>NC_090268.1:121456960-121823627 GCF_040414725.1 Anabrus simplex | reverse complement strand
AAGTGAAACATGAAATATATCTAGCTCGGAAAGAAAGAGAAGCTAATTAAATGTGGAATTACAGATGGGTAGATAAAATGGGTAGATGGTGGGAGGAGAACGATTTGGCAAAATTTGATCAGAAGAAGAGATAATGATAGGACATATCTAAAGACACCCAGGACTTGTTCAGTTGGTTTTGAGGGAAGTGTAGGCGGTAAGAACGGCAGAGGTAGATCATGGTATGAATATGACAAAAACAGATTATTATTATTATTATTCTTATTATTATTATTATTATTATTATTATTATTATTATTATTATTATTATTATTATTATTATTATTATTATTATTATTATTATTATTATTATTATATTTCGAATGGGCCACCAGAGTACCACGTGCCAATTTCAATTCCTTCTTCTTTGTTCTTTCCTTTTCTTCCAGTACGCTTTCGTCTGTTCACTATGTTTCTTTCTGTCTTCAGACCACTTTGAACCAGTCTTTTTTACTTTCCTACCTTGGAATCCTTCTATTTTCAATACTTTTTCCCGAAAGCCTTCTCTATTATTTATTTCTTCTGTTGTTATATTGTTTTTTTCTAAATCCTTTCTTACTTCATTGACCCAGCTTGTCGTTGATTTCTTACCCCACAAATATCTAAAAATCTTACTGGTTAATCTACTATCTTGCATTCGATATCAATGTCCAAAAAACATAAGTCTCCTTTTCCTCATTACATCTGATATATTTTCTATTTTTTGATATATTTCAGCATTGCTTCGTAATTTCTAACCTTCTGCTGTGTTTTGTGGGCCTAATATTTTCCTCATGATTCGCCTTTCTAGTATTTCTAGTTTCTCTAAATTATAGTTTAATGCCCGACATTCGCTTGCATATAGGCATTCTGGCTTCACTACTGTGTTGTAATGCCTTATTTTTGCATTTTTGGATAGGCATCTTTTATTGTAGATATCTTTGGTGACACCATAAGCTCTTTCCATTTTATGTACCCTCCCCTCTACTGCAGATTTTTCTAAACCATTTTCTTGGATTATTTCCCCTAGATATTTGAATTTTTTTACCCTCTCTATTTGGCCAATATCTGTTTTCAGAAATTTTGGTGCATCCCAAATATTATTATTATTATTATTATTATTATTATTATTATTATTATTATTATTATTATTATTATTATTATTATTATTATTATTATTATTATTATTATTATTTGCTAGTTGCTTTACGTCGCACCGACACAGATAGGTCTTATGGCGACGATGGGGTAGGAAAGGCCTAGGAATGGGAAGGAAGCGGTCGTGGTCTTAATTAAGGTACAGCCCCAGCATTTGCCTGATGTGAAAATGGGAAACCACGGAAAACCATCTTCAGGGCTGCCACAGTTTGGTTCGAACCCACTATCTCCCGGATGCGAGCTCACAGCTGCGCGCTCCTAACTGCACGGCCAACTCGCCCGGTATTATTATTATTATTATTATTATTATTATTATTATTATTATTATTATTATTATTATTATTATTATTATTATTATTATTTATAGGTAACTTCTTAACCGTTTCGTTTTAAGACCTTTACTCGGTCAGTACTGCCGTTCATGTTGTGACACGTTCTGGCCACTGTGCCAAGTTACTTTCATCCTCACACGTGTAAATTTAGCAATCCAATTTGGTTCTTTGCCATTGACCTTCCGCAAGCCGAAGAAATTGGTGTTCCTTCCTAGTGCTCTGTTATATGAATGCCAGTCACCTCATGTGACAAAAACCACTTCGAGTGACAGTATTCTGTACGGATACTGGTTTTACGTGCCAATAACTACGTTTATGGTTTCGGAGACGCCTAGGTGCCGAAATTTTGAACCTCAGAAGTTCTTTCCCACTCCGTTGAATTTATAGACACGAAGACGGGGTTTCTGAGCGCCTTCAAATACCACCGGACTATGGCCAGCACTTCTACTACAGTCTGAGCCACTCAGACCGGCTGATTCTTGATATTGTTATCAGAGCCAAGTGGAATCCAAATCATAGAGACGCAATTTTTATGTCAATAATTCCAGGTGTGTTGACCGGGATTCGAACCACGGTCGCCTTAATAGGTTTATTATTATGTAATCTTACATAAGATGTTCGGGACATCGCAGTCACAGGACCATCAATTTAGTGCAGGCCTACGTGTTAAGTGCCATCCTGAAATCTCTCTGTAATTGAAGCAGGATAACAGGAAAGGGCATTTTAAGGGTGGGTGAGAAAAAATTAATTTTAGTTCTTTCTGACATAAATATGACTAATGACTGGGAGTTATCTGCAAATTTGCATCACAAAATTAGCGATACAAAAGCTGTATGATTTGGTTCATGTAGTAGTGAGCTTGCATTCGGAAGACAGTGGGTTCGAACCCTGCTATCAACAACCCTGACAATGATTTTTCGTGGTTTCTCATTTTCACACCAGGAAAATACTGGGGTTGTATCTTGATCAAGACCACGGTCGCTCCCTTCCCTCTCCTAGCGCCTTCCTATCCCATCGTCGCCCTAAGACCTATCTGTGCCAGTGAGACGTAAAGCAGATTGTAAAATAAATAAATAAATAAATAAATAAATAAATAAATAAATAAATAAATAAATAAATAAATAAATAAATAAATAAATAAATAAATAAATACTAATAGCTTTATGCCCCACTAACTACTTTCACATTGAAGACGAGGCCGTATATTTTGCCTCGCATTTCTCATAAACCTACCGACGTGAAGCTGGCGTATTTGAAAACCTTCAAGAAGTCGCAATCTTATTTTTCTTCTTGCCTTTCCCCAATTATCCGGGGCCAGCACTAATGGGGGATTAAGTCCAGTTTTAAGGCCTGATGCCCTTCCTGATGTCAACCCTATGTGGAGGAATGTATGCAGCATTACATATTTCTGTGGTGGTTTGTAGTGTAATGTGTTGTATGTAGATGAAGATATTAATAAGGACCCTCACAAACACCCAGCCACCAACCTAGAGGAGTAACCAGATAATGCTAAATTTGCAGAGCCGACCGGGAATCGAAATCAGGGCCCTATGAACCGAAGGTCACTATGCTGAGCATACAGCCAAGGAGCTTGGCAAAGGAGGAAGACGTTTGATCCTTGGATTTAAAAAAATTACAAATTGCTTTACGTCGCACCGACACAGATAGGTTGTATGGTGACGATGAGATAGGAAAGGCCTAGGAGTGGGAAGGAAGCGGCCGTGGCCTAAATTAAGGTACAGCCCCAGCATTTGTCTGGTGTGAAAATGGGAAACCATGGAGAACCATTTTCAAGGATGCCGACAGTGGGATTCGAACCCACTGTCTCCCCGATGCAAGCTCACAGCTCCGCGCCCCTAACCGCAAGACCAACTCGCCCGGTACCTTGGAAATTAACGATGTCAATTTATAGAGAGGAAGTTCAATGAAGTGATAGAAAATGGCTCCAAAATATTAACACCACCGGTGTTGGAACAGAGGTGTCGACCGGGAGAGGTCGAACGATAATGATGATGGAATTGCAAGCAGTAATATTGCGGATCAACCTCATAGCCTCAGTTTCACTAAGTATGACTCATACTTTGAATTCCGTCTCGTTGGCTGAATGGTTAACATAGTGATCTGGCGTTCGTTTCCTAGCAGCGTCGGGTATTTTAGATTTCTGGCTCGGGGACTGAGTGTTTTCCATCTCAATATAGACTAAGCTAATTATATCATATCCTTGATAGTAATGTAATTACCGGGCGGGTTGGCTATGCGGTGAGGGGCGCGCAGCTGTGAGCTTGCATCCGGGAGATAATGGGTTCGAACCCCACTGTCGGCAGACCTGAAGATGGTTTTCCGTGGTTTCCCATTTTCACACCAGGCAAATACTGGGGCTGCACCTTAATTAAGACCACGGCCACTTCCTTCCCACCCCTATACCTTTTCTTTCCCATCGTCGCCACGAGACCTATCTGTGTCGCTGCAACGTAAAAGCAAACTGTAAAAAAAAAAAAAAAAGTAATGTCATTCCTTATACAGCCAGTCCCTGCTAGAAATGGTGTGAAAATGCCCCCCATAGCGTCGGTTGGTGCATGCATTTCAGTGGGTTTGGCAGACTGACATGTAGTAGCAACTTCTGGCTCAGTGAGGAAAGGAACGGGAAACTACCTCACTCCCCATTTTCCTAGTACGCCTCTGAGGTGACGCCCAGGCCGTCTATGACAGCTGATCAAGGACCAAACCAGCCTACGGGCTGAATACTTAACATACAGGGTGGTCGGAAACTACATGAACCGCGCATGTGAGCGTTGGAGGGGTGGTCATACTGATAAATAATATGAAAGAAATAATTCGATATCTCGCATCATTGTCATTTTATCAGCCGCTGAAGTTAACCAATCAGATCGCTTCGCGGGCATCTGCACGTGATTTGAGAGATGCATGCTGAGAAATCATCATCAAATACAAACTGGTTTCAGCCAGTGTCACCGTAGAACACTTGTTTTGGAGCGATCCTGTCAGCTAGCAAGTCTGTATTCAAACATCCCACTGGCGAGGTTTTATTCTTCTACTGGTGAAGCCACGTGCAGGTTTAGCAACACCGCCTGGCAAAGCCCATTTGAATTCGCCCGCGAAGCGATCTGATTGGCTAACATCAGCAGCTGATAAAAATGACAACGGAGCGAGATATCGATTTAAAAATAATATTTGTCAGTGTGACCAACCCTCTAACACTCATATACCCGGTTCACATTATTTCCGGCCACCCTGTACATATCCCATCCTACTTCAACCGTAGTCAAAGAATAAGTTAAGTTGTGTGCTCCAACAAGATTGACAAGGTTAACACATGGTCGGACAAGACCAAAAGTCAAAATTAAAAACAAAATTCAAATGACCAAGCTCGATAGCTGCAGTCGCTTAAGTGCGGCCAGTATGCAGTATTCGGGAGGTAGTGGGTTCCAGCCCCATTGTCAGCAGCCCTGAAGATGGTTTTCTGTGCTTTCCCATTTTCACACCAGGCAAATGCTGGGGCTGTACCTTAATCAAGGCCACGGCCGCTTCCTTCCCACTTCTAGCTCTTTCCTGTCCCATCGTCGCCATAAGACCTATCTGTGTCGGTGCGACGTAAAGTAACTTGCAAAAAAAAAAAAAAAAAAAAACAATCAAATGACTTGGTTTGCAAAATTGAAACTCATTTATGTATATTAATTCCATGATACACTGTTGTATAAAAAACATGAAATTATTTCTGAAACTGATATCTATATCGATCTCAGCATCTTATTTCAGTCTTTATAACTGCTTAATACAACCGTTTGCACAAGTAAGCACATTAACATACAATGAAACATGCTAATCAGATAAACTCCAGTCGCAACATACCTCCTTAAGAGCAGTATTATAGCTTTACTCCGTACAATGCTACATATTTTTTTTAGCTGTACTCGATTCTGTTCTCTCTTGTAGCTAACTGGACACAAACCTAACCTAACCTCATGGCACTACAGCCTTGAAGGGCCTTGGCCAACCAAGCAACCGTTGTTCAGCCCAAAGGTCTGCAGGTGTCGTGTGGTCTGCACGTCGAAACCTCTCGGCCGTTTTAATGGCTTTCTTGACTAGGGCCTCCTCCTCACCGTCAGATAGCTCCTCAATTTTAACCACGTAGGCTGAGTGGACCTCGAACCAGCCCTCAGATCTAGGTGAAAATCCCTGACCTGGCCGGGAATCGAACCCGGGGCCTCCGGGTAAGAGGCAGGCACGCTACCTTTACACCACAGGGCCGGTAGCTAACTGGGCGCGCAGCTGTGATCTTGAACTCGGGAGAGAGTGGGTTCGAACCCTACTGTCGGTAGCCATGAAGATGGTTTTCCATGGTTTCCTATTTTCCCACCAGGTGGATGGTGGGGCTGTACCTTAATTAAGGCCACTGCCGCTTCCTTCTAAGCCCTAGCCCTTTCCTATCCCATCGTCGCCATATGATCTATCTCTGTCGGTGCGACGTAAAGCCAATTGTAAAATAATATTTACCGGGCGAGTTGGCCGTGCGCGTAGAGGCGCGCGGCTGTGAGCTTGCATCCGGGAGACAGTAGGTTCGAATCCCACTATCGGCAACCCTGAAAATGGTTTTCCGTGGTTTCCCATTTTCACACTAGGCAAATGCTGGGGCTGTACCTTAATTAAGGCCACGGCCGCTTCCTTCCAACTCCTAGGCCTTTCCTATCTCATCGTCGCCATAAGACCTATCTGTGTCGGTGCGACGTAAAACCCCTAGCAAAAAAATAATAATATTTAAAGAAATGACCTTACCTCTCTAGACTGGAAAAATGTTGTTGAACTCTAGCCCTGTTTGGACTTGCTGCTGAATGCTCGTACACGCCACTTACTCCAAGATCAACTGAACTTGAATTTACCAACGGCGGCGTTCGATTAAGGCGGAAGCTCACGAGAAACTGCTGTCGTCAACGCAGTGGCTGTTCTGCCAACAGACCTTCGGCTATTTCAGAGCAAACCAACGTTTCTAAGCGAGTGACGGCTCATTATTTAGCGTTAATTAAAATTACACGTAGAGTATTCTGGGAATGGACCTATCCTATTAAGCCCAACAATCTTATCTGGATCGTAGCGTCAGACCTTAAGGCACCTGGTTACAGCGCTTGTGGTCTGTATTCTGACAAGGGAAATCTTTGGTATAGAACTAACCGACTGTATTTAAAACTGATTGACCTGTTTTACAATTGGCTTTACGTCGCAGCGACACGATGGGGTAGGAAAGGGCTAGGAGTTTGAAGGAAGTGGCCTTAATTAAGATACAACCCCAGCATTTGCCTGGTGTGAAAATGGAAGGGCTGCCAACGGTGGGGTTCGAACAATAATTGGTGGGATGATGAACGAAGACATTATAAAGCCAATGATGACAGCCATGCTGCAGAAAACGTACTTAGAAAGTGTAATGTGTTGCTGCAATTGTAAATGAAATATGAAACATCCAAGACATGGATTGCTTGGTAGGATGTTCAATGAGGGCATCAGAATATCTCTGTACACCTGATGTACAGCCTGAAGCATGGCAAAATTTGTGACTCTGGAATAGAATCCGGTAATTCCCTCGTTCTATGCTAATGAAATATTATAAACAGCAACACGTTTATACTGCATAAAGGCAGGATTTATCGCATTAATTTATGTTCGAATTCGCGAAAATGAATCAATTTCCGCGTTATTTCGCGAGGACTTCCTTCATCGATTAAATTTAGCTCTAATCATTTTCTAAAATTAGCCCTAATTTTTTTCATCCGTTTACTTTGTGAATTATTTATATAAAATACAGATATTATGCATAAATAGAAACAATATAGATAATCGTTCATTATTACTTTATTATAATCCGAATCAAGATTACATAATAAATTACCCTTTCACCTCATATAATCATATCGTTTAAGGATTCCCTAGAATATTTAAACTGAAAGGTATTACTGTCAAATTGAAAAATCTTTTTTTTCTGTCTGCCAATTCTCTTCACACACCTAACATTGGAATACAATTTGTCTTCTTCTTCTTTATCTGTTTATCCTCCAGGGTCGGTTTTTCCCTCGGACTCAGCGAGGGATCCCACCTCTACCCTCAAGGGCAGTGTTCTGGAGCTTCAGACTCTGGGTCGGGGGATACAACTGGGGAGAATGACCAGTACATCGCCCAGGCGGCCTCACCTGCTATGCTGAACAGGGGCTTGCGGGGGTGGGGATGATAATATTGGAAGGGATAGACAAGGAAGAGGGAAGGAAGCGGCCGTGGCCTTAATTTAGGTACCACCCCGGCATTTGCCTGGAAGAGAACTGGGGAAACCACGGAAAACCACTTCCAGGATGGCTGAGGTGGGAATTGAACCCACCCCTACTCATTTGACCTCTCAAGGCTGAGTGGACCCCGTTCCAACCCTCGTACCATTTTTCAAATTTCGTGGCAGAACCGGGAATCGAACCCGGCCCTCTGGGTGTGGCAGCTAATCACACTAACCCCTACACCACAGAGGCAGACTAATACAATTTCAAGCTCATTATATTTTATGTATTTTGCTGCGGTTTCGCACTTATCGCAAAATAACTAAATTTCGCTTTTAAACTGGCCTTATCTCTTTAATTTGCTGTAATTCGGAAAACTAACATTATTTTCTTAAACAGAATCATACGATTCGTTATGATATCTCAAAATCGCTTTAGAATATTTTTGTCACGTTTATCATTAATGCCAAAAAATCACGTGAAAATAATTTTCAAAATGCCCTCTGTTGGTATTAATGGCGTGTAAGAAAGAGTTTCATGTGGCATGCTAGTTCGTACGTTCTGTTCCTCTGTGTTTCCCATTATTAATGTACTATGTCCGACTCCATGGCTAAACGGTTAGTTTTTTTGCTATTTGCTTTACGTCGCTAAATGGTTAGTGCGCTGCCCTTTGGTCACAGCGATCCCGGGTTCGATTCCCGCCAGGGTAGTGAATTTTAACCACAATTGGTTAATTTTTCTGACAATGGGACTGGGTGAGTGTGTCGTGTTCTTCATAATTTCTTCCTCATCACGACGCGCAGGTCGCCTACGGAGTCAAATCAAAAGACCTGCATCTGGCGAAACGAACTTGTCCACCGACACTCCTGGCACTAAAAGCCATACGCCATTTCATTTCAATGTAGTATGTAGAGTAGTAGAAAACGAGTTATAAGCCTAACATGGGAATAAAGCATTTCCGAACCCGTGTCTATATAACCTATTTTCTTCTTCTATGTATGAATAATGTGTCTTCAAAGTTTGGCAGTACCCTCTTATTAAACACTGTAGAATGTGAATCGGGGTATTACATACACAAATCAATACGAGCCGACGATGATCGACTATGATCTTTATGAAGGTACAAGCTATATCTTTCTTCTTCTTACTGAGCTCGATAGCTACAGTCGCTTAAGTGCGGCCAGTATCCAGTATTCGGGAGATAGTAGGTTCGAACCCCACTGTCGGCAGCCCAGAAGATGGTTTTCCGTGGTTTCCCATTTTCACACCAGGCAAATGCTGGGGCTGTACCTTAATTAAGGTCACGGCCGCTTCCTTCCCACTCCTAGCCCTTCCCTGTCCCATCGTCGCCATAAGACCTATCTGTGTCGGTGCGACGTAAAGCAACTAGCAAAAAAAAAAAAAAAAAAAAAATCTTCTTCTTTTGTTTCACCCTCCTTGGGGTACGTTGAATAATCATTTCTCTGTGTATTGTTTTTTAGTCTTTGTTTCCTCTCGTATTCCGAGATAATAGCTTCGGCTTTTAATGTATATTTGTCTTGGAACCTTATATTTTCGTCTTTAATTATTATTTTAGCTGTTCGATCGAATAGCAAAATTTCTGTAATTTTTAATTCTACTAGGTCTTTTTCAGTTTCTTTAAACCAGTTGGGTTTTGTTTTGCGGTTACGGAAAAAGTCAAAGGTATGTTTGGTTAATCTATTCTGAGAAGATGACAGTAACCGGGCGAGTTGGCCGTGCGCGTAGAGGCGCGCGGCTGTGAGCTTGCATCCGGGAGATAGTAGGTTCGAATCCCACTATCGGCAGCCCTGAAAATGGTTTTCCGTGGTTTCCCATTTTCACACCAGGCAAATGCTGGGGCTGTACCTTAATTAAGGCCACGGCCGCTTCTTTCCAACTCCTAGGCCTATCCTATCCCATCGTCGCCCAAAGACCTATCTGTGTCGGCGCGACGTAAAGCCCCTAGCAAAAAAAAAAAAAAAGATGACAGTAAAAATGTGCCTTCTTTTTCACACAGTGAAAACCTACAACCTGTTTTCCAGTCATTGACCGGGTCAGGGATGTGATGAATGAAACATATATAGGCTGTTATTACAATGGGGTCGCCACTCCCAAGGTGATTTATTAATGAGTGGTAAATGCTATGAAGTGATAATGGAGAGGGTTTCTGGAATGAAAGATGACAGGGAAAACCGAAGTACCCGGAGAAAATCCTGTCCTGCCTCCGCTTTGTCCAGCACAAATCTCACATGGAGTGACCGGGATTTGAACCACGGTATCCAGCGGTGAGAGGCCGACGCGCTGCCGTCTGAGCCACGGAGGCTCCTTTTTCGCATAGTATCCGAGAGATTTCAATTTTCTTGTCGAGTGTTTCATTCTTGGTGTATATTATCTTATTATCTTAAAATTTTGGTCCTACGATCTTTCTTTAAAAAAATTTTCTTTTATCTCGAGTTTCTCCATCTGGCCTTTGACATTCATGTTTAGTGTTTCGGCTGCATTTGGTTTAATCACTGTTAATAATGTTTAATTTTGGACCCCCACAAAAAGGGATTTCTTGTTGAATGTATCTTTTGTTAGCTATATCGTTAATATCAAATAAGAAAATTGTGATTACTTTTGTTTGCTACTGGTTGAACGTGTCACACGAACACATACAGATCTCGGCTCGACGGGGATTAAGAAGAAATGGGAGTTTAATATCTGGAATTGATTAAGAAACATCCCATTTACGTGAAGACGGCGGTGTATGAAGATGCGAAATTTGTCCTCTTCTTTTTGAGTTTTCATTTTAGTCTAAGTCTCCTGTTTCTGCTCTTCCCTCTTCCTATCCAGACATGTTATTATGTCTTCCTATTTTCTATGTAAGCTATCTCTAAGTTTGCAAATTGTTTGTATCTTTCCATGACTTTGTACATTGACCTAGAGCAGGGCCTCTCAAACGCCCAAACTCTCACGCGTGCAGAGCGAGGTGCATAGGCTCTGTGCACTGTGCATCGGTACGCTTCGCCTCAACTCGGCTTGACTCGGGTGGTGTAGTGTGCTGAGAGCGACGAAGCGTTTGGTGGTAGACGACGTGTTTATCAGTGAAATAGACAAGCGCACGACAACAACATAATAATGGAGCAACCTGTTTCGAAGAAAGCAAAGACTTCCGAAAGTCCATTTCAATCGAACTGGGAACTTTCGTATTTTTTTTGTTTGTTTGTCGTGACGATAACGCCAATTGCTTAATCTGTGGGACGATAATTACGTGCGTAAGAAAATCATCTATTGAAAGACACTACAACAGACTACATTCGGAAAATTATTGTGAAATCATAGGAGACGTCAGAGAGAAAGAATTAAGGAAGTTGAAACAGCTTGAAGAAGAGCATTCTATATCCACAAATGAGTTTTGTTCCAGTACTGTAGCATTTTCATTTTGGTTACGGGTTCTGCATTTTTTTAAAATTATGTTTACATTCCTCTCAAACATGTATGTGTATTTCTAATTCACTTTTTTAATTTTTTTAATAACACTGGTAACCTTGTCCCATACAACTGTGCGTCTCCGCTCACCACACGTAAACATTTCGCAGTGGGGGAGAAACAGCAGTGAAGGTGAGGAATGCGGAGACAGGCCGAATGGGGAGACAGGTGTAGGGAGAGAGGAGTGGGGGGTCTGCACTCTGGTCAACCAAGCGAAGTCGTCTTTTGCACCGTGCACAGTGCATGCACCACGCGCATGCACCCTGAGAGGCCCTGACCTAGAGTATTTTAGAAACACACTAGACTGAATGGAAGAAGTTCGTAAAACAAATCTATACGGTAACAGAACAGAAACGCACATACCTAGCATATCTTACTGCTTCTATTTTAGGATTCACTGCGATTACAAATGGAGCCTTGGGAATGCAAATGAAAGGTTTTCAGCGCTGTATTAGTCGTCGCAGCGAGTCCTAAAGTAGAACAGTAAGATATGCTTGGAATGTGCGTTTCACTCAGCTATATATGATAAGCAACCAATCAAAACGTATAACGTCCACCTCTGGACAAATTTGAGTTTGATACAGTTTCATGGAGTATTCTTCGTGCTTTACAAGTTAGTGAATTCAGATGTTATCTATCTGTATTGAAAAATATCTTGAAAGTGAGCGGTTAAAAATAATCGTATATTGTCCACGCTGGTGACTGAATCAGAACGTATAATGTCCACCAATGACATTATTAATTTTACTTTCCTTTCATAAATTTATAATAAATGTAGTTCAAAATGTAAATTAACTTTCTAACATCACCAATAAATTATTGATCTCTTGCAACATGACTTCTAATTCAGTATCCCAATAAGAAACTAACTGTGAAAGCTGCATTATATTTTATTGAATACTTTCGGAGCTATAAGTTTTTCACATCTCCTAAAAAAAAATGTATTAATTGATATTTCACGTTTTGATTGGTTGCTCCTCATATACGTATTTATTTATTTAATTATTATGATCCGTCTAGACATTGACATAGAGGACAACGTCTTCACGATGTTATCGGGCAACAAAATGGAAAGGAATTGATCAGCCAGACTTCGAAAACACACCATCATCTGGCTCTAAAAGAGGACGAAAATTGACAAACTGAAATCGAAAGGACACTTAATATCAGTAGTCTGGTAAAAGTAAGTGAAACTAGTGTCATGCTGGGGTTGGGCCTTGCAATTGTCTCACGTCTCAAAATAAAAACATAAAAAACTACGAGACTCTGAGGATGTCACATAACAGAGGGAGAACGGTGAAATGATTCTACCTAAGATTTCATTTTGGAATAGACATTCGAAACCTGATTTTTTTGGTAGTTGCTTTACGTCGCACCGACACAGATAGGTCTTATGGCGACGATGGGATAGGAAAGGCCTAGGAATTGGAAGGAAGCGACCCAGCCGTGCGCTCCTAACCGCACGGCCAACTCGCCCGGTAAACTTGAATTTACATATAGTTAAGTGACTATTCAGTGAAGTCACAGTGAAGGTGTTGATAACATTCATGTGACACATATACGGGCCATTCAACTTAAAAACGCCTCCTGTCAGATTACCCGCAGCACAGTAGAGTTCGTTGTGTTGCTTATGAGCCATGCCCAATAACATGGCTCCGCTCGTAGCTATTGACGCAGATGACGACGCATGTTATGTTTTAGAATTTGTTATATAATTTCAAACTCACCTTCAGCAGCATTTCAAACAAGGTTAAATTCCTTAGGAGGCTTTAAAATAGGCTCTCTCTGAAATTTGGAAGGTTGATGGGAAATCTAGTTAACACTGTTTGCTGTTATTATTCGCAGATTTGTCCTTCTTTTGAGGTCAAGGGGAATGTTGTTGTCTCATGTGGAAGGTTTTAAATGATCAGTCAAAAGTTATAATTCAACTAATGTATAGGCACACGCTAGTAGCTAGTAGTGCCATTAACATCAGGGTCACTAGGTACAAGACCTCGACCTCGTGAAGCAGCAGAAACGTCCGTGTCTCGTATCCTGAGGCTCCGGTATTTATTTGTCCAACGCTCTACACATTCATATTTCCTATCCGACCTCCCTTGGTCAGCACTTATTCTGTTCCGAGAATAGCGGGAATAAGTTTTCGAGAGCTAGGGATTCTCATTTCCACGCACTTCGTTGCCCTGTTCTTCTCTCTGCCGATACTTCACAGGTTCGTAAGGTCTATTATTAACAAGTTTTCATTCCTTACCCCGAAGAGAAGGGGCGGGCCATTCGTAAGTTTGGTTGGGGGTTGGGTAAAAGTTTTAATTCCGTTCCCGGACAAGGTACGATGGGTCTCCTATGCCGTCTCTCAGGCCAGGGAGATTTGTGTTGGTGATTTGATTTACGGAGAAGTTGAGATGGGTGCGGCCGTGGCCAATAAAGGAACTGTCTCAGCATTCTCCTTAGTGCAGGAGAATGGAAAGCCATGGAAAACGATTATCAGGACAGCCGATAGATGGGACCAGTTCCTCCGCCTCCCCAATGCAGAGCTGCAAGGTTAGTAGAACTGCCTTCTCTACTCGGTGTTCGTATAGGACAGACCTATTCTATTTTTTTTGCTAGTGGCTTTACGTCGCACCGACACAGATAGGTCTTATGGCGACGATGGGATAGGAAAGGCCTAGGAGTTGAAATGAAGCTGCCGTGGCCTTAATTATGGTACAGCCCCAGCATTTGCCTGGTGTGAAAATGGAAAACCTAGGAAAACCATCTTCAGGGCTACCGACAGTGAGATTCGAACCCATTATCTCCCGGATGCAAGCTCACACCTGAGCGCCCTTAACCGCACGTCCAACTCGCCCGTTCTGTCTATTGTATTCTCTGGTTAGTGTAAAGAGCAGATGAGTATTTAGCTGTACCAGTAGCGTAGCCAGGGTCGGCCGATGGGGAGGGGGGTTATAGTTACAAAATGATGATAGAACCCAATGAAGGTGCTTATGCGCGCGTGGTGTGCGCATTCAAGACTTGTCATTATAAGGATACTGATACCAGTGAATTATGTTGATATTCAGATTGCAGTACACTACAAAATTTCACATTAAAATACAGAACAAGAATAATACCATCAAGGTCAACAATTTTGCAGCGAATGGTGTGTTCTGCTTACGATCTAAAATCGAACTTTCGAGGCTTCTTAGAAAATAGATTCAACAGATTTCTTGGTTCTACAATTATGTATCTGAATGTTTATTGTTAGTTTCTCTTTATTTTATTTTCGTAAAATTTTCATTTGGGGGGGGGGGGCTCTAACCCCCAGTAACCACCCCCCCTCCCCTTGGATACGCTCCTGAGGTGTACTCTCCGTTGAACGAGTAAACTCCGATGCTGCCACTACCACCCCCGGGATATGGGTTCAAATCCCAGACAGCTAAGAATTTGTTAATCCTGGTCTGAAATTCACTCAGATACGAGGAGCATTCAAAATAATATGTTACCCATGTCGCCGAACCGGAGAGCTTTGCGGAACAAGCGTGGTGCAATGTCCGAACAGAGTACACGTCCATTGCTACCTTCAGCGATGCATGGGCTGTGGTACTATAATAGGAGGTGCATAGTAGTACGGAGGTGAAATGGCGCATTGACTGGAAGTGTATTTCAAAGTTGAAGTACGAGAAACGGTTCACTTATGGTATGTAAAACGTCGCAACTGCACTGAGATTCACTGTGAAACCGTGGTGGAGTATGGAACAAACATAATGTTAAGTCCAATCACTGAGAAATGTTGACAACAATTCGAACACGGTCACACAGTCCTGGGTGATGCTGATCGGACAGAAAGATTATAAACGCCTACAGGAGAAGACAATGTCCTGGAAATCGCAGCAATAAGAAAGTGCGTATCGCAGACAGCGTACGGGGGATGGGCATCTGAATAGTCAGTGCGCATGCCATCGTCCTACACCAGCTGGATCTCCATGTGATCCAGTGGAGATCCAGCTGGTGTACGACGATTGCATGGAGATCACTGAACAGGTTACGAACAGGTGTTGGAAAGTCTTTGTTTTTTTTGCTATTGGCTTTACGTCGCACCGACATAGATAGGTCTTATGGCGACGATGGGATAGGAAAGGCCTAGGAGTTGGAAGGAAGCGGCCGTGGCCTTAATTAGGGTACAGCCCCAACATGTGCCTGGTGTGAAAATGGGAAACCACGGAAAACCATCTTCAGGGCTGCCGACAGTGGGATTCGAACCCACTATCTCCCGGATGCAAGCTCACAGTCGCGCGCCTCTAACCGCACGGTCAACTCGCCTGGTGTTGGAAAGTCTAAGGACAACTTAGTGAAATTGTATATTTGGATGTGTCACCACTATGTGAATGCGGAGAGGTGCAGACTACCAAGCATCTGTGTCAGTGCTCGTGTTGCCCTGATTCTTGCAGTGAGGAGGATTTGCTCAAGGCACAAGGAACACAGGCCATTGGTAAACATTGTTTTATTATGGTATAGGCAGCAAATACACAAGACTACGTACAAAGGACAGGTCTGCACTGGTTACAGACCTTCGAAATAATCACCCAAGGTTTCCACTGTGCGTTGCCAGCGGTGGGGCAGGCGCTGAACACAATTCGCTGCATATGTATCGCTAACGTGTGACACCTCTCTCCGAAATGCTGTTACGATGTCCTCTTTGTTAGCAAACCGTTGTCCACCTAATGCTTCCCGCATCTCTGCATGGCATTGGCGTGCATTTCTGCCACGGAGAATTGCTATTTTAATATACGATCTTTGCTCCTGCTTATTGACTTCCATTTTGTGACGCTCTCACACACTGAACTTGGGGGCATGCTTAGACCCACACTGTTGTTTACATACACCATCTAGTGGCATCATAAGCAAGTACATACCGTACCTTTCCAAATGCATATCTTAGATTTTCCGTGTTGTCACCTGTTCAAGAGAAAAAAATAGTTACCATGACTTATGAATCTATCTACATCAATAAATACCAGCTGGATTATGGGAAATTGTGCTCACGTTTGACTCCACGATCATTGACACCCGAACACAAAGCAGCAAGGTTTAAGGCTTCTCTGGACTTCCTTTTGGGCGATGAGACATTAGTGCAACATTGGTGCATTATTTCACACCTGTGGTTTCCCATTTTCGCACCAGGCCATGGTCGCTTCCTTCCCGCTCTTAGCCTTTTCCTATCCCATCGTCACCGTAAGACCTTTCTGTGTTGGTGCAACGTAAAGCATCTTGTAAAAAAAATCTACTTCTTAACCCCAGCAATAAGTTATGGCAAGTCTCCATCTATTTTTTTCAAAATTCCCATACAATATATTTATTTCTTAGAATAGTGGATCATTTCATTTTCTGAAGAACGAAATTCTTGTTCACCTTTAAGAGTCCTTAGTATCCTGCCTGCCGGTTATCTATGTCTCCGAACGATGGCAACGTGAGACACAGCTCAGGTAGCAGGTTCTCAGTTTTCAACAGAAGAAAGAGTACTGCGTAAGCAGAGTATAGGAATGGTGTCAGGTACTAAGTGTCAAATGTCTGCAGGACAAAGTTCAAGTGAAGTAATGATCATTTTTCTTTCATGAATCACTTTACAGAGAAAAATACTGCTTGTGTAAGAGCTTTCCAAACTTATTTATTTAGCATATGTCTTTTAGTGCCAGGAGTGTCCGAGGATATGTTTGGCTCGCCTGATGCAGATCTTTGTATTTGACACTCATAGACGACCTGCGAGTCTTAATATGGGATGAGGATAATAATAAGGTACGGAGAGGGTGAAACCCGGTGTCGGCACGTAGCCTACCCATGTCGAATAACACCAAGGGGTCTGCTCAAACCTTTACGTCTCCATCCCACGGACGAATTACCATCAACAGTGTCATATGCCCTTACTCCATATGAGCACTGCGGAGAGGTTTGGAATTTAATCCAGGCTAGTGATTGGAATTATTGTAGACCACCACTTCTCCTACCCTGCCGGCCAACATTCTGATGGTGAAATGTTTTTCGACCAACGGAACTCGAACCGGCTACGCGGGTCAGACCATTACAGACTTCAACACCTTAACGATAGGAGCCACCAGACTGGCTTTTCCAGCATTGAGATCTGGGGAGGGGAGTTGAAAGTGTTTTCCTCTAGCTAAAGTGGCTATTCGTCTTATTGATCATCCACTCTACAGTTTTTGCGGAACATTTTCAATATTGCCAATATGATGGCTGATGATGATGATGATGAACACTGCCTTCGGGAACAAATCAGGCAAGCTAATTCCTACAGGCATATGAAAAAAACCGGCCTCTTTCCAGTCATTCGAACGGGTCAGGAATGGAACGAATGAAGCCCACATCTAGCGGCGAGGATAGGAATTGTGCCGGCTGCCGAAACCTGTCGCACCCCTCTGGGGCACGGCATTATTATTATTATTATTATTATTATTATTATTATTATTATTATTATTATTATTATTATTATTATTATTATTATTGCTAGGACTGAATGTTTGATTGTAACTATCGTTCAACCGTCGACTCACCTGCAACCAATTTACAGCACAAGTTATGTTGAGCTTTCTCTAGTCAGTTTTCCTCTATCATAAACTGTCATGAGTGCGGAAGCTCAAAGCCCAATGGATTCTTAGAGCAGACAGCACTGCTTCCTTTAGCTGACAAAGATAGAGAGATATTCAGGCACTTATACGGATGCCTTCACCCAACCTTTCCGCGATCTTACAGTGACGCAATCGATTACGAAACATAATACTGATTATCATGAAGAACTTCTTCAATAGGTCAGAAATGAATCACGAACCGGATATTGAAATGTAACTGAATGAGAACTAGCGTGCTTGTTATCGTTCGAGAATTTCACTACTTTCAAGTGACACTGAAAACATTGCATGACCGACAGTAGTATCCCAGAGCGTGCGGGTTCGAACGAAAGGCAGAGTAGGTTACTGTGTCGGAGGATTAATGTGTAGAGTACACTAGTTTAGAGTGTATTATGTGGGGAGATTGTATCAACCAGACGTGTTGAAATGGATTGTAGGATCCAATAGTACTTCTATTATTATTATTATTATTATTATTATTATTATTATTATTATTATTATTATTATTATTATTTCTTAATCCGTTTATCCTCCAGGATTGGTTTTTGCCTCGGACTCAACGAGAATCCCACCTCTACCGCCTCAAGGGCAGTGTCCTGGAGCATGAGACATTGGGTCGAGGATACAACAGGGGAGGAGGAACAAAACCTCGCCCAGGCGAGCCCCACCTGCTATGCTGAACAGGGGCCTTATGGGGGGATGGAGAGGTTGGAAGGAAGCAGCCGTGCCCTTAAGTTAGGTACCATCCCAGCATTTGCCTGGAGGAGAAGTGGGGGAAACCACGGAAAACCACTTCGAGGATGTCCCAAGTGGGAATCGAACACCCCCTTCTATTCAGTTGACCTCCCGATGCCGAGTGGACCCTGTTCCAATTTCGTGGCAGAGCCGGGAATCGAACCCGGACCTCCAAGGGGTGGCAGGTAATAACACTAACCACTACACCACAGAGGATTATTATTATTATTATTATTATTATTATTATTATTATTATTATTATTATTATTATTAATGAATTATTTTATAATATTCGGTACTTTAAAACTGTATAAGACATAAATGATCGGAAATTGTATTCTCTATAACTTTTGTTATGCAGTATTTTTCAATAGCAATAATAATAAAATAGGTATAAAAATTAAATTTTAGGCCTTCTCCTAAACTAATGTTTCACTCAGCGTGCATTTTCATTACATGCTATCACCTGTTTTTGTGTGGCTCGGCGTTGATATAAACTTAGAAACCAAAGTCTAAATTCGTGAATATCTCTGTTATCATAATCGGTACGGTAAGAAAATGAAATGGCGTATGGCTTTTAGTGCCGGGAGTGTCCGAGGACATGTTCGGCTTGCCAGGTGCAGGTCTTTCGATTTGACTCCCGTAGGCGACCTGCGCGTTGTGATGAGGATGAAATGATGATGAAGACAACACATACACCCAGCCCCCGTGCCAGCGAAATTAACCAATGATGGTTAAAATTCCCAACCCTGCCGAAAATCGAACCCGGGACCCCTGTGACCAAAGGCCAGCACACTAACCATTTAGCCATGGGGCCGGTAAAATTGTATAAGACATAAAAATGATCAGAAATTATGTTCTATATAACTTTTAATATGAAGGACAACTAACAACATACCGTATATATTTGAGAATTTCATTTTTGGCCTTCCCCTAAACTACCCTTCCACTCAGCATGAATAAATTTGCTTATAGCCTTAAGTGTAGCCTTATTCCCTGACTTAACATACCCATTTTTCTTAAATGCTGTACAGCCATTTTACGTTTTTACACACATACAAACATACATAGATGACAGAAAATAAAAATTTGTATTTACCTCTTACTATGGACACTTCCGATACATAAATACCACTCTTTTTAAATTCTGAGCAATGTGTAGACAAAACTCTTGTTTTATATAGCTAAGCAAAGTCATTTCCGTACAGGGTATGAAGGCACAGGGAAGAGTGGAAGGTAAAGGCTTACCATTATCCGTAACCTCGGCACTTGATGGGATAGAGTGGTTAGCTCTACACCCGGCCGTCTTTTCTCCCAGGAATTATCCTGGTACTCAATTTTGGTGTAGGCTGAGTTGACCTCAGGGCCATTTACACCTAAGAAAGTGGATATCTCGTTTCTTAAATTTTTTATTCCTTCCAGACAGCTCCTTTTATTTCACATACAGGCCTCAACGTATTATGACTACAATGTACTTGGGGGATATTCATACTAAAACAAGGCATAAAGCAATTTTAACGGCACAAGCACTGCAGCCTAAAACATTTTCCTGAATTTGATCTTACATGTTGTTGTAACAACATATGGACGAAAGGCACAGAGAGGGCATTGACATGGTAGATCTAATCGAAAATAATCCTCAGTAATGAAGTAACACGTTTCACAGCTGGAAGTGATGGTTCTTTTATTAGTTCTACAACTTTGGTCTTGTGTCATTCCCCCTTCGGGCGCTGGCATCCTCCATTGCCACCTGACGTAAGACGTTCGGCACAGGGATTCCGGCAGCATCGTGCGCAAGCTGGAAGCAATCTAACGTAACGCATGTGCGCCACATTAGCCGACATTATATATTAGAACGTCACAGAGCTGCTAATGATGGTCGTAATAACACTGACAACATTATGATCATCATCGATTTTTTTTTACGTCGCAGTGACACAGATACGTCTTATGGCGTCGATGGGGTAAGAAAAGCCTAGGAGTAGGAAGGAAACGACCGTGGCCTTAATTGAGTTACAGCCCCAGCATTTGCCTGGTGTAAAAGCCATATCAGGGGGCTGCCGACAGTGGGGTTCGAACCCACTATCTCCCAAATGCAAGCTGACAGCTACGTGACCCAAACCACGCATCCACTTGCTCGGTATTATTATTATTATTATTATTATTATTATTATTATTATTATTATTATTATTATTATTATTATTATTATTATTATTTCTTTCTTTCTTTCTTGCGAACCGGCCAAACTTAGGACCACGCCAATACCACTTCACTTCCTTCTAATCATCCCTTTTTCCTTCCTCTTTCTCCACAGTGCCTTCATTCTTTCAGAATGTTGCGCTCTTCTCTCTTCAGTCCATCTTCCCCCTCTGCGCTCTTTCTTTTCTTCAACCAGAACTTTTATGTTGGAAAGTCTTTTCCTGAATTGGTCTCTATCACGACATTCTTCATCTGCAATTATTATTATTATCCGCCGCTTTTCCCACACCACGATGGGGTCGCGGGTACGGACTGTATCACACACATGTGAACTTAGCCCTGTTTCACAGCCGGATGCCCTTCCTGACGCTACGCTAACCCTGTGTGGAGGGATATATTCACTATTGGTGTTTCCATTGTGGGTGGTTGTCATAATAATGTTACTGACTACTGTAACGGTTTTCGGAGACGCCAAAGTGCCGGAATTTAGTCCCGCAAGAGCTCGTTTACGTGCCAGTAAATCTGCCAACAGGAGGCTGACGTATTTTAGCACCTTCAAATACCACCGAACTGGGCCAGTAACGAACCTGCCAAGTTGGGCTCGGAAGGCCACTCATCCCGGCGGTGGTCGTTTGTGTGATATGATGTGAATATATGCAGATGTATATATTGAGACAAACACAAACACCCAGTCCTCGAGCTAGAGAAATTAAGCAGTCACTGTTAAAACCCGAACACGGTTCCTCTGAACTGAAGACACTGATACGCACCGTTCAGCCAGGGAGTGGACAATAACAGAGCATATAATGTGCTCTAAATGGTTTTGTCCAAACCAATTTCAACCCTTCAGTTTGTGAGAGAAATTACTATTTGAGACTTTTAATTAGATTAATTGATCATTTATGTATTTAGTCGTTACCGTGATCGAGGCATTTAATACGAAGTAGTTTCTCATTCAATTGGCCCGCATTTGATTCTCGATTCTGTCATGAGTTCAAGACGTTTCAGAGACAGAAATGGAGAACATTCTGTATCCAGAGAGGAGAGATAAATAAACTATTCTCAGCCGTACAAAAGCAAGCAAGCAAAGTCATCTCGGTACAGACCTGGAAAGGAAGACGCTGACGCGGAATTATTTCATAAGATAATCATTGGGGTGAACGGCATAGGTAAGGGTGTATTCTGCCCGAAGGCAGGTCCGAACCTCCGCAGAGGTTTGCCTAAGCCGGAGTTTACGTACGGTAGGGTGGCCAGTTCCTTTCCGCTCCTCCATTCCCTTACCCACACCAACAGCGCGTGGCAACCCATCCACTTCTTGACCACGCCCAATGTTGCTTAACTTCGGAGATTTCACGGGATCCGGTGTGTCAACAGAAATAAGCATTATTGTTACGGTTGATCTTAATTTACCGAATATTTACTAGGAAGGTAATGAGAGTCCGCCTCTGTAGTGTCGTGATTAGTGTGATTAGCTGCCACCCCCGGAGACCCGGGTTCGATTCCAGGCTCTGCCACGAAATTTGAAAAGTGGTACGAGGGCTGGAACGGAATCCACTCAGTCTCGGGAGGTCAACTGAGTAGAGGTGGGTTCGATTCCCGCCTCAGCCATCCTGGAAGTGGTTTTCCGTGGTTTCCCACTTCTCCTCCACGCAAATGCCGGGATGGTACCTAACTTAAGGCCACGGCCGCTTCCTTCGCTCTTTCTTGTCTATCCCTTCCAATCTTCCCATCTCCCACTAAGGCCCCTGTTCAGCATAGCAGGTAAGGCCGCCTGGGCGAGGTACTGGTCATACTCCCCAGTTGTATCCCCCGACTCAATGTCTCACGCTCCAGGACACTGCCCTTGTGGCGGCAGAGATGGGATCCCTCGCTGAGCCCAAGGGAAAAACCAACCCTGGAGGGTAAGCAGATTAAGGCAATGAGAATGATATGCATCATGACCAACAATGGGTAAGTTAATCTGGGAAGCTGGGAAGGACAGCTGAATCAGAAAGTGATAGAAACAGAGGGAAAAATATTCTGGACATGTTTTGATAAACCCAGATGTACTGTATAAAGAAACTGAAGTGACAGGTGGTCAGCAAGCTGCGTTTTACCGTACTTTAAAATAAATGGGATAGTGGTGGTGGTGGCGGCGGTGATGGTGGTGATTATTGTTTTAAGAGGAAGTGCAACTAGGCAACCATCCTCTATATAACATTAATGAGGGATAAAACATGGAAGGGATCCGACATTTTCAAAAACGAAGGTATCGGCCACAGAAAGACAACGGCCGCGAAGGGCGTGAAAATTAAAGACTTCCTAGCTCTCGCAACCTAACAGAGTTGGGGTCGGAAAAGAACAAGAGTTGACCGGGGAAATTCGGATAGGATAGATGAAAGTGAAGAGCCTGACACAAGTAAGTAGAAGCAATGCCAGGACTCAGCTAAGGGCCCGGTGGTCGCCAATCCACGCTCCAAAGTGTAGAGCCTCTGGGGCTCCTATTAGTCGCCTCTTATGACAGGCAGGGGATACCGTGGTTGTTTTTCTACCACCCCCACCCAGAGGTGAGGGTTAGAAAGAGAGAAGGTTAGGAATGGTGGTGGAAGGTATCTGCTAAAGAAAGACAACGGCCGCGAAGGGCGTGAAAATTAAAGACTTCCTAGCTCTCGCAACCTAATAGCGTCGGGGTCGGAAAATAACAAGAGTTGACCAAGGAAGGTCGGATAGGATGGATGAAAGTGTGGAGCCTGACACAAGTAAAAGTACAGTATATGTGTATGTTATATTATCATCATCATCATCATCATCATCATTATCAAAGAAGACCAAATGAATGAGAGTAGCCTAATACTGTGCAAGTGGGAGTAATACCAGGCTCAAGATGGGGACCCGTGATCGCTTCACAAATCTGGTCACGAACTGAAGATTCCTGATGAGAAAACCTGTGCTATAGAATGGAGCCGACTTTAGATATTTACTTCTGAACACGTCAGCAATTGTGTGTCACGTCCTGGTTAAATTGCAAATGAGAGCTAGCGTTATTGGAAAAGGGTAACGAGCTGGGAACCAAACAATTGTATTGTGTGAGTCTTACATAACTCGTTCATATCGCCTACGCTCTGAGGCTCGGGTTGCCCAGTATCGCGGATCGATGCAGCTGGCTGCGCGTGTGGCTGCCCCAATCAGCTGAGTGCCTGGCGTCCATCCAGTGTAGCACGGTTCAAGATTAGCTCGGCTTTCAGAAAATAGCATACGTGCATACCAAGACGTCACAGAGATACGGTATTGTACGCAGATCAAATTAATAAGTGGAGAATGATAGTAAACGGGACGAAAACTCAGGTTACAAGTTTCACTAAGAGGAAAAAATCCTTTCAGTTTTAACCATTTTAGGACTTAACTGAAAAGATAAACAGTATTCTATGTGATGCTGAAAAAAAAAAAAATTACCAAAGAATATTTGGAAGTTCTCGTCTCATATCCATTAAGATTTCAAAATAATATTTTTCCCGAAATGGCCGAGCGAGTTGCTGCGCGGTTTGATTCACGTAGCTGCCAGCTTAATTGGGGGAGATAGTGGGTTCGAATCCCAGTGTCGGCAAACCTCAAAATTGTTTTCCGTGGTTTCCCATTTTCACACCAGGAAAATCAAGGCTAAGGTCGATTCCTTCTTCCCCCCCAGCTCTTTCATGTCCCATCGTCGCTATAAGACCTATTTGTGTCGGTGCAACGTAAAGCAAATAATAATAATAATAATAATAATAATAATAATAATAATAATAATAATAATAATAATAATAATAAGTACAACCTACGTCTTTCCATGGTGTCCCATTTTTCCTCCAGGCAAATACCAAAATCGTACGTTACTTAAGGCCACTGCCACTTCCTGCCATCTTCCTTGTCTATCCCTTCCAATCTTCCCATCCTCCCACAAAGTCCCTGTTCAGCATAGCATGTGAGGACATCTGGACGAGGTACTGGTCCTCCTTCCCAGTTGTATCTCCCCAAACCAAAGTCTCACGTTCCAGGACACTGTCCTTGAGACGGTAGAGATGGGATCCCTCCCTGAGTCCGAGGGAGAATCCAACGCTGGAGGGTAAATAAATAAATAAATAAATAAATAAATAAATAAATAAATAAATAAATAAATAAATAAATAAATTAAATAAATAAATAAATAAAAATCTGTCGTTGAATGAACAAACAGCCCCATGTACATGATCGTTGAGGCATCAAGTCTACATGGTCAGACACCGTAGTTGGCCGGTTCGAGTCCCATTGGTGGAAAATATATTTACCATCGAGCTGTTCGCCCGCAGGGTAGAAGAGGCGGTGGTACACAATTTCTAATCACTACATTGCGTGCCAAAAGCCCCGATTCTATTCCAAACTTCTCCGCAATGTTGATGTTGATTCGTCCGTCAGATGGCGATGTTAAGCCTTGAGCAGACTCCTTGGCGTTATTCGAGAGGAATAGGCTATGTGCTGACACAGGGTTTTACTCTCTGCCTACCCCATCATCCTCATCATCACCCCTCCCCTTCCCCTCCACACATATATATTCATTCATCCAGGCGCGCAGGTCGTCCATGGGTGTCAAATAGAAGGATCTGCACTTGACGAGTCGAAGATGTCCTCGGACACACCCGTGACCAAAGGGCATACAATAAATAAATAACTGAAGGGACTCTAAAACAGTTCCTCGTCTGTAATCACGTAGGCTGAGTGGACCCTCGGACCAGTCCTCAGATCCAAGTAAAAAGAAATCTGACCTGGCCGGGAATCGAACCCGGGGTTTCCGGGTAAAAGACAGACACGCTACCCCTACACAACTCTAAAATAGCCCCTCAATAATAATCAGGTAGGCTGAGTGGACCTCAACCAGCCCTCAGATTCAGGTAAAAATCCCTGATTTGGTCGTGAATAGAATCCGAACAGAAACAGAGTGGTGGCCGTCAGTTAGCCTCAGTCCACCATTTAATTCCAGTCCTCCTCAACATTCATATTATTAAAGTAATAAATTATATAAAATCAATAAAAGCTCAAAATACTGAATAAATAACCGATTTCATTTTGGTGTGAATAGCTCGATGTCTCGAGATGCGTTCTACTTACCTACCTTTTCCGATCAAATTTCCGAGAAATGCTTTTGTTGTAGCTCCACGATTATGTCTTAATCTACGATTCATATTTTCTGCAAACCCACTGCCAACTTACAGGATAGGCAACCTTAGGTCATTTATCTGATTTTGTCATTGCTTCCACATAACTTGTGTGCGAGGCCCCAAAACTTAATTTTTAATATCCGATCTCTCTTGATCAACTCTTCTTTTTTGACCACGTTGGTTGTAAGTTGAGAGTCTTTCATTTTCACGCTCGTAAGTGTCCTCTATTTTCGCATTAATTTCATTTTCGGATGGTTGGACCTCTTCGTCTTTCTGCTGTGGATAAAATTAAGAGAGGATGACTATCTCGTTGCATTTCCCCTTACAATAATAATCGCCAATATCACCAGTTCCCAACTTCAGGATACTCTTGTAACACCACGTTTCAAAGGCTTCTTCTCCTTTTGCTATTTGATTCCTCTCCAGTAATTATCCTTATGTTGTACTTCACAGCTTCACACTCCCCACGAAAAGAGTCAGTTTCCCGTTAGGTTTATATAAGTAGTGGGTATTTAAAAAAAATGTTATTGAAAATGATTGCTTGGGTATACCTTTCAACAATTAAAATATAATGTTTGCCTTCGCGTCCGCCTCTGTGGTGTAGTGGTTAGCGTGATTAGCTGCCATCCACGGAGGCCCGGAGGCCCGGGTTCGATTCCCAGCTCTGTCACGAAATTTGAAAAAGTTTTTTTTTTTGCTAGTTGTTTTACGTCGCACTGACACAGATAGGTCTTACGGCGACGATGGGACAGGAAAGGGCTAGGAGTGGGAATGGAAGCGGCCGTGGCCTTAATTAAGGTACAGCCCCAGCATTTGCCTGGTGTGAAAATGGGAAACCACGGAAAACCATTTTCAGGGCTGCCGACAGTGGGGTTCGAACCTATTATCTCCCGAATACTGGATACTGGCCGCACTTAAGCGACTGCAGCTATCGAGCTCGGTATTTGAAAAAGTGGTACGAGGGCTGTAACGGGGTCCACTCAGCATCGGAAGGTCAACTGAGTAGAGGTGGGTTCGATTCCCACCTCAGCCATCCTCGAAGTGGTTTTCCGTGGTTTCCCACTTCTCTTCCAGGCAAATGGCGGGATGGTTCCTAACTTAAGGCCACGGCCGCTTCCTTCCCTCTTCCTTGCCTATCCCTTCCAATCTTCCCATCCCCCAGACCAGGCCCCTGTTCAGCATAGCAGATGATGCCACATGGGCGAGGTACTGATCATGCTCCCCAGTTGTATCTCAGACCCAAAGTCCCATGCTCCAGGACACTGCCCTTGAGGCGGTTAGGGTGGGATCCCTCGCTGAGTCCGAGGGAAAAACCAATCCTGGAGGGTAAACAGATTAAGTAAGTAAGTAAGTAAGTTTTTGTTCGTTTGTTGTTGTTGTTTTTTTTATTTGCTATTTGCTTTACGTCGCACGTCTTACGGCGACGATGGGATGGGAAAGACCTAGGAATTGGAAGGAAGCGTCCGTGGCCTTAGTTAAGGTACAGGCCCGGCATTTGCCTGGTGTGAAAATGGGAAACCACGGAAAACCATCTTCAGGGCTGCCGACAGTGAGGCTCGAACCCACTATCTCCCGATTAATGGATACTGGCCGCACTTAAGCGACTGCAGCTATCGAGCTCGGTAGCACATTATTATACCAATGCACAGTCAACCGCACAAAAAATTGGTCGGCAAAGAAATATTGTATTTAACACATTCTCGAAACGTGAGGATATTCATAATATATGTGGATAGCCGGTGGCCGAATCCTACCACTTGCACAATATGTTCATCAAGCAATTTGACTATACCCTGAAGTACAGAAGAAGAATAGCGGTCAAGATTATTCCATTACGTGTGCTTCCAGTCTCGCCAGCCTACGATCTGGTGGCACTCCGCCTCAATACACAGAAGAGTGGTTGAAAGATGAAGGGTAACGCTGCGCAATAATTATGAATATCCAGACTGCGTTTAGGACGCACATTTGAGAGCATATATACATGAAATGTTGTCCACTTAAGAACTTAATCAAAGAAAAGGAGGGCGAGAAAGGTCGGTGTTCTAGATTCTCATTTTCTAATTTTACTGCCCAGATTAGATTTCCAGTGACAAGAAGGCGGAATTTTCTACTGAAATTGCACGTAGCCATAAAGGACTAGAGCCTCCGTGACTCAGGCGACTTATCACCGTTATTCAAATCCCGGTCACTCCGTGTGAGATTTATGGTGGATCAAGCGGAGGCGGGACAGGTTTTTCTCCGGCTACTCCGGTTTTCTGTGTCATCTTTCACTCCAGCAACACTCTCCACTATCATTTCATTTCATCTGCCAGTCATTAATCATTGTTCTAGAGGAGTGCGACAGGCATCGGCAGCCGGCACAATTCCTGTCCTCGCCGCTGGATTGGGGGCTTCATTCATCCCATTCCTGACCCGGTCGAATGACTGGAAACAGGCTGTGGATTTTCATTTTTCATAAAGAACTAACGGTCTCAAAACATAAATCTGAATCCAAAATGAGCCAGCTTGGCTCTAGTAAATCCAGTCGTCTAGCTTCTTGGCTGTAGTGTCCTGGGTTCAAATCCTGGCAATTCGGTTCCGTTTTTCTATAGAATCGGCGCGTTACGGCAAGGACACCCGGCCTTAAACAACTGGCCAGTTCCTAAACTGAGTGCCGGGCTGAGTAACTCACAAGGTAGAGCGCTGGCTTTCTGACTGCAAGTTAAAAGGCTCGATTCTGTCTCAGTCCCGTGGTATCTGAAGGTGATCAAATACGCCTGCCTCGTGTCGGTAGATTTACCGGCACATAAAAGAACATCTGCGGGACAAAATTATGGCACCTCGTTGTCTCCGAAGACCGTAAACCTTCCTTATGGGTATGGGATACAACCGGGCAGGAGGACCAGTACCTCGCTCAGGCAGCCTCGCCTGCTATGCTGAACAAGGGCCTTGTGTGGAGGGGGAGGATGGGCAGATTGGAAGGGATAGGGAAGGAAGAGGAGAGTAGCGGGCGTAGCCTTAAGTGAAGTACCATCCCGGCATTTGCCTGGAGAAGAAGTGGGAAACCACGGAAGACCACTTCGAAGATGGTTGAGGTGGGAATCGAACCGCCCTCTACTCAGTTAATCTCCAGAGGCTGAGTGGACCCCTTTACAGCCCTGATAGCACTTTTCAAATCTTGTGTACGGGAATCGAACCCGGGCCTCCGGGGGTGACAGCTAATCACACTAACCACTACACCACCGAGGCGGATATTATGATTATTATTATTATTATTATTATTATTATTATTATTATTATTATTATTACTTAAACTGAGTTTCGGTGCTTACGCCGATGCCGCATAAATACGTGAAATCGGTAATAATGTTCAGGGATGCCGACAGTGGGGTTCGAACCAATTATCTCCCGGATGCAAGTTCACAGCTGTGCGTCTCTAACCGCCCGGGCAAAAAATAATGAATCTCGCCCAAGGCATATCTCAACTTATACTTCTTATTCTCCTTAATCCGTTTACCCTCGGACTCAGCGGACTACCGCCTCAAGGACAGCGTAAGGCATTGGGTCGGGGGATACAACTGCGGAGGATAACCAGTACCTCGCCCAGGCGGCCTCACTTGCTATGCTGAACAGGGGGCTTGGTTGGGGATGGGAAGATGGGAAGGGATAGACAAGGAAGAGCGAAGGAAGCGGCCGTGGTCTTAAATTAGGTACCATCCCGGCATTTGCCTGGACGAGAAGTAGGAAACCACGGAAAACCACTTCCAGGATGGATGTGGTGGGAATCGAACCCAACTCTACTCATTTGACTTCCCGAGGCTGAGTGAACCCCGTTCCATCCCTCGTACCACTTTTCAAATTTCGTGGCAGAGCCGGGAATCTAACCCGGGCCTCCGGGGGGGGGGGGGGGGAGAGGTGGCAGCTAATCACACTAACCACTACACCATAGAGGCGGAAAACTTAAATACTTTCAAGCAGAAAATTGAATTTTAAATGTTGCTTTTAATGTGTATAAGGCTTTCAAATGATATAATCAAATAATAAATATTATCTTTAAAAAAAGGTAAACAAACCCCGTGGTGCATCAGGGCCTATCAAGCGACCACTGCTCAACTCGAATGCTTGCAGATTATGAGGTAACGTGTGGTCACCATGACGCATCTTCTTGGCCGTTATTCTTGGTTTTCTAGACCGGGGCCGCTATCTCATCCGCAGAAACCTCCTCTGTTAATTACGTAGGCTGAATGGATCTCGAACCAGCCCTCAGATTCAGGTAAAAATCCCTGACCTGGCCGGAAATCGTATCCGGGGCCTCCGGGTAAGAAGAAGGCACTACCCCTACACCGCGGGGCCGGCTATCCCTAAATATAGTCCAGCATTTTACAGCGTGCCTACCTCTTACTCAGATATCCTGGGTTCGATTCCCAGTCAGGTCAGGGATTTTTACTAGAATCTGACGGCTGGTTCGATGTCCACTTAGCCTACGTGATTACAATTGAGGAGCTATCTGACGGCGAGATTGCGGCCCCGGTCTAAAAAAAAAAAATTCAGGAATAACTCATGTGAGGATTCGCCGTGCCGACCACACGAAACCTAGTAATCTGTAGGCCTTCGAGCTGAGCAGCGGTGGCTTGGTAGACCAAGGCCCTTCGGGGTTGTTACTCAACGGGGTTTGTTCAAGTATTTTTTGCACTTTTGGCGATCTCACAATATCATGCATTACATTTTACAAAGGCCCGCCTCTGTGGTGTAGTGGTTAGCGTGATTAGCTGCCACCCCCGGAGGTCCGGGTTCGATTCCCGGCTCTGCCACGAAATTTTTGAAAAGTGGTACGAGGGCTGGAACGGGGTCCACTCAGCCTCGGGAGGTCAACTGAGCAGAGGTGGGTTCGATTCCCACCTCAGCCATCCTGGAAGTGGTTTTCCGTGGTTTCCCACTTCTCCTCCAGGCGAATGCCGGGATGGTACCTATCTTAAGGCCACGGCCGCTTCCTTCCCTCTTCCTTGCCTATCCCTTCCAATCTTCCCATCCCTCCACAAGGCCCCTGTTCAGCATAGCAGGTGAGGCCGCCTGGGAGAGGTACTGGTCATACTCCCCAGTTGTATCCCCCGACCAAGAGTCTGAAGCTCCAGGACACTGCCCTTGAGGCGGTAGAGGTGGGATCTCTCGCTGAGTCCGAGGGAAAAACCGAACCTGGAGGGTAAACAGATGATGATGATGATGATGACATTTTACAAATAGCTTTACGTCGCCCCGACACTGATAGGTCTTATGCGACGATGGGGGAAATGCCTAATGGCCTTAATTAAGGTACAGCCCCAGCGTTTGCCTGGTGTGAAATGGGAAAACACAAAACACCACCTTCAGGGCTGCCGACAGTGGGGTTCGAACCCAATATCTCCCGGATGCACAGTCACAGCTGCGCGCCCCTAACCGCAAGGCCAACACGCCCGGTATCATGGAGTACGACATACACATCCAAGTACATAAAGTAAATATTAAACCATCTCAAGCCCTGAACAACAACATTGATCAATTGTGACAGGAGCAGCCTGAGGTATTTCACACAAAGAGATATGAGATTTATTATTAAACATAACTTCCTGTTGAAGACACAACCAAAGTACTTTAAGAACAGTGGAAGTCTTTACGACTGAAAATGAAAAATGAAAATCCACAGCCTGTTTCCAGTTATTCGACCGGGTCAGGAATGGAATGAGTGAAGCCTCCATCTAGCGGCGAGGATAGGAGTTGTGCCGGCTGCCGAAGCCTGTCGCACTCTTCTGGGGCAACGATAATAATGACTGACAGATGAAATGAGATGTTAATGGATAGCGTTGCTGGAATGAAAGATGACACGGAAAATCGGAGTACCCGCAGAAAAACCTGTCCTGCCTCCACTTTGTCCAGCACAAATCTTACATGGAGTGACCGGGATTTGAACCACGGTGTCCAGTGATGAGAGGCCGGCGCGCTACCGTCTGAGGCATGGAGGCTTCTTTACGACTATTTTCCCTAAATTTTAGCCAAAATACTTTGTAGTAAATTAATGCAGTTACATAAATAGATACCTGATATTTCATGAAATCGAAACATTTTAAATCAATGATTCTGGAGAGGCACATGACTCTGAAGTTAACTCAGTCTACAGACAAAGTAAGTGGCCGTGCGTTTAGGGTCGCGGAGCTGTGATCTTACATTCGGGAGATAGTGAATTTGAACCATACTCTCGGTAGCCCTGAAGATGGTTTTCCGTGGTTTCCCGTTTTCACACCAGGTAAATGCTGGTGCTGTACCTTAATTAATGCCAAGACCACTTCCTTCCCACTCCTAGCTCTTTCATATCCCATCGTTGCCACAAGACCTATCTCTGACCGGGCGAGTTAGCCGTGCGGTTACGAGCGCGCAGCTGTGAGCTTGAATCCGGGAGATAGTGGGTTTGAATCCCACTGTCGGCAGCCCTGAAGATGGTTTTCCGTGGTTTCCCATTTTCACACCAGGAAAATGCTGGGGCTGTACCTTAATTAAGGCCACGGCCCCTTCCTTCCAACTCCTAGCCCTTTCCTATCCTATCGTCGCCATAAGACCTATCTGTGTCGGTGCGACGTAAAGTCACTAGCAAAAAGGCCTATGTCTGTCGTTGCGACGTAAAACAAATTTAAAAGAAAGAGATATCTGGGGAGAAAGGTGGCAGAATATAGAGCAACCACTCATCTCACTACGAGCCGAGTTTACGGGTAGAGGAACCCTTTACCCTCGGCTCCTCCAAAGGTCTTCGTTGTCAGTACGGCGATTAATATGGTTTACGTACACACACGTCTGCCTGTATTGGAATTAGCGTATATTACACCTACAACATTCTACGTAATTAATCGCTGCGGAAGGAGAAATACTACAGAAAGTGACAGGGTCATATAAAACTCCATTAAAATAAACAAATCCCTATCAGTCAATCAATACAATATCTTAACAAGTAGCTGTTGCTAAGCGAAATTAATTCTAGTTACTATTTAAAGTGACATTGTACTTACTGGTTCCCGGTAGATCTCCGTTTAACAACTAACGGATATATGGAACAGGTCGCGTATATATGAGCTCCTGGACTGTCAATGTCGAGCATGCGCGGAAGCTACAAATCAGGAACGCCATATTGCCATTGACTGTCGAACCGGAAACAAAGCTCGATAACTCTGCGAATACCTTGATAACAGGGAACCCACATATTATAGATTCTGGTTAAACTTATTTTAAAAAACTCGTAATTCTAAGCTTCGTGCACATGGTCCTCGAACTTCGCACTGACCTCCGACGCAATGACACTCCCCCAATAACTTGAAAAATATCCAAGTAATATCTATTCACTCATTATCAGCGATTTAATTCAAGGTTCAACGTTCATTTTCAGTGATCATTGAACGCTGTAGTATAACAACAATCAATCATACAGCTTCAATTTATTGCACTGATGTCATATTTTCATGCTGTGATCCATTATGTGTAAAGAGAAATCGCACGATCGATTGCGAAGCCTCCCCCCCCCCCGCCCCCCAGAGTATGCGGTTAGGATCTGCCAAGTAAACCCACGAGCTGTTTCAGCAGGTGCTGAATACTTGCCACATCACACTCCTGTCAAATGAGTCATGCAGAACTGCGAAGTACTAGGGAAATATACATCATATATTAAAATGGATGAGACCAGTGGCGTACACAGAAATTTTATCGAAGAGGGGTTCATTTTCTATTAAATTGTCCGGCTACATGGATAAATGGTTAGCGTGCTGGCCTTTGGTTACAGAGGTCCCGGGTTCGATTCCCGACAGGCTCTGGAATTTCAACCATAATTGGTGAATTCCCCTGGCACGGGGACTGCGTTTATGTGTCGCCTTCATCATCATTTCATACTAATCACGACGCGCAGGTCGCCAACGGGAGTCAAATCAAAACACCTGCACAAGACCTCTCCGGAGGCCACACGCCATTATTATTATTTATTAAATTTACCGGTATTTTAATTATGTATCCAAATACCACTACTAAGTCTACTATGTTACTACTGAAGTTCTCTACTTATATTAGTACTAATAATAATAATAATAATAATAATAATAATAATAATAATAATAATAATAATAATAATAATATTGGTCGGCCTCTATGGTGTAGTGGTAAATGTGATTAGCTGTTACCTGCGGAGGGCCGCGCTCAATTACCGGCTCGGCCACGAAATTTGCAAAGTGGTACGAGGGCTGGAACGAGGTCCACTCAGCCTCTGGAGGTCAACTGATTTGGGGAAGGGAGGGGTTCGATTCTCATCTCATCCATCCTTGAAGTGGTTCTCCATGGTTTCCCACTTCTCCAGGCCAATGTCTTGATGGTACCTAATTTAAGGCCACGGACACTTCCTTCCCTGTTCCATGTCGATCCCTTCCAATCTCCCCTCCCCCACAAGGTCTCTGTTCCGCATAGCAGGTGAGGCCACCTGCGTGAGGTACTGGTCCGCCTGCCCAGTTGTATCCCCCGGCCCAAAGTCTCACGCTCCAGTACACTGCCCCTGAGGCGGTAGAGGTGGGATCCCTCTCTGAATCCGAGGCAAAAACCAACCCTGGTGGGTAAACAGATTAAGATAGAAAGGCTATTTTTGGTAATGGTACTATCGTTACTAACTTAACCCCATGGCACTACAGCCCTGAAGGGCCTTGGCCTACCAGGCGACCGCTGCTTGGCGCGAAGGCTTGTAGATTACGAGGTGTGGTGTGTGTACTATCGTTACTAGACTATTATAATATCTGGTCGCAGGTGTCACGTTGAATCCAAGAAACTAACAAATATACTAGATCAGTCTGCAGTCATAAGAATCGAGGGCTAAGAAAAAGAAGCAGCAATCCTTAAAGGAGTGGGGCAAGACTGGAGTTTGTCCCCTCTCCTTTTGAATGTTTTTTTTTTAAACTGGCGGTAAAGAAAATTAAAGGGAAATTTAGCAATGGAATCACAACCCAAGGAATAACATTTGCCGATGATACTGACTAAAAAAATAGAAGCATTTGAAATCGGGAGTTATAGAAGAATGCTGAGGTTGACATGGGTAGATCGAATTACGAATGAGATACTCAAGTCGAATTGGTGAGAGGAGATCGATTTGACAATATTTGACCAAAAGAAGAGATAGAATGCTAGGACACTCAGAACATGTTCAGCTGGTTTTTGAGGGAAATACTGGCAATGAAAACGAGAGAGGTACACCGAGGTATGAATATGATAAACAGATTAGAGTAGGTGTAGTAGTTACCTAGAAATTAAAAGGTTAGCACGAGATAGGGTGGCATGCAGGGCTGCAAAAAACCATCAAGTGGCATTATGCACAGCGGATGTGTTCGTGAGCTCTGTGTTCCATGGGAGACCTGCATTCTCTTGGGGTAAGCAAATCTTACATTTCCTAATGTAACTTTATTTTATTTTATTTCACGTATTAATTTGTCACGGGAGTTTACCCACCAATCTTTCTATCAGAAATTAATTGTAATTTATGATGGTGAAATGAAATGGCGTATGGCTTTTAGTGCCGGGAGTTTCCGAAGACATGTTCGGCTCGCCAGGTGCAGGTTTTTCGATTTGACATTCGTAGGCGACCTGCGCGTCGTGATGAGGACGAAATGATGCTGAAGACGACACATACACCCAGCCCCCGTGCCAGAGAAATTAACCAATCATTGTTAAAATTCTCGACGCTGCCGGGAATCGAACCCGGGACCCCTGTGACCAGAGGCCAGCACGCTAACCATTTAGCCATGGAGCTTTACACCCATCTCCACGTTGGCACGAGTTTTGTAACTAAAATTAATTTTTCGTCCGCCTCTGTGGTGTAGTGGTTTGTGTGACTAGCTGCCACCCCCAGAGGCCCGGGTTCGATTCCCGGCTCTGTTACAAAATTTGAAAAGTGGTACGAAGGCTGGAACGGGATCTACTCAGTCTCGGGAGGTCAACTGAGTAGCCATCCTGGAAGTGGTTTTCCGTGGTTTCCCACTTCCCCCCCCCCCAGGAAAATGCCGGGATGGTATCTAACTTAAGGCCACGGCCGCTTCCATCCCTCGTCCTTGTCTATCCCTTCCAATCTTTTAATCCCCGACAAGGCCCCTGTTCAGCATAGCAGGTGAGGACGCCTGGACGAGGTACTGGGCATCCTCCCCAGTCGTATCCCCAGCCCAATGTTTCTCTAAGACCCCAGCCGTCGCTACAGATTATTACAATAATAATAATAATAATAATAATAATAATAATAATAATATAAAACACGTAGGGTAATACTGACTGAATCTTTTTAAACACTTACAGATAACCAACACACGCCTCTTGTGACGATACAATCTGAATTCAACTAAGGAGCTGTAGTGAAATTACCTATTCCACAGCATATATTTTTTAAGGCCGCCTCTGTGGTGTAGTGGTTAGCGTGATTAGCTGCCACCCCCGGAGGTCCGGGTTCGATTCCCGGCTCTGCCACGAAATTTGAAAAGTGGTACGAGGGCTGGAACGGGGTCCACTCAGCCTCGGGAGGTCAACTGAGTAGAGGTGGGTTCGATTCCCACCTCAGCCATCCTCGAAGTGGTTTTCCGTGGTTTCCCACTTCACCTCCAGGCGAATGCCGGGATGGTACCTAACTTAAGGCCACGGCAGCTTCCTTCCCTCATCCTTGCCTATCCCTTCCAATCTTCCCATCCCCCTACAAGGCCCCTGTTCACCATAGCAGGTGAGGCCGCCTGGGCGAGGTACTGGTCATACTCCCCAGTTGTATCCCCCGACCAAGAGTCTGAAGCTCCAGGACACTGCCCTTGAGGCGGTAGAGGTAGGATCCCTCGCTGAGTCCGAGGGAAAAGCCGAACCTGGAGGGTAAACAGATGATGATGATGATGATATTTTTTAAGAATGTTGAGAAGGAAGGATTGATTGATACAATATTCATAATGTGATTGCTTCCTGGAAGGTGTTCTGACAGGTAAATACCCAGTAACAAGGGAACGAGGACGATCACAATTGTTGGAATGTCAGGAAAAATGTAACGATTACTTGCACGTTCAAATATAATCCTAAACGTTTAGCTGTGGTAAAAGTTAATGGAATTAAATCTGCATTTTCAGGGCACTGAACGAGGTATACTGCGGGTACCGCGTTGGACAGGCCTGCTGTATACACATCAGTACAGCACAATACTAAGTGCATACGAAGCCACGCTTCAACAATTGCCCGCTACCCCTCAGCTATCTAAACTTCTGTAACAGTAGCAATGCTAACTGGGGTGATACACATAAAAGTCATTTTCAGTGGTATTCATGCACCTGAATGAAGGTATGTACCACCGATGATACACTAAGGTCGTTCTAAATGGTCATTATGGACCCCAGGGGGTACATGTCTTCATACCGATTCGTATCTCTTTGCTTTCTCAGAAGATTTAGCGGGGTATTCTATTTTTGTCATATGCTCCAGGAGTTACGGTGAATGGTGTGGATATCGGTAGTGCCTGGCGTTCGCCGTCGGACGTACGAAGACGAGAAATAACTCCCGAAACATTCAACATTGTGGGACAACTTGACAACTGTACAAGTCTTTGCAGTCTTACAATCTGTGTTAATGGCCACTGGATGAATTAATTTTCCTTTTAAAAAACTGCGGACTAAATCATTCAATAAAGTCTTGATGAGAAAAAAAGAGGTATATCGTGCGCGTATCACCGGTGGTATATGCCAGGGGTAGAACTGTGTAATACTATAGGACCTAGGCTAGCATCGCGACAGCGCGCTCAAGCGGGCATGGAGGGTGAAATTCTGTTGTTGCAAGGCGTTTTTTCAGTTGCTCACACAATGCAATCAATTGTTATCGAAGCGCTCTTTCTATCTTCTTTTATTTATTTCTTTCTTTCTTTGTCTGGTCACGTCCTGGCTAGTGACAAAACCCGTTGGACTAAGACGTCAACGGTGCTTAACAAAGCCTGCGTTACGTGCCAGACTATTGATCGAATTGTCTTTGTTTTCTTTACTGTTCCCCAGTTGGTAATGGAATCTGTGTTGAATTCTGGGAATGGTGTCATAATTAATTTCAGCCAATAACACTGTTTATTGAATTTTCACGACCACATTGTAATCGAAAGCGACTTTCAACCTATTAGGTCGTGTTACGTACATTTAGTACGTGATGAAGAGATGTTATGTACAGAACAAAAATGGCCAACCAGACACCAGTGGGTTGTGGGTTCGGATCCCACTGGTGTCTGGTTGGCCATTTTTGTTCTGTACTTAACATCTCTTCATCACGTACTAAATGTACGTAACACGACCTAATAGGTTGAAAGTCGCTTTCGATTACAATGTGGTCGTGAAAATTCAATATTCATTGACTTGGCCCTCAACGGGCAACTTGAACGCACTCCACAGTGTGATGGTAGTAGTACCAGACCTGTAGCTTAGATCCTTTCCAACAGAACAAAGATGGCCTAGGCCACCATAGCTCAATTGGTAGAGCAACCGACGCGAAATCGGGAGGTTGTGGGTTCGGATCCCACTGGTGTCTGGTTGGCCATTTTTGTTCTGTACTTAACATCTCTTCATCACGTACTAAATGTACGTAACACGACCTAATAGGTTGAAAGTCGCTTTCGAATAACACTGTTCGTTCAGCAGGCTAATTAAGAAAATGCTCATTTCACGACATGTTTCCTTTGTCAATTATCCGATTCGAGTATACTGAAATTCGGACTATTGTAATGTTGTGCCATACAGTTTTAATTTCCGCCATTCTAATGGACTGGTTGTAACGAATCATTTACAATGTGCTTTACTGTATTTGGTCGATATACAGGGTGACAAACCTTTTGGGTCAAGCTGAAACAGGTGATAGAGGGTCCACAACCGATTATATTGAGATAGGGAACCAATGGTCGGAAATGCATATTCATTGCGTTATCGACATATGTAGAACCACGTACACCGCATAACAATAAAGTAGCTCACAATAATTGTTCAAAGTGACGACCGCCAGTCTCAGTGCATGCATGGCAACGGTGCATGAAGTTCTGCTGCACTCTCTCAAAGATCCCTGGTGTATGTTGTACTAGGAGACATCAGCAGGTATTCATCCGTTCCTACGGGGGTTTCATACACCAAAGACTTGACGTAACCGCAAAGGAAAAGGTCCAGAGGTGTGAGATCCGGCGATCGCGTTGGCCATGGGGAAGGGCCTCCCCTTCCAATACAACGATGAGGGTACGTGTTGTTCAGGTGCTCGCGGACATTAATATCGACGTGGGATGGTGCACCGTCATGTTGAAACCACACCCTTTCGCGGACAACAATAGGTACAGTCTCCAGGAACTGTGGCAGCCCATCTAACAGGAACATCAGCAAACGTGGACCAGTCAAACGGGGAGGCAGAAAATAAGGTCCTATTACGTGATCTTGGACAATGCCTGCCCATACGTTGACAGAGAATCGTTGCTGGTGGCCACCGATGTGGGTGGCGTGGGAAATGTCCTCACTCCAGATATGACTATTGCGACTGTTGAAAACACCATTAGCGGTGAATGAGGCCTCATGCCTGAACAATACAAACTGTACAAAGTTTGGAACTACAATGGTGGATAATCCGTTGACAGAAGTGAACGCGGGGCTCAAAATTCTTTGGTCTCAGTGCTTGCACACGTTCTTTAGGATAGGGGTGTAATACCTGTTCCGCCAGTACTCGCCACACGTACCCTTCGAAGTGTACCTTTCACGGGCAAGTTGACGGGTGCTTGTTGCTGGGTGATCGGCCACACGATCCAACACCATCTTCTTAAAGGCTAGTGTTCGGACATGCCTTTGGCCGGCTCTCTGTAGTGTGAACGACCCCGTCTCTCGTAAGTTGGTATTCACGGAGATAAGCGTCTTCCAATTAGGATGACACCTGTTGGGAAAGCGTTCTCTGTACATTCGTGCTGCTTTACGGGCACTGCATCCTACCGCACCGTACATTAAATGCGTCTACCAACTCTCGTGACGAGTAACGTTCCATCTTTGACTACGTATCATGCACTGTACACAGTAACACACATCATCATGGACACATCATAAGCTGTCTGATGCAATGGACAACTGACACCGAAGGTAGTGGTGTGTGTGCGGCACAGATTAATGCGCCGGTCACTTTGAACAATTACTGTGAGATACATTGTTGTTATACGGTGTACGCTGTGTATATCCATAACACAATACAAATGCGTTTGCGACCATTGGTTCCCTATCTCAGTATAACTGGTTATGGACCTAGTATCACCTGTTTCAATTTGACGCAAAAGGATTGAGATACTCTGTTTCTTGTTCGTCTTCCACGGTCTCTCGAACCTTTTAACCATACCTTGCAGGGTAAGTTTTAAAATCCATAATTCCTAACAGTGTGCCCGAAATATCTCGCAATTCTTTGATTCACTATGGCATTCAGCCGCATTTTTATCTGCAACTCACCGACTGATTGGTTTTCTTGGGTGTCCATGATATTCTCATCGCTAGACATCGGATTTATATGATGTATGTCTTACTTGACTGAACACATTGTTGTCCGGGCGCGCGCTACTCCATTCCTTCCTGTGGACCGGCGACAGAAGCACACCTAGCATGAGAAGTACGATGAAATATAAATACATATAACTTTTAAATGACATGAAATAAATTATTGAAACTTGGTGAGAGCAATTACCCAGTGATTCTAGTACTTGCTTTTAGTGCGGTATTGCGTGAAACGGCTGAGACAAGTCATCACCTAGGAAACGATCTACTACCTCCGGGATACTCGCGGAATTACCGGCCTTATAAGTGAGGCCGGTAAAACCTGTAAATGGTTGTAGAACTCTGTTTTGATCCTTATTTGTCAATCCATCAGTCTCACTGTCACTACTATTTTTTTATATCACTGGCATCATCACTCGTATTATTGTCGCCGTCAGCAGACTCGTCTAAAATGAATGTCGCACTTTTCCTTCCGCGCGTATATTTTGATGTTAGAGACACATCTTCACAATCACTAATACTTTCGCAATAACTAGGAACAACAGATAAACTATCAGCATGCATTTCTTCAAATATTTCATCATCGTTCAAGCTGTCTTTGCTACGGCGCGCCAACACCTGATGGTACGCTCGGTCACGCGGTACTGAGTGTTATGAAACCACACTTCCTGTGCCGGAAATATTGTCAAGGAAATAATATATCTATCTAAATTCCGATCAACAAAGACTTGAGTTTGTAAACAGCACGAAATATTTCGATTAATAAACGACGGAGAGGATCAAATGACACAAGAATGAAGCAATGTGAGAAAACGTTAATTCACGTAGCCGGTCGCCCGCGCACGAATACGAAACTACGTTAATTAACGTAGCCCGTCATTAATGTTTTAATTCCTTTCGTTCCCACTGGAACATCCGTGAAACGTCACCTTTGTGCTCGTCGACTTTCTCAAAGTATGACCTATCCATTTCCTCCTCTTGATTTCCACTGCTACTGGAACTTGGTTTGTTGTTCTCCGTAGCTCGTCACTGGATATAATTTCAGGCCATCTGATGTTTATGATGCGTCGTAAGCAACGGTTTATAAATGTCTGCAAGAGATTAGTGATAGTTCGTGTAACCCTCCAAGTTTCACAAACATCTAGAAGGACTGATTTAACAGTTGTGTTGGAAATTTTTATTTTCGAATTCCATGAAATGTTTCTATTCTTCCACACTGTATACAGCTGCTTGAAGGCTCCATTTCCTTACCTTATTCTGGCTCTCACATCCTCTTCCGCCCCTCCTTCTCTTGTCACTACACTTCCCAAGTAGGTAAATGTTTCGACCTCTTCAATCTCTTCTCCTGCCACAAACAATATTTCATCAATTTTAGCATTTACTCTCATTTCCTTGGTCTTAACAACATTTATATTGAGTCCTGCAGGCTCTGCTTCCTTCCGTAATCCTTCTAACTTGTGTTTCATATCACCAGTTCTTGAAGACAAAAAAATACAATCTGTAAATTCTAAATCTTCCAGTCTTTCCCCCATTCCCCATTGTATTCCTCTTTTCCTTCAATTGTTGCAATTGTGAATTTCGCCCCAGTGCAGCAGCGGTATCATCAGTCGGAATGCTGCATCTTTGCAAGACACTGGCGCTAGCGCACAGTTGAGACACCATTGCAAGCCTCTTATGTAGGGCAATGCAGTGACGGTGCACTAGGGGAGACATGTGCCTCCACTTGTATACATTTTTGATAGACAGGCATTTATACAAGTGGAGCCACGGACAGGCTCCATGAAAGAAATACAGTATATATTTGTTGGCCGTGCGGTTAGGGGCGCGCATCTGTGAGCTTGCATCCGGGAGATAGTGGGTTCGAACCCCACTGTCATCAGTCCTGAAGATGGTTTTCCGTTGTTTCCCATTTTCACACCAGGTAAATGCTGGGGCTGTTCCTTAATTAAGGTCACGGCCGCTTCCTTCCCATTCCTAGGCTTTTCCTATCCCATCGTCGCCATAAGACCTATCTGTGTCGTAAAGCAAATAGCAAAAATAAAAATTATAATAAAATAAACTTGCCTTGTCGCTTAATTCCCTGTAATTCGCGAAAACAAAATCTCTAATTTCTTAATCAGAATCATATGATTAGTTAAGATATCTCAAAATCATTTCAAAATATTTTTTGTCACGTTTATCGTAAATTCGAAAATAATCAGGTCTTTATCTTTGGCGATACGGCCCTGAAGGGCCCTGAAATACTAAGCGACGGCTGTTCAACCCGAAGGCCGGCAGATTACGAGCTGGCGCAAGGTCAGTGCGACGAATTCTCTCGGCCGTTATTTTGATTCACTAAATCGGGGCCGCTATCGCACCGTCAGATAACTCCTCAATTACAATAACGTGGACCAGTGGTTCTCAAATAGTGGTACGCGTACCCCTAGGGGTACGCCTGAGACTTTTGGTGGTGTACACGAGCGGCCTACAGAGAAAAGATGAAGAAAGATTGAAATATAGAAATAAATAAGAAAATGTGTATATATATGGAGCCACGCTTCGCTTGAAAGTTTTGCCTGGATTACGACACATCAGAAAATTGTGTCACGAAATGCAGGCACACCCATCCCAATGAAATTTTGATGGTTCGCGTTGTCTGAATTCCAGAATTAAAATAGAAAAGGTTTCATCCTTACCTATTAATTTGATAATGAGGCTAACATATAGCGTTTTGTGAAACTTTCATACAAACTGGTTATCCTGTGTAACTTTATTATCATTGTATTATACTTGATACAGACACAAACTCTTAAATTTCTTGTGATATGTTAAAAAATATGTATTTAATTTCACAATCTCGTCTTATTTGTGACATGTGTTTAAGAGAATTGTTTATAATCAATTAAAATGCCTGAATAATTAGCCAGGTAATGATATTTCAAATCTATCTGTGTCGGTGTGACGTAAAGCAAACTGTAAAAAAAAAATGGTGCAAAACCGTTGCCCCTGACACCTTCGTAATCCCAGCTCTTTCACATCCCATCATCACCGAAAAACTGCACATAAAAGTGGTAGTAAAGAATAGGATATAAATGCCTAACTAATGATGTTACTCAGCCGTTGTCAAACGTGTCTGTTAACGGGCTGCGCTGAAGACTGACACAAAATGAAACAAGGAAATCCTGCAGCTTGTGGCTTGGTAACTTCCCACACTATCAACTTGAGTACGACTCCTGACACATCCGTAATGTTACGTGAATTTGATATTCTCGTATTGACCTTTCTTAGAGCATTTTCCTGTAGTTTTCCCCATTTCAAGTATGGGGAAAACGTCCCCAACGTCCCCAATCAAACACAACTAATATCCTAACTAAACCCGCAGACCTCCCTGTGGCTTAAATCCCGGCCACTCCATGTCAGATTTCTGCTAGACAAAGCGGAGGAGGGCACTCCTGTTTCTCCTGTCATGTTTAGGTCCAGCAACGCTCTTCACCAATCATTCCAATTCATTTCCTTTGTCACTCATTAATCACGCCAGCCGGCACAAATCCATAATCTTCATACCATTCCGGTTAGTTGACTGGAAACAGGCTGTGGATTTTCATTTTTAACTGAACCCGTGGCCTGTTAGGACGGCTGCTACCGTGACTATTGTCGTTTTACTTGACGAAGTTCACTGCCACTCAAATTGGACAGAAATTCTCTTTCATTCCCTGTCCATTCTAAGAATCTAGAATCTGTATTATCAGCCACGATGTGTGGACAGTTCAGTCTAATGCTATTTAGCGTGCCTGTGCGCCAATTTCGACGTTCCATTTTACTCTTTTTTTTTTTTTGCTAGGGGTTTTACGTCGCACCGACACAGATAGGTCTTATGGCGACGATGGGATAGGAAAGGCCTAGGAGTTGGAAGGAAGCGGCCGTGGCCTTAATTAAGGTACAGCCCCAGCATTTGCCTGGTGTGAAAATGGGAAACCACGGAAAACCATCTTCATGGCTGCCGATAGTGGGATTCGAACCTACTATCTCCCGGATGCAAGCTCACAGCCGCGCGCCTCTACGCGCACGGCCAACTCGCCCGGTCCATTTTACTCTACTAGATGACAAAAATGGAACTGAATTTTTATTATTTTTATCGGGTAAATACCGAATAGGTCACAAGATATATTTTATATACCGATATCACACGAGTGCCGAGGGGTTTCCTTCCACTTCTAAAAAAACTTCAAATATCTTTGCCAATCTCTGAGGTGCACGGGAGTGCCGGAATTCAGCCATGAAAAGAAGATTTTTGAGAAATAAAGAATATGACTCGAGTCTGACACAGCGAATCACTCTTAAACGTCTATCCACTGAACTATCATCTTGAATACAGAATACGAACGGTTAGTCGGTCAAGAAAAATTCACAATGATTCCAGGCTCTTCATTTTCGTCTTACATTCTTGACCTTTCTTGATAAACTATTTTTCTTTTCCCTTCCAAATAGCATTAGATTTATTAAATTTAGGAACTCGTCCCCGGTTTTTCTAGCTAGGGTAAATAATGTTCAGTCATGGAAAATATCTCGTCTTTAATGCATGTCCAGAAAAGTGAACCACCAATCACCAAGTTCTTCTCCTTCGTGCCTTCTTTTCCCAATTTATTGCAGTCGGCACTTCACGTGGATTTGACCATGTTTTACGGCCAGATGTGTATTCACTATTGCATGTCTTTGTGGTGGTTGTTAGTGTGGTATAATAAATATTTTATTTAGTGCTGTCTATTATACGCAGATGAAAATACGTGCTTTTTTTTTTTTTTGCAAGTTGCTTTACATCGCACCGACACAGATAGGTCTTATGACGACGATAGGACAGGAAAGGACTGGAAGTGGGAAGGAAGCGGCCGTGGCCTTATTTAAGGTACAGCCCCAGCATTTGCCTGGTGTGAAAATGGAAAACCACGACAAACCATCTTCAGGGCTGCCGACAGTGGGGGCTCGAACACACTATCTTCCGAATACTGGATACCGGCCGCACTTAACCGACTGCAGTTATCGAGCTCGGTAATATGTGTATTAAGGCGCACAGAGGAAATAACCTCACCCACAGCTAAGATCACCGACCCAACTGCGATTCGAACCCGGAGCCCTCGCAACCAAGACCAGTTACCATCGCAGCTTTTGAAGCATTATAATGATCATGGGGTTTCAGCTGATCTCGACACTGTTTGAATTTAGTTGTATGAAATTCATTACCAACTTCTCCCGACCGGGGGAGTTGGCGGTGCGGTTAGGGGCGTGCGGTTGTGAGCTTGCATCCGAGAGATAGTGGGCTCGAACTCCACTGTCGGCAGCCCCGAAGGCGGTTTTCCGTGTGTTCCCATTTTCACACCAGGCAAATGCTGCTTGGGCTGTACCTTAATTAAGGCCACAGCCGCTTTCTTCGCACTCCTAGTCATTTCCTATCCCCTCGTCGCCATAATATCTGTGTCGGTGCGACGTAAAACAGAAAAAAATATCTTTAAAAAAGAACTCCCGATGCCTTTCCTTGGTTCTCTCTCCCTCTCCTCCTCCCCTGGCATACAAGTCCTAACACTCGCACCAAACCTTGATTATCAGCTCATTGAATACATCACTCTCTCACAGCCTGACCTACCCGGCACTGCACGACAGATGTAGCTCAGAACTCAGCACACCAGCTGTGTACGCAAACGCGTGATCACCGCACATGACACCTTCATCAAAGTCGTCGCTGCCGCAGTATCCTATAAATAACAGATGCGACTCTTTCGCAATCAGCTGGCATTTTCCTCTTTCGCCCATTCAAAAGATACTGATCGCAGCTTTACTGATAATATCCGTCATCATAAAAGAATTACAATTTCCGTCACCTTAGCCAGTAGCGACACTTGGGAATTAGAAGTGGGGGGGGGGGGGGGGATAACAATTTATAAATAACAAGAAGAACCCGGGCTTGGAAACGTCTTCCTAATTCAATACTAGGTGAAAGACTTCTGTGGAAAAAAGCCCAGAAGAAGAAGATAAAGAAGAATACTTCAGAAATAATAAATAAAATTGCAAGCACCATCTTTATGCTGATGATCTGCAAATTTATTACCACACTAGAACTAATAACATGCAACAAGCAATATGTAATGTAAACGCTGACCTTGAGCAAATTAATGAATATGCAATTAAAAACAACCTTAAATTAAACCGCCATAAAACGCAAGCTAATATCATCGGTACATCAAAGAATCTTCACATTTTAAAACAAAATTGCATTCCTCCCGTAACTTTAAATAATACTGTTATACCTTATTGTGAATCAGTTTCTAACTTTGGTGTTATTATAACGGAAACTCTAAACTGGTCAGCGCAAGTTAAGAATATCTGCAAAAAGGTTTATTGTGGCTTGCACACCTTAAAACGGTTCAGAAATGTATTCCCTCGATCACTAAAAATTCAACTTGTTCAGTCATTATTATTTCCCATTTTTGACTACTGTGATGTAGTTCTTACGGATATAACAAATGAATTAAGCTTGAAACTACAGCGCACTCAAAATGCTTGTCTTAGATATGCTATGGATTTACGGTATGACGCTCGAGTGTCTCCCTACTATAAACAATTATCTTGGTTACGACTAGACGACAGGCGTAAACTACATGCAAATACTCTTGTGTACCAGGTACTTTCGGAAGACATCCCTGCTTATCTCTCCAGCAATTTTCGTCACCTTGGTTCTTTACATCTCCATGATACTCGCTCAGTGTCCCTCCTAGAAATACCTGTCCACCGAACAACCACATACCATCGATCACTTACTATCACAGCTTCGAGATGGTGGAATGCTCTTCCCAAAGACATCAAGGACGCTGCATCAAAAAGTACATTTAAAACCTCTTACCAGCAGTTCCACGTTAAGTGCTTCCAGCAATGTACCTGTATGAGTGGAACGAGTGATTGTGTGTGAAAATGATATGAGATTATTGCACAATAAATTAAATAATGGGTTATTATGATAATTTAAATTAAATTTAAAACATCCATATTGTATTTACGAAGTAGAAGTAGCCTGAAAATAGCTAGTAGTAAGTACAGTATTTAGATCTAGTATTGCAAGGATAATTAGTTAAATTTCATTTAATATTTTTATTAAGCTTAGTAGTATTTTTACATTCGTATTTCTTTCGTTGTGTATTGAATTTTTTTTCAAACCTGTATTATGTAGGCAGTTACTTTTTCTTTCTTTCTTCTTTGCGTGTATATATTCATATTTTTGTCTTAAAAATTAGTGTTATTTGTAGTTCTTGGTATTTTAAGTTAATTAATGTCATTGTATGAAATAATAACAATATGTATGTGGTTCAGTGTAAGAAAGGGCCAAGAGCCCTAACTTCGCCATAGAAAATAACGGCTTTTATCTATCTATCTAAAATTATACCTCATCGTAATCCCTTTCTTACTGGCAAGGTATGGAGGCCTTGGTAAGTTCCTTCACGTGTAATGTCACGCCATCTTTGAATTTTAGTTAAAGTAATAGTTAAAGTGGGGATCTACATGAAATGTGAAAAAAAGTAGTTACAAAATGATAAGGTGTTTGATGCTCTCTGACCAATTTTTTTTTACAAATTGTTTTACGTCGCACCGACATAGATAGGCCTTATGGCGACGATAGCATAGGAAAGGCCTAGGAGTGGGAAGGAAGCGGTCGTCGTCTTAATTAAGTAACAGCCCCAGCATTTGCCTGGTGTAAAAATGGGGAAACCACGGAAAACCATCTCCAGGGCTGCCGACAGTGGGGTTCGAGCCCACTATCGCACGGATGCAAGATCACAGATGTGCGCCCTTCACCGCACGGCCAACTCGCACGGTGAGCGAATTTCGACACAGAGGAAAAGGTTGAATTTACCAACTTAAGTGATGTAATAATAGCTTTTTCCTTTTGAGATTTTGATTCTGTGCTGTACAATAAAACTTTCCCCAACGGAATAATATTACAGAACTATTACAACTAAACAGAAGCACGGTATGATTATACAATTGAAAATCATTTAGTATTTTAGAACACACTCTGAAACTAACAGATACTAAAGAGACTGCCAGACTGACGAAGCGGGTACCTCATTGTCAATGACCTTGACGACAATATACCCCTGCTACCCTTCCTCACAGCACATGACACATGCTGCTGCGCGAGTCTTCACTACTTGCTGTGTCGCAATACGAGTCGGTTAATCGTGACGAACGACATTTCGTGAATACTTCCGCGAAGAATTTTGTTAATATTACAAGAAAATAAAAGAAAGAATTTAGCTGATAAGACAACATGGTTTGTACAAATTGCTTGTTTTCTTTAAAAATAATTCCTGTAATTCCTAGCTTCAGGCGGCTAACATGTAATATATTCTCCATATTTTCTCTCACCCCCCCCCCTCCCACCGTGTTCACAACCACTGCATCCTTCAGCCATTTGTCTATTTCCTTTTCTTTGAAACCCCATGGCGCAACAGCCGTGATGGGCCTTCACTCACCAAGCGACCGCTGCTCACCCCGAAGGTTTGCACATTACGAAGTGACGCATGGTCAGCGCGACGAATCCCTTCGGCCGTTCTTCTTGTTTTCCTAGACCGGAGCCGCTATATCACCGCCAGATAGCTCCTCAATTGTTCTCACGTAAGGTGAGTGGAACTCGAACGTACCCTCAGATCCAGGTTAAAAAAAAACCCTCATCTGGCCGGGAAATGAACTCGAAGCCACTGGGATCGTGGGGCTGGCTTTCCTCCTTGAAATGTACAGTAAATATTCAATTAATCATCAGGGCTAAACTACAAATAATGGTGTGTGGCCTCCGAAGAGGTCTCGTGCACGTCTTTCAAGTTGACGCGTATAGGCGACCTGCGTGTCTATGAGGATGGGGCCTTACCTATGATGAATTCTAATCATGAAGACCGCACACGCGCCGAACTACCGAGCCATCGGAATTAACAAACGAAGGTTAAAATTACCGACCCGCCTGGAATCGAACATGGGACCCCTTGGACCAAAGAACAGCATGCAAACAATTTAGCCATGGAGCCGGCCAGCGCTAGACTGAAACACCTTATTTAAACAAAATAAACGTACGGAAGAATGTTTCAAGATAGAATTTGCCCAGTTTGTCTTCATTTGATAAGTTTACTGCAAGAAATAGTTGAAGGAAGACTATACTCATTTCAATTAATGGTGTCCAAACTTACGAACATCATCACCTCTCGTATTAAAATTATCGAACAAAGAAACTTAGCAACCTTTGTCATTACTAAATCTCATACCTTTATTTTTATTGGCTTTAAGTCGCACCGACACAGATAGGTCTTATGGCGACGATGGGATTGGACAGGCATAGGAGTTGGAAGGAAGTGGCCCGTGGCCTTAATTAAGGTACAGTCCCAGCATTTGCCTGGTGTGAAAATGCGAAACCACGGAAAACCATTTTCAGGGCTACCGACAGTGGGATTCGAACCCACTATCTCCCGGATGCAAGCTCACAGCCGCGCGCCTCTAACCGCACGGCCAACTCGCCCGCATACACTTTTTAGCCGAGTCTCGTATCTATATTAGCATCACGTGGTCGCACACTATCTAGCCTCTATCTCTGACGCACTTAACGTACAGCTCAGGAAAAAAAAAAGTTTATTTTCACTGGTTTCGAGTTCTATATACTTTTCACTCTATAACGCCTGAGAGTATATTTGTAACGCGGGTTGCATTTCCAAATTTCAATGACCAGTGTATAAAGCTTACTGATATATTCGGGTTTATTTATTTACACTGACTGACAGAGCAAATGCAACACCAAGAAGGAGTGGTTCGAAAGGGATGAAAGTTGGGGAAAAAACAGAGACGGCACGGACGAATAATTGATGTTTATTTCAAACCGATATGCAGGTTACACAATGCGCACGGCATCGACTCAGTAGGATGTAGGACCACCGCGAGCGGCGATGCACGCAGAAACACGTCGAGGTACAGAGTCAATAAGAGTGCGGATGGTGTCCTGAGGGATGGTTCTCCATTCTCTGTCAACCATTTGCCACAGTTGGTCGTCCGTACGAGGCTGGGGCAGAGTTTGCAAACGGCGTCCAATGAGATCCCACACGTGTTCGATTGGTGAGAGATCCGGAGAGTACGCTGGCCACGGAAGCATCTGTACACCTCGTAGAGCCTGTTGGGAGACGCGAGCAGTGTGTGGGCGGGCATTATCCTGCTGAAACAGAGCATTGGGCAGCCCCTGAAGGTACGGGAGTGCCACCGGCCGCAGCACATGCTGCACGTAGCGGTGGGCATTTAACGTGCCTTGAATACGCACTAGAGGTGACGTGGAATCATACGCAATAGCGCCCCAAACCATGATGCCGCGTTGTCTAGCGGTAGGGCGCTCCACAGTTACTGCCGGATTTGACCTTTCTCCACGCCGACGCCACACTCGTCTGCGGTGACTATCACTGACAGAACAGAAGCGTGACTCATCGGAGAACACGACGTTCCGCCATTCCCTCATCCAAGTCGCTCTAGCCCGGCACCATGCCAGGCGTGCACGTCTATGCTGTGGAGTCAATGGTAGTCTTCTGAGTGGACGCCGGGAGTGCAGGCCTCCTTCAACCAATCGACGGGAAATTGTTCTGGTCGATATTGGAACAGCCAGGGTGTCTTGCACATGCTGAAGAATGGCGGTTGACGTGGCGTGCGGGGCTGCCACCGCTTGGCGGCGGATGCGCCGATCCTCGCGTGCTGACGTCACTCGGGCTGCGCCTGGACCCCTCGCACGTGGCACATGTCCCTGCGCCAACCATCTTCGCCACAGGCGCTGCACCGTGGACACATCCCTATGGGTATCGGCTGCGATTTGACGAAGCGACCAACCTGCCCTTCTCAGCCCGATCACCATACCCCTCGTAAAGTCGTCTGTCTGCTGGAAATGCCTCCGTTGACGGCGACCTGGCATTCTTAGCTATACACGTGTCCTGTGGCACACGACAACACGTTCTACAATGACTGTCGGCTGAGAAATCACGGTACGAAGTGGGCCATTCGCCAACGCCGTGTCCCATTTATCGTTCGCTACGTGCGCAGCACAGCGGCGCATTTCACATCATGAGCATACCTCAGTGACGTCAGTCTACCCTGCAATTGGCATAAAGTTCTGACCACTCCTTCTTGGTGTTGCATTTGCTCTGCCAGTCAGTGTATTTATTTATTTATTTATTTATTTATTTATTTATTTATTTATTTATTTATTTATTTATTTATTTATTTATATATTTTCCTTCTTCCCTTCTTAGTTTCTTAATCCCTTTACCCTCTAGGGTTGGTCTTTCCCTTGGACTCAGCGAGGGATCCCACCTATATCGCATCAAGGGCACTGTCGTGTACTGGAGCGTGAGTCTTTGGTCTGGCGATACAATACAACTGGGAAAGAGGACCAGTACCTCGCCCAGGTGGCCTCACCTGCTATGCTGAACAGGGGCCTTGTTGGGACATGAGAAGACTGGAAGGGATAGGCAAGGAAGAGGGAAGGAACCGGCCGTGGCCTTAAATTAGGTACCATCCCGGCATTTAAGGAGAAGTGGGAAACCACAGGAAACCACTTAGGATGGCTGAGGTGGGAATCGAACCTCCCTGTACTCAGTTGACTTTCCGAGGCTGAGTGGATCCCGTTCCAGACCTCGTACCACTTTTCAAATTTCGTGGCAGAGCCGGAAGTCGAACCCGGGCCTCCGAGGGGGAAGGGTGGCAGCTAATCACAAGCCACTACACCACGGAGGCGGAGATTTATTTATTTATTTATTTATTTATTTATTTATTTATTTATTTATTTATTTATTTACTAAATCCCCTGTCAGAGGTTACACCAGTCAAGTGAGAGAGTAAAGAACAAGGCGGAAATGAAACAAAGAATACACAGATTAAACTCTGCGTTTGAATCGGCTAGATGGCGTGCAACAATATGACGCAGATGGGCAAAGAGAGAGTATGGAGAAACAAGACTCGGCTGTATGTGAATTAGATATGACAAGAGATGGCAAGTTCGATGATTTTAAAACGAGAAGCGAAAGTGTTCGTAAATGTTGATCCTTCAATGGAAAACCAATGTCTGTGTAAGTACTTGGTTCATTGAAAGGTACTTCCAGCTTTCACGATAATGATTATAAATTATGATGCTTGCATACTGAAGTTATTATTTTATTATTATTATCATTCCTCAGCCTAGAGTGTACTAGAACTCCGAGCTGTAACTGTATCCACCTGGTTGATTTCTCAATCAGGATAATGGACAACCCTGCACTTGTATAAAGGCGGTAAAATCATAACGAGGGACATTCCGAAGCAGAGGAACCAACAACGAGTGGTGGAAATTATTGTTTTAAGAGGAAGCACAACTAGGCAACCATCCTCTACATAACACTAATCAGAGATAAAACATGGAAGCACTGTTTGTAAATGAAATAAATTTCCTAGTTCCAAAAGGGCGCAAGGCACACCTAAACCATTGTTATTATATCCTTAATTCGTTTTTCAGACTTTCAGATATAAATTATCGAGCCTCAAAGCTAAAGAATTGAAGCATGTCACCAGAAAACGCTATATGGAACTTCCAGTAATATTTACAAGAACAAAGAAATACATTTTCTCGTCCCAATACGCTAGCTGCAAACTTGAAAACATGTCAATATAACCGTTGGTGAATAAATAATGCTTAATAAGCAATAAGTAGAAAGTTGTTTGAAATCGTATTGCAGTAGAACAACGCTCTTACAGTAAAGGTTGTTCCATAGAAGATGAAACATAAGTTAAATCAAAATGTATACATTTCATTACACAGAGACATCTACAGTATTATATCAACTAAAATACATCACAGTAAGTTATGTCTCAGTGTGTATTAACTACTTTGTCTATGAAAAACCGTGTGAACATTGATGAATACTTGAATATATTGTCAAATATACCATTTTTTTGTTTTTACCTTTAATTCGTTGTTTAGACTTACAACTGTACATTCTCGATCATTTACATGTTTTAAAGTTTGCAGCTAACGTATACGCGACGAGAAAATGTATTTCTTTGTTCTTGAGAATATTACTGGAAGTTCCATACAGCGGTTTTCGGTGGTATGCTTCAACATATTCGTGTCTATGCACACGCACCACGAATATGCGTTTTGATGATGATGCTCGTTGTTTAAAGGGGCCTAACATCTAGGTAATCGGCCCAAGATGCGTTTTCAGTCGGTGATATTTTGTATTTCAGATGGGTGTGTAAATATCAGACAGGTGATAAAATATTGTTAAACATTAAGGGTGCATTATTCCCAGCGTTCCTAATTTAATTTCTTCTTTCTGTGCCTTACGAAGTTATGTATATGCTTTAGTACTTCTGGGTTGTTATACACCCACATATAACAAGATTCTAAAAATAACAACATTTTCCCCAGGAATGTTAATATGAGCGTACATCACACAGACTCTCCATCCGGCTATATGTAGCTTATGGCCATACAGCACTATTCCACTTAATTAGTTCGGGGTTTGCTTAGCAAGGACATTATTCCCATGTCGTCGTATTCCCCAATCTTGAATCTTCTTGCGTTTAATATCTTTCCATTCACTGATATTCACTCAACGTTTTCGTAACCCATTCATCCGGTTTACTCTGTTATAACTCAATAAGTTTCCGCTATGGCGGTCCTGCAGCCTTTACTGTGCCATACAACATTGTTCCATCTGAAGCCAAACTGTCACCCTCGTAACGGTGTACTTGGACATTAAATTCCACCGGGCTTCGTGCGTCAGCACGTGCAGGATGTTCAGTCCTAAACTCAACTTGACCAATAATGTCGTAGGCATAAATCGTTGTTCGCTGCCATGCTTCAATTTTTCTCAGATTACTGATAAGTTACTAGGAGGCTTATTTACAAACATCAATATTTTTTTCAAAACTTCGAACTGCTGTCTTGCGGCTACTTTGTAGAAGGGTCCAAATACAAGCTTACAATCCCACGATTGTTATTGGTCTGCTATACAACCACAATATTCTCCAATTGAAGTAGAACCTCTTTGGTTGATAGTTTCCCCTTCTTTATTTTGTCTACTCCCTCAGCTCGCAAATTTCTGTACCTATCTATACTGCTCTACCTGTTGAAAAATGTGATTAATTATGTTGTAAAGTTTTCAGTCGATATTACACATTAAATCTCACTGTTTGTACTTAACAATAACCATTTGCTTAAATGTTTTTGTCCGAAATAGCAAATTAATTCAATTATCAACATACACTGCTTATACCTACAATTAATATACCAATATTATTAGTTTATGCAATTCCTTATATGTGAATAACGTTTAGCTTTTACCTTGTGTACGTAGAGTTTATGTAAAGTCACTGTTTACCACCATACGGGTTTCCTCTTTTCTTTGTTATGTATGTATGTATTGTGTTATACTATGCATATGTTTTCGTATTGTCTTGTACTGATTTTCATTATGATGCATTTTTATGTTACGCTTCATATTCCTTTCTGTTCCATGAGCATCGATTTATTTTCTTTTTATGTACTTTTCAATCTATTATTTAGCATAGTTATCTCTCGTCTTAGTTGTGAATCTTCCACGCTCTGTCGAATTATTTACTTCTTGTTGTGGTTTGAAACGTGTTGTTCTTTTTTTTTTGTACCTTCCGTACAGTTTGCTGACGTTTCAAGTACATTGCAGTATTCTTTATCAAAGCGACTGAAATTCGCCTGCTCGATCCGAGGTAATCAGTCTCCCCAGACAGCTAAAATCACTTACATAAAGGTAAACCTCCTTATCCCGTCACCTAAACACGTTGCAATCCCAAGGGATACATCACATTGTAATTACGAGACATGCTTGTGCGTACTACAGAGTATCAGTTGTTTGGCTTGGATCGCAATAAGGAAGCAGTTTGTACCAGTGAACGCCGTCGGATACGACAAGACTAGAGCTCTGTCACTAGAACCGCAAGTTGAAGTATTATTGATGTTTCAAAAAGTAAATGTCCGATGTACGAATTAATTACACACGTGAAAGCGTAATAAAACAAAATCCTCTGTCAGTATTAGAAATTACTACAATTTCTTTTTAAATCAAAGTTGGTGCCAAAATATCGGTTATTAATGATTCCATGCGGAAAAAAAAGGCACAGTATTTCACGAGCTTTAATTCTATTTAAGAATATGAGAACAAAATTTCGATAATTTCATTGCATATGAAGTTATTTTTGTGTAACATCTCAGGTAAATAACCCTATATATATATGCGTGTGTATGTGTATGTAATTACGTTACCCTTTGGCATTCCTACAACATATGATAAATAAATTCCACAATTACCCTCAATTTCTGAGCACAAATGTACTTTACCAGCTAATGATACGCCGAAGCAATACATACGAATCATACAGCAACTTCAGAGCGAAATTTTCGAATTGGGACAGGTGTGAGTAATTAGAAGTGACCTCATTGTTCACTTCTGGTCCATTGTAAGGGACTATATCTCTAAAATAAAAATAAAAGGGAGGCTAATTAAAGCTTATATGAATCGACATGTCATCACACGTTCATTACCAATGTGCCTTCATATCACGTCAGTGCAAAATAAATGTCCGAATAATAAATGCTATAAATAGGCATCTTAGCTATAACACATTACACTCGCATCTTACAAAGTTTTATGCAAACTGTAAATTCTAGCTTAATTATAATACTTCACATGTTCGTCTTTACTGAAACTTAATATCCTCATATTGTAACCGTCCAGGCTTCTCCAGCCCTACTAATTTAATATAATATCATTTTACGCGATATCATTTGATATCAAGTTTATCCGCCATCGGCAATTATTTGTAATAACATATTTTTTCAACGTCAATCATTTATAATCAAGGCTTTTTGGAATCATATTGTATATATTGTGCCATTTCACCGTTCTATATTTACAGCATTAGGAACAAAAATGGCGTTCCAACCATTAAAAGATCAATATGAAAGCAATTAACATCGGTACGAGCCGAAATGCTAATCTTTTAAACCGGTAGTCACCGAAAGAACCATTCTTAGAAGGCTGTGAGAAAAGAATGACAGAAGCGGATTATTTAAACTAATTATTAAAAAAAGAGACTTCCATTACAACACTAGACTCAATTCAGCACTGCAGCAAATAAGACAGAGTCGAGTAAAGAAACAGGCAGCTTATCTGATTCTAAAATCAATTATTGAAGGAGAATTAAATCCGCGACAGCCCGCTCAACGTCAACTGTATAGATTGACATATATACGCGAAATTTAAGACCAGCGATAAGGAATCGTCAAGTCTTGTTCAGCTACTACGTCACGGTTGGACTTGGAAGCATTATATTTTGTCCGATACTGCACACCGTAGAGAGCGGAATTCAACCAGCTGTAAGGTGCAATTCTAAAAAGCACGGAAAAATTACATTCGTCCAACAAGCAAGAGAATTGACAAATAATAGCACATTTAGAGCTGTTATAGCTAAACTAGACAGCCCAGAGCACATATATGCCTATATCATTGGCAGTACGAAACGAATTGCAGCATGTCAATATCAACTAATGCATTGTATTATTCTGTTCCTGACGTACTAGAGACCACTATGATGTTCTAAAAGACCAAGGCAGAGACTACTCCGACTATGGTGGCGCTTCACGAGATTGATGACCCAGGAGGGTTGGTAAGCAGCTGAGAGGACGAGATGGACCCGATTACCTAAGCAGAACCATGGAGCGAGGCCTACCATTCCCGATGAAAACAGCGAGATGGCAGTCACGACCCAATAAGCAAAGTTAAGTTCCCTATGAGTCGTTTTTCGTAAGTAGAAACCTTTATTTTTGGCTATGTGTGATATGATTTGTGACATTGTGCGTGCGTAGATAATATTCAAGTGTAGTTACATGGAAGTAGGTATTCATCTGAAGTTACTGTTAATCCCATATATAGGCGTAAATACCAGTGAAAGCCGTTCGCAAATTTATCAATGTGGTGTGAGAGAAAGTGATAGATATTTTTTTTAAATCGTTGTCAGTGAAGTGTTAGAGTATTATATGAATGTTAATATACATGTGTAATGGCTTTAACGGAATAACAAGCTTGGAGATCGTATTTAGGGAATGTTTACGACGAAGTATAGTAATACAGCTTAGTATTGTGATACACTTTTCTTTGATACTATGACGGCAAGGATAATGTTTTTATGTGTAGGTTATGGCACATATGCAGCGTATTAAATGAGATGAGTGCTTGAGATGCACTAATATGAATGCTACGTGATATTTGAAGTGATAAATGGTGAATGAAGTAATAATATAAGTTGATGTTAAGTTGTGATGGTGATAGTTATTGTTATTTGAAAGGTTTGTCATAGTATTCTTCTGAGAGATGATAGTATGTGTAAATTGCGCATGCTAAGGTATATATTGAAACGTACTGTTTTCAATTGCTGTTTTTATTCCCAGATACACAGGATAGGTTAGGATACGATCTCAGGGCCATCAATACAGAGTTATTTGAGTATGTAGGATCATCAGATGAGCCGAGAGGCTAATAACGTTAATGATTAGACCTTCACTGAGTTATTTGTGACCATTTTCAAGTATTCTCACATACGGTAACCTAATTTATGATTTTATGGGAGCAGTTTGACACATCACTGGTGACTTAGTCATTCATGTATGGATTTTAGATGAAGGTAGAGTCTTCTAACATGCCAATTTTTCCACTTATGGTATAATTTGTTAGAAAGCTAATTAAATACACTTGACAATGCTACATTCAGCCAGATACGCACTTAAATTGAATTTCAACTATGGATTAAGATAATAATTGAGTGAAATAGCCACATAAGCCTTATGATAATATTGATTTGAGATTAATTACGACTTAGAGTGGACCTGAATTTGCTTATATGGAGATCAGACACTGTGAAATATGAAACAAACATGGACATTTTCAAACTTATGAAATAATTGAAGTCCTAAGAAAACAAACATTGCTTTCTCACACGATTGTCTACTGTGTATGGACACGGATGTTAAGTTTTCAGCAAAGTAACATTCGTTTCACTAGTTATATGTGAATTAAAGATTAAATGATAGAATTTTTGGTAACTTTGAGGAGCAATCCAGCTCACTAAGAAAAGATTCCAGATCTTAATTAATTAATTAATTAATTAATTATTTGGTTATTTTTACTGCGTTTTACATTCTAATTTGAAACTATAATTTGAAATGTTGTATATAGTAGGGAGTATAATTTTCTTTTCATTTTAACCAATTGGATGCATCTAATTATTTCAATTATATTTAATATATTTCATTTGATTTATGTATTTTAATTTTTCTTTTTCATTTGATTTCTACGAACATTACCTAACTACAACATAGTATTTCGACAGGCCAGAGTTAATGAGTCGATGATTAAGGCCTGGTTTTCAATTACTTGTTAAGGGTTTTTCCAAACCTGTTTTTCTTTATTGCAACGTAATTGCAATGGATAGAGATGCTTATAGCATTAGGAGCCTGTCTACGTTATATGAGGCAACTTTTAAGCGATATTATACATAACATTTAAATGATACTTAGACTGAATTGTCAATAAAAGCTTAGTAGTGAAACTATATAATTCTTTTAATGCCTACTTAGTGTAAGAGCTAGGTATAAGGATGTAATGACTAATTTTCTGACTGCGATTTCGTTAGTAACACGTACGAATCTCTTGAAATATCGTAGTAACCTGGAATTTGCGATAAATTACAGCGACATGCGTGTATGATATCCGACTGATAGCGTGTTGGAGACGTCCTTCTGCGTAGGTTGAGATTTACCATAGGCCATCGGCGTACTTTCTCAAGCGGAACCCACAACCCAGCAAAATTAATCAAATAGAATCGTTTATTAAGAGCTAGTCTGGAACTCATGTATCCTCACCTGGACGCGGGGACGGTGCAATATGATAACATCATTTTATTATTTAAATTATTATATTATGTAGGATAAGAATTCATTATGTTGTAAATACGGTCAATATGTTGAGACATAGTTGTTTTCATTTAATCTCATGTTTGTGTATACGGAGGGTTATTCTTGAAGCTTGGGATTTTGCGTGCGTCATGGGCTTATCTTATGACCAAGGCTAGTAAACAGCGACCCGTGCGCGAGGCTTGCAAGCTGGTCAGCTATATCATCGCCACGCCTTCCGGACTTGTCGAGGAAGAAGAGAAAGGGAGTTGATGTTTCGATCTATCGAATCAGATACTTCATTGTATATGAGTTTTGAGATTGAACTGTTACCAAGAGTGGGGGTGAGCCCGGATATATACTGATTCTCAACACGAGAACGGGACCTTACAACCTTACAACCTTTCAACCTGACAACCTTACAACCTAACTACGGATACTCCATCACTACTACTTCTACTGTGAACATCTACTTTGAACGACGTGATTTGATTTTTGAAACAGTGTGTGGTCGCTCCGCGACATAGTTATTTTTGTACAATGTGTTGTCGCTTCGGTTATGTTATCGGATCTACGAGAAACGAAACAAGCTTATGGCTTGTATGATATTCAGTAAATATTGTGGACGAAGAACTATGTTTAGTTCAAGTCTACGGAATTTTGGTACAAGTCTGTACCGTATAAATAGTATAGCTCAGTTGGATTGAGATTTCTAGTAATATGGAAAAATTCATATCTCTGAATTTTCTCCTCTTACGATCAACGCTGATCAGTTTTTACAAGTATAGGGCCAATGTATATTTTAAAGATTAGGCAAATAGGGAGTGTTAGTCCAGATAGCCCGTACCATATCAGAGAAGGAAGGAAGGATGTCCATGGAGCAAAGTCTACATCGAGAAGAAGAGAACGAGTAACCACGGAAACCAGATGACGTCAACGAAAGCTGCAATTGGTGAGCTTCAATTAGATAAAGCAAGCAATAAGTAAATTCAGTAAATTAAATTATAAATTCCTCCACGCTTTAAGGAAACTTTTCCGATTCATCTCATTTTTTTGTATAATAAATTCATTTGTATATTATATTGCGTTAATTTTCTTTCTTAAGCGATACTTAATGGTTAATTATTTAAAATCCTACCCCTGTGATTTAAGTATAAGTCTCTATGCTAGTAAATATAAATTTTGGTTTACAGTTTTATTTAAAACTGTAACCATGGCGCCCAAACATTACATAGAGAAATGCGGAACTATGGAATGTTAATTGTTTCTATTTGCGTGGCAATTTGCGGGCAAGCCACAAATAGTTTATTTAATATTCATGTGTCCCAGGATAATAACTTTCATCTCCTCAAGTGTTTTGACGAGAGGGAACAGTTACAATATGTACTGTATATCATGAACACAACTCCCAGCACCTGCATAAAATGTGTAACTTTATACAGTCGGTGACAAATTACAAGTGAAAAGAAGCCAGCATCTGGAAACCTGAAGATCATCTCGTTCTCTCCTGGTGATAAAATCATAAAAACCTTTCATTATCGAACTAAACTACAGTAGTTAACGAAGATCGATAATGGAATACATCGTTGTAGTATCTGTTGGAAATAGTATAGAAAATTTTAATATTTTGCGTGATTTTTAAAATGTTTTAAAAAGAAGAATGGTGGGGGTGAATATATTTAAAAACCGAAGACAATGCCTTTAAAATAATATAAGGAACGTGATGATATTTTTAACGGGTCAATTGATGAACCGAGCACACTCTTTTTGGGATAGGGGACGAGAGGTTGTAGAAAGGGACAGGTCTCTGGTCACCCTAGCTAGTGAGTCATTTACGAGCCACGGCTTGTGAAGTCAGGGTGAAAGTGATTTCCCACGTTATATCGATTGTCTGTGATAATCATTATATCCTCTCTTGAAGAAATCCATACCAGCGATGCAAATGAAGCTTGGTCACGCGACTGAGAATGTGATAAGAAGGTCGTGTGGAAAGTGGTGGCGGGATAGTACAGAGGGCATAATGACAGATAGCTAACTTATCACATGTATTTTAGCACAGGTACCATGGTATCTGTAAAAAGCGATACCCTTTATCGAAGTGTTAGTATCAGAGACCAGCGATCACAATGTCCCGAACCTTGAAAGATACCCCTTCCCCTGGAAATCACAACTTCCGAGAGTAGAGTGGCGAGAGGGGAGACTTTACATGACTCAATATGGCATTGTTTGGAGTTTGTCATATCTCTATTATCCGACTTCCCTTGATCAACTCTAATAATAAGAAGAAGAAGAAGAAGAAGAAGAAGAAAGAAGGCTAATTAAGAACCTTTTCATAAACCAAACTGTCCAAATCAGAATAGGACATCATCTGTCAGAAGGGAGCAGAATTAGCAGAGGGGTGATGCAAGGCTGTTGCCTTTCACCAACGCTGTTTAATATACACTGACTGACAGAGCAAATGCAACACCAAGAAGGAGTGGTCAGAACTTTATGCCAATTGCAGGGTAGACTGACGTCACTGAGGTATGCTCATGATGTGAAATGCGCCGCTGTGCTGCGCACGTAGCGAACGATAAATGGGACACGGCGTTGGCGAATGGCCCACTTCGTACCGTGATTTCTCAGCCGACAGTCATTGTAGAACGTGTTGTCGTGTGCCACAGGACACGTGTATAGCTAAGAATGCCAGGCCGCCGTCAACGGAGGCATTTCCAGCAGACAGACGACTTTACGAGGGGTATGGTGATCGGGCTGAGAAGGGCAGGTTGGTCGCTTCGTCAAATCGCAGCCGATACCCATAGGGATGTGTCCACGGTGCAGCGCCTGTGGTGAAGATGGTTGGCGCAGGGACATGTGGCACGTGCGAGGGGTCCAGGCGCAGCCCGAGTGACGTCAGCACGCGAGGATCGGCGCATCCGCCGCCAAGCGGTGGCAGCCCCGCACGCCACATCAACCGCCATTCTTCAGCATGTGCAAGACACCTGGCTGTTCCAATATCGACCAGAACAATTTCCCGTCGATTGGTTGAAGGAGGCCTGCACTCCCGGCGTCCGCTCAGAAGACTACCATTGACTCCACAGCATAGACGTGCACGCCTGTCATGGTGCCGGGCTAGAGCGACTTGGATGAGGGAATGGCGGAACGTCGTGTTCTCCGATGAGTCACGCTTCTGTTCTGTCAGTGATAGTCACCGCAGACGAGTGTGGCGTCGGCGTGGAGAAAGGTCAAATCCGGCAGTAACTGTGGAGCGCCCTACCGCTAGACAACGCGGCATCATGGTTTGGGGCGCTATTGCGTATGATTCCACGTCACCTCTAGTGCGTATTCAAGGCACGTTAAATGCCCACCGCTACGTGCAGCATGTGCTGCGGCCGGTGGCACTCCCGTACCTTCAGGGGCTGTCCAATGCTCTGTTTCAGCAGGATAATGCCCGCCCACACACTGCTCGCATCTCCCAACAGGCTCTACGAGGTGTACAGATGCTTCCGTGGCCAGCGTACTCTCCGGATCTCTCACCAATCGAACACGTGTGGGATCTCATTGGACGCCGTTTGCAAACTCTGCCCCAGCCTCGTACGGACGACCAACTGTGGCAAATGCTTGACAGAGAATGGAGAACCATCCCTCAGGACACCATCTGCACTCTTATTGACTCTGTACCTCGACGTGTTTCTGCGTGCATCGCCGCTCGCGGTGGTCCTACATCCTACTGAGTCGATGCCGTGCGCATTGTGTAACCTGCATATCGGTTTGAAATAAACATCAATTATTCTTCCGTGCCGACTCTGTTTTTCCTCCAACTTTCATCCCTTTCGAACCACTCCTCCTTGGTGTTGCATTTGCTCTGTCAGTCAGTGTATACCTGCAGGAATTAACTGCAAATTGCTTTCAAGGAAAACAAGGCGTGGCAGTTGGAGGAAAAAGAATCGAACGCATTCGATTTGCAGATGACATGACGGTTCTAGTAGAAACTGAGAAAATGATGTATGTTATGTTGGAAAAATTGAACAGATCCTGTAAGAAGTTACGCATGAAAATTAATAGGAAATAGACCAAGGCAATGATCATGGGGTTAAAGAAGGACTCAACAGCTAAAATAATACTTTCGGGGGAGGAGATCGAACAAGTGTCTAAATTCAAATATTTGGGAAGCATAATCAGAAAAGATCTTTATTGCTTGGACGAAGTGAAAACTAGAATTGCAATGGCCAAGGAAGCGTTTATGAAACAAAGGACACTTTTGAATGGGCCTCTAAATAGGGCCCTTAAGAAGAGGTTAGTGAAGTGCTTTGTGTGGAGTGTGGCGCTTTATAGGGCTGAGACTTGGACGTTGAGAAAAGAGGAAGAAAGAAGACTAGAAGCATTTGAAATGTGGATCTGGCGGAAGATGGAGAAAATCAGCTGGCAGGAAAAGGTAAGGAATGAGGAAGTATTAAAAAGAGTGGATGAAGGAAGGAGAAGGATACTGGAATGAATTCAAAGACGGAAGAAAAATTGGTTAGGCCAATGCTTGTGATGAAATTGTTTCATAACCGAAGCATTGGAAGGGAAGATACAAGGAAAACTGAAGAGAGGAAGGAAGAGGTATCAGTTAGTGGACAGTGTAACTGTAAATAGAAGCTATTGGAAGACAAAGAGAATGGCTGAAGACAGAACAGCGTGGAGAATTCATGCGAAGACCTGCCGATAGGCAGACCACCAGTGATAATAATAATAATAATAATAATAATAATAATAATAATAATAATAATAATAATAATAATAATAATAATAATGTTGTTTCGTCCCACTAACTACTGTACTTTAACGGTTGTCGAAGACGCCGAGGTGCCACCCGGAATTTTGTCCCGAAGGAGTCCTTTTACGTACCGGTAAATCTAACGACACGGGGCTCGGCGTGAAGGCCAGTGCTCTACTGTCTTACTCAGCACGGCACTCTGATTCTCGTCCACTCCTGGCGCTGTCAGGTGCGTGGAATTTTTCATTATCACACCTTTCGTGTCATTTCCCTTTCATTATATGATATTTTCAGACCTTTCGCTCTTTTCTATATGATGCTATCAAGTCGAATGATAAACTGATGTCTTGCCCCTAATAATAATAATAATAATAATAATAATAATAATAATAATAATAATAATAATAATAATAATAATAATAATAATAATAATAATCTTCCGCTTTTCCCACACCTGTGAGGCTGCGGGTGCAAACTGGGTCGCACATGTGGATTTGGCCCTGTTTTGCGGCCAGATGCTCTTCCTGACGCCAACCCTATAAGGAGGGATGTAATCGCTTCTGCGTGTTTCTTTGGTGGTTGGTAGTCCGGTGTGTTGTCTAAATATAAAGAGGAAAGTGTTGGGACAAACACAAACACCAGTCCCCGAGCCAGAAGAATTAATTAGACGCGATTAAAATCCTCGGCCCGGCCGGGAATCGAACTCGGGACCCTCTGAACCGAAGGCCGCAACGCTGACCATTCAGCCAAGGAGTCGAATACCCTCCTCCTCCTCCTCCTCCTCCTCCTCCTCCTCCTCCTCCTCCTCCTCCTCCTACTACTACTACTACTACTACTACTACTACTACTGCCGGGCTGAGTGGCTCAGACGGTTGAGGCGCTGGCCTTCTGATCCCAACTTGGCAGGTTCGATCCTGACTCAGTCCGGTGATATTTGAAGGTGCTCAAATATGTCAGCCTCGTGTCGGTAGATTTACTGGCACGTAGAAGAACTCCTGCGGGACAAAATTCCGGCACCTCGGCGTCTCCGAAATCGTAAAAGTAGTTAGTGGGACGTAAAGCAAGTAGCATTATTATTATTATTATTATTATTATTATTATTATTATTATTATTATTATTTAATAATAATAATAATAATAAATCAGAAGAAGAAGATAACCATGCTGGAAAGACTTTGTTCCGTGTTGAAGGCAGAGTTCGACCGTCTTTTATTGACAGCTATATAGTTGTAATCCTAAAAACGGAGGTTTCTCAGTACGGCTAAACAGGTCTCTTGTGCTAGTTTCCTCACTGATATACTGAGGCTTCCCAATACTGCATCGGATTTATGTGTAATTGTAGGGTTTGTAATAATACGTGCAATTGTTATGATTTGGGATTAATATTCAGAGAACTCAGAAATCCAGTATGGACTTTCGCTACATTTTCCTAAAAGAGGCGCTTTATTCTTCTTTCCTGACCTTTTCTCAATTATCTGATGTCGGAACTTATGTGGATTAAGCCGAGTTTTACGAGCAGATGACCATCTTGGCGCCAACCCACCGTGGGGTATGTACTTACTATCGCATGGTTCTGTGGCACTTGGTAACGTTATACATTGTATGTAGATGAAGATGCACATTAAGACATCACTAATGCCCAGCCCCGAGCTAGGGAAATAACCCAAATGCAGCTAAAATCTTCGTCCCTGTCAGGAATCGAACTCGGGTTCCTCTGAACCGAAGACCACTACGGTGATCCTTCAGCGAATGTCCTTTCCCTATAAAGAATGTGTGGTGTGTGTGTGTGTGGGGGGGGGATATTGTGGAAAAAATACCACAGTCAATAGAGCCTATGTCAACACCAGGACTCGAATCTCGCTCTCTAGGACTTTCTTCCTTACCTTAAAGCAGGTACTGTTACTGCCTCTCTCAGGTCGCTCCGCACGAGTGCAAACGAAGAATGCATTTCTCCGTTCACGTCCGTACGTCACTACTTCCTGCACAGTTTTCAGGACACGTACTTTTTTTTATGTCTCTGGCATGACGGCATTTCTGTTTCAACAAAAATTCTCAGCTAATCTAAAATATCTTCTTTTCCCGGAGTGGTGACTGTGTTGTTCTAACGAAGTAAACGACGGGAGTGATAGATTCCTGTTGTTCTTGTTTAAGGTCATAGGGCGTCGTAGCCTCATGTTGTTTCTATGTGTGTAAATTCTGTTTCGGTAACCATTATTGTCATTTAGTCTATTTTCACAATTTTTCTCCTAACATCCCCATCTTTATTTTTTTATGTATGTATATCTTCTCTTCATGTCTTCTGTAATATTTCAGTCAGAAATTTCTCTCCTGGTTCCTCTATTCGAATTGTGTTCTTCTATGACAGTGATTAGATCTGTTTATGAAAATATGTTACAGTTCAGAGGTCCTGGTCCTGGTCTCCAGTTGTATACTCGACTCAAAGTCTCTAAGACACAACCCTTGAGGTGGTAGAGGTGGGATCCGTCGCTGTAGAAGAAAGTAGTTTGCCATTGCTTTCTTTCTTCACTGGATCAGAAAGTATTATTGCAGCAACGATCGGCCCTTTGAGCAGCACCTTTTCTAACATCCAGACGCACTGGACGTGCTCTCAACACCATTACTCAGTAACACCCATACCTCAACAGCTTCTACATTGTCACTCCTATAAAGAATTCGGTGGAAGATTGGTCTGGCCTGTATCAAGAGTCAGAAGTATGTATACAGTACTGCATCCATCACGAAACAGCAACAGGCGGAACAATATTATAAATATTAATAGCAATAATCTTTTCTATCCTGTTCTTTTTGCTTGCTTCCGTTTCGACACAAAATATGCATTTTAAAATGCATTAGGGTAGAGTGGGGTAATCTGGTGGTGTATGTATATTTAGTCCTCAGCCCGAAGGCTGGTTGGATCCTCAACAGCTCTGCCGTCATCTGTCATAGATGGCCTAGGCATCACTGAAGAGGCGTACTAGGGAAATGAGGAGTGAGGTAGTTTCCCGTTGCTTTCCTCACCGACCTAGAGGTTCCTATTACATATCAGTCTGCCGAGCCCACTGAAATGCATGCACCAACCAACCCTATAAGCAATATTTTCATGCCATTCATAGCAGGGACTGGCTGCAGAAGGAATGGCATTACTAGCATCACTCATACCTCAGTCACTTTCATTTTGTCAAAGCCAAGGATAAATAAAGCTGAGACAGATCAATGAAAGTAACAAAACTGCTCTAGCCCATACCAGAAGACATAGTGCACTGTAAACACTAGGTCCGCCAGCAAAGGCACAATCTGGTGGTAGATTTTCTAATTCTAAATTGCTCACATTAATACGTTCTTGTCAAGATATGACTAATTAGAGGTACTTGTTGTCAAGTACACGTCCTAGAAGCATAACATTTGTATGCAAACATTACACAAGTTGCTTTACGTCGCACCGACACGGATAGGTCTTATGACGACGATGGGAGAGGAAAGGGCTGGGAGTGCGAAGGAAGCGGCCGTGGCCTTAATTAAAGTACAGACCCAGCATTTGCCTGGTGTGAAAATGGGAAACCACGGAAAACCATCTTCAGGGCTGCCGAAAGTGGAGTTCGAACCCACTATCTCCCGAATACTTGATACTGGCCGCAATTAAGCGACTGCAGCTATCGAGCTCGGTCGCAAACATTAGATATCGGGAGATGGGAATGTTCAAACGTAGTGGGAAATATCCAAATTACCCAACCACGGGATAATTTGATGCTGTATGACCTTTTCCTTCACTTCCAATTTGTATTGCCCTTGGAGTAAATGGATGGTAGGGAAGAGCGTTGTATCTAGGGCCATATTTCAAATATTGCTGTAAGTTCTTTATTTTCCAATAAAATTAATTGGTTTTGCTGTGATATTCTTCTTACTCATCTACAATAAAGCAGAGAACTTGTTAGTAAATTTCTTATCAAACTAGATAACTGTAGTAGGCATTACGAAAATGTATCAAGTGGCTGAAGGTACAACATTCCTTTGTAGCTTGGGCCATGGGATGATGTACCTTGGGCCACTAGATATAAAATGTACTTTAGCTTATTAATAATAAAGGTAAGTGCTGGCAACATCAAGTACATTTCTGTTTAATTGCCATCGCATTGAAACATGTAATAAGGAGAAAAGCACTGCAGTGTTATACAGTACTTTTCACAATACAATTGTCAGGGAATTTAAAATTTTCTTTCGAAGATCGTACATTGGAAACATAGCTGCATACCACCAAGTTACCCCACATCCCAATTACCTCACTCTACCCTACTTCTACAGAAAGCAGCAAAACTTGCGTTTTTTTTTTTTTAAAGATAACGTTGATATAATCATAGCCATGAAACTCCCAATTTTTCGTGGAATCCAAACAACAAGGACGCGACTTTCATGTCAAAAATCCCCCACGCACTGATCGAGAACTGAACCACGGTCATCTCAGCGAGAAGCTAGCGATGATATTATTCGGCTATCATGCTCTTCATTGCTTCTGTTGTGTAGCCAATATACATTGGATTGAAGTCATGAAAGGCATCCGGCCGTAATACAGGATTGCATCTGTATATAATGCCGACCCCAGCCAATTAGGAAAGAGCCGGGAAAGCGAAGAATAAGAAAATTCTACTTTGTAGGACTGCGAAGCTTGCACTATGTTCGGAAGGAATACGGATAGTAAGAGGCCGAGGAATATTATAATTGCAATAAATGGACGTGTTTAAAAACTGTGTTCGGATATGGAGTCCACCTCTGTGGTGTAGTGGTTAGCATGATTAACTGCCACCCCTGGAGGCCCGCGTTCGATTCCCGGCTCTGCCACGAAATTTGAAACGTGGTACGAAGGTTGGAACGGGGTCCACTCAGCCTCGGGAGGTTAACTGAGTAGAAGGGGGTTCAATTCCCACCTCAGCCATCCCCGAACAGGTGTTCCATGGTTTCCCACTTCTCCTCCAGGCAAATGCCGGGATGGTACCTAACTTAAGGCAACGGCCGCTTCCTTGTCTGTCCCCTCCAATCTTCCCGTCCCCCACAAGGCCCCTGTTCAGCATAGCAGGTGAGGCCGCCTGGGCGAGTACTGGTCCTCCTCCGTAGTTTTATCCCCTGAAACAAAGTCTCACGCTCCGGGACACCGCCCTTCAGGATGTAGAGGTGGGATCCCTCGCTGAGTCCGAGCAAAAAAAGAACCCTGGAGGATAAACAGATTAAGAAAGGAAAGTTAGGATATGGAACCTAGACTGGAAGACGATGATGCATTTGTACCTATGTACACAGAGGTTTTTCACAATTTTTCGACGTTGCATTTTACAATCCTTTTGGTAAATATTTCGCCGTAATGGAACGAGTCTTGAGAAACTAGTTGTAGAGGCAAAGGTAGACGGAAAGCAGACAAGGGATAGAACAGCAATTAGTTGGATGGACCACCTTATGCTTCACCAGAATGCCTCTACAGATTTGATTCAGAGAAGCAGAATATCGGCTGAAATGGAGAAGCATAGTCAAGAGATGGCGCTAAGTTATAGAATCACGATTCTTCAGCTACGAGAATAACAATAATGACGATAATAATAATAATAATAATAATAATAATAATAATAATAATAATAATAAACAACCATTGCTGCCCAGATGTCTGGTATTTATTATATTATTTTGTAATTATTGGGGCTAGGCCTGGGAAGAAAACGCGGTCGTGCCCCTCAGAAAACAACTGATCATACTATCCTAAAACATTCGATAGGATTTTTTTTGGTAATATCTGAGCCATCTCTTCTCAGTTTTGACTCAGTTAATTTACAGCTAGACCCCGGAAGTTTAGGCATTTATTTTTCTGGATGCCAAATAAGCAGTTAATATTTGGGAAATAGGCAGTAAAATAATTAATTTACATTGACAAAAATGGGCATTAAATTAATAAAGATGCTTTAATTTAAGCCACGTAATACACATCTACACCTCATTTTAGTAATTAATCTTACATCTCCCTGTGGGTGGGAATGATGGAATACGTCAACAATATCCTCTGTCTGTCGTAGGAGAAGGCGACTAAAAGGGGAACTTGGCAGTGTGGGTTGGCGACCACCGTTCCCCTAGGTAAGTCTTACTTGTGACACGTTCCTCGCTCTTACCTTTCCTGCCTTGATCAACTCTTGTACTTTTCCGAACCCAACGGTAGTAGATTTGCGAGGCCGAGGGAGTCTTTCATTTTCACGCTCTTCATGAGCCTTCCCTTTCTTTTGCCGATAACGTCATTTTTCGAAGTATCGGATAAATTCCTTTTTTCCTTCTGATTAGTGCTATCAGAGGATGGTTACCTAGTTGTTCTTCGTCTTAAAACAATAATCACCAAGCTTGATAGCTGCAGTCGCTTAAGTGCGGCCAGTATCCAGTATTCGGGAGATAGTGGGTACGAACCCCACTGTCGGCAACCCTGGTTTCCTATTTTCACACCAGGCAAATGCCGGGGCTGTACCTTAATTTAGGCCACGGCTGCTTCCTTCCCACTCCTAGCCCTTTCCTGTTTCATCGTCGCCATAAGACCTATCTGTGTCGGTGCGACGTAAAGCAACTTGTAAAAGAAAATATAATCACCACCAACACTTCTTTTTTCGTAGCAAGGGCGGGACTTGGCTACCCTCTCGATAATTTGACTTGTGTTTTCAGTAGAGATTTGAGTCGTATGAAAATATCGTTTATGTAAATGTTGTTTTTTATCTATTTAAGTTAAAGTGAATTTTTTACTATAGGCCTACCATTAGTACAGTACATTGGAATCATATATTTTTCTTTCCATGGATTAATTTTAATACATAAATAACAGCAGGCAAATATCTGCAACAACTTAAGAAAAGGCAAAAGAAGGCACTGAACTATCAAACAGGCTACGGAAGCTAATACAGCCACACAAAAAAGGCAAAATAATAATTGAAACTATCGTTCCCAAACGTACGGAAACATGCTTGCCTCTATGTGGCACTTCGATATATCCACCCAGGTAAAAAAAAAAAAAAAGGATTTTGCCTAACTTCCGAGCTCTATTTATAACTGTTAGGTTCTCCAGTTTAAATAAATTTTAATTCTAAGTTGTTTCTTTTTCAGGTATACTGTTACCATGCGTTTCCTTCTTCAGGTAATTTATATATTTACTAGCTGATGTACCCGTGCTTCGCTACGGAATTTTACATTGTATACAGAATTCTAGGTTAGGTAGTGTACGCGTTGTGAGCAAGATTGTATTAAATTGCATAGCTCTTAACGTTACCGTAGAAACGCGACGGGAAAATCACCAAACGTCTTTTCTCATATGAAGACTGAGTTAGGGAATTTTCATTGTACTGGTAGGCCCGCTTGCCTACCATCAATCAGAATCAGGTTGGGGAGTTTTCATTACAATGGTAGACACTCACTCTCCACCTGCATTTTTACATCCTCAGAAAGACTGTCTTAGTGGTTTTCCAAACTGAAATGACCATACGTCATTACCATGACGCCAGTAGGAATGGCGCGGTTAAATGCAATATTTTCATATGAAATACTCGATCAAATGAAAAACTACATATGTTTCACTTGTAACGAACCGGACTATGCTGCCGATCTAACAGTCCCAAGTTCCAGAGCTGGAATGATCAAAGCCGCAGAGAACCGTGATCCGCGAACACCCTTTGTCTTTTTTCGGCGGGGAGAGGCAAAAAATATGCCCTTTTACTAATCTGTTTCTTAGGAGTACCCGATGAGTCGGAAAACCTTAATTCACTATACTGGCGGCGGAAAAAATCTATCTGACTTGGAGGCAAATTTTTCCAAGCCAGAGGGAAACCCCCTCTTCACTACTAATCTATATATATATAAAATAACTTGTCCTGACTGACTGACTGACTGACTGACTGATTCATCATCGCCGAGCCAAAACTACTGGACATAAAGAAATGAAATTTTGGGGATATATTCATATTAAGATGTAGGTGCTCGCTAAGAGAGGATTTTTGGATATTCCGTCGCTAAGGGGGTGAAAAGGGGGATGGAATTTTAAAATGAGTGTGTTTATATCTCAAAACTTTAAAAGTTTAGAGATATGAAAATTGGTATTTAGAATCTTCTTTAAAAATAAGGAAACACGTATTTTTTGTTTTCAGACAATCCCAATAGGAGGGGTGATAAAGGGTGAAAATGGGGTTGAATGCCTAATCAGGATATCGGTGCTTATATCTCAGAAACTGAAGATATTGCAGACCTGAAAATTTGTACTTTTGATCTCTTTTAAAAATAAAGAAACACGTATTTTTTTGTTTTTGGAAAATCCAATTAATGGGAGGGTGAAAAGGGGGTGAATTTTACAAATGAGTGAATCTATATCTCCAAACTTTTAAAGTTTGCAGATGTAAAAATCGGTATTCAGAATCTTCATTAAAAATAAAGAAACACGCACTTTTTTGTTTTCGGAAAATCGCAATAGGAATCGTGAAAAGGGGTGTAAAATGGGTTGAATGCCTTTAATGAGGCTACTTATATCTCAGAACCTGAAGATATTACAGACCTAAAAATTGGTGTTTGGGATCTCTTTTAAAAATAAAGAAACACGTACTTTTTGTTTTTGGAAAATCCAATTAATGGGGGGGGGTGAAAAGGGGGTGATTTTTTAAAATGAGTGTATCTATATCTCAAAACTTTTAAAGTGTATGGATATAAAAATTGGTATTTAGAATCTCCTTTAAAAACAAAGAAACATGTATTCTTTTGTTTTCGGAAAATCCCAATAGGAAGGGTGTAAAAGGGTGAATAATGGGTTGAATGCCTTTCATGAGGCTACTTATATTTCAGAACCTGAAGATATTACAGACCTGAAAATTGGTATTTGGGATCTACTTTAAAAGTAAAGAAACACACGTATTTTTTCGTTTTTGGAAAATTCAAATATTGGGGGGTGAAAAGGGGGGTGTGCATTTTTTAAAATGAGTGTGTCTACATCTTAAAACTTTAAAAGTTTACAGATGTAAAAATAGGTATTCTGAATCTCCTTTAAGAATAAAGGAACACGTATTTTTTTGTTTTCTGTAAATCCCAATAGGAGGGGTGTAAAAGGGTGAAAAATGGGTTGAATGCCTTTAATGAGGATACTTATATTTCACAACCTGAAGATATTACAGAACTGAAAATTTGTATATGGGACCTCTTTTAAAAATAAAGAAACACGTATTTTTTAGTTTTTGGAAAATACAATTAATGGCGGTTAAACAGGAGTGACAAATTGGGGTGAATTTTTTGAAAGGCTATATCTACAGAATATCTTGGAAACGTAAAATGTTACAGACGTAAAAAGTGGGTGTTTGGAATCTCCTGTAAATGTAAAGAAACATAGGTGAATTGTTTTTTGAAACTCCACTTAAGGGGAACTCAAAAGGGGTGAAATTTTAAAATGAGAATTTTTATAGTATATCTAAAAAAACTTAACATGTTACAGAAGTGAAAAATGGTATTTTTATCTCTATTAAACATAACGAATCGTGTATTTTTAGTTTTCGGAAATACCACTTGGGTGGTGGGGGGTGGGTAAAATTGACTGAAAATGGTGTTGAATTCTTTTAATTAGGCTACTGATATCTCAAAAATGAAGATGTTACAGACGTGACATTTGATATTTGCAATCTGCTTTAAAAGTAAAGAAAGACGTATTCTCGGAAAATGCAATGAAGTGGGGGGGGGGGGGTGAAAGAATTAAAAATTGAATTGACTTAATTGTATGAGAATGCATACATCTAATAAAAACTAAAGTTGTTACAGACGTGAAAATTCGTATTTAGATCTATTTTAAAAACAAAGAAAAACGCGTTTTGGTGGGGAAACCATCTTGGAGGGTGGGAGTGTAAAGGAGTTGAATTCCTTTCATGGGGACATATAAATCAAAAACTGAAGAAGTTAGAGTCGTGATAATTGGTATTTAGAAGATCTTTTACTATTACAGAAACAAGTATTTTTTTCGGGAAAATTCACTTAGGGGGGGGGGGGGGGAAGAGTAGTGTGAAATGAAGTGAAAAAAGTAAATTATTTTTATGGGGATACTTATATCACAAAACTGAAGGCAATAGGCGTGAACATTGGTGTTTGGAATCTCCTTTAAACATAAAGAAACAAGCCTTCCTTTAATTTTTTTTTGGGGGGGGAGGGCGGGGGTGGCGGTAAATAAACTTAACGGCGATGGGGTGTAGAAGGAGGTGAGACCACTTGATTTTACTGTTCTTAATGTACTTATAAGTATCCTCCGTTGCTCAGGCGGCAGCGCGCCGGCCTCTCACAGCTGGGTACCGTGGATCAAATCCCGGTCACTCCATGTGACATTCGTGCTGGACAAAACGGAGGCGGTACAGGTTTTTCTCCGGATACTCCGGTTTTCCCTGCCATCAGCCATTCCAGCAACACATAATAGTAATAATAATAATAATAATAATAATAATAATAATAATAATAATAATAATAATAATGTTCCGGACCGTCGTCAAATGTGCGGACCGCGCTGGAAACGGCTCCTGCACGGGTAATGACTAAGAATGCAGTCCGGCCGCGGGTTCAGTGCCGCCAAAGCACCCAATATGACACCACGCCGGATTTCCTGAAGGATTTTATCCATATTAAAAATGATTATAGGAAAAGATGGCAAAGATTTACGGACCCAACTGACCGGGAGGAATACCTGAGCCTAGCCCGGGAAGTACGAAATCGATTGCTGGAAAGGAAGATTGAAAAATGGGAGGAAACGTGCCGTAAAATAATAGAAAACCAGTCAGATCGGGAATTTTCCTGGATTCTCGCAGAAAACGAGTCAGATCGCGAATTTCGGCGGATTATATATCTAAAACAATTAGCATTCATTATAAATTTCAGTATAAAACCGTAGCGAAGCACGGGTATCTTGCTAGTTTGGAATAAAATTAATGTAGAATTTAATAAAAGTGAAGAGGAAGCAGCTTTTCTTAGGAAACGCTATTTTCAGGGTTGAATTTTGAGTTATTTAGTGAATTGTGTTGCTATAATTTAGAATAGGCCTAAATTGTAACTCTAGACCAGGTCATACTACTACTACTACTACTACTACTGCTGCTGCTGCTACTAAGTGAGCCTTTGCCTTATGTATGCACACTGCTCATTCAAAACAGCGCGTCAGAGTAGGGATAGAATAGCTGGAATACTATATGAACCAGTGTGTTACGTACCAGCTGTATCAGAAAATGTGGCACGCTAAAGAAGAACGTTTTTTAACTCCCTAGCTATTTCCTGCCAATATTCAGTCAGACTGTTATACTCGGTACGCAGCAGTAATCCCATCTATTGGAGTTGAGAGGCAGTATAAGAGATAAAGAACATCACAACAAACAATGTTCAAGGTAATGTTATTGTTGATCAATGTTATGCGCTTTCGATATTGTACGCCTTCATATTTAGTTTCCTTCCGACTCTGAAATACCACTCTTTCCATAGTCGGTACGGTAAAACTGAATAAAACATAAATGATCGGAAATTGTATTCTCTATAACTTTTCTTATGTAATACTTTTCGATAGGGCCAATAACATAGTGTAAATGTTCCTAACTCGTTTACTTACTTGAAAACATACTAATCTGAATTTAAATGAAAAATATAAAACTTAATATTCACCAAATAAAATACTAAATCGTTGGACCTTGTACGCACACTTGGTTCTTACCTGATTACTTACACATACGTTATTTGATGGGCGCCAGCTACCACTCAGTGCAGCAATAATAGAATGAGAATCTTGACTATCTCTAGGGTGTGGGGTAATAAACTTACTTTTGACAACATACCATATAAGTTCTGGGAAAAGGAGATTGGCGTTCGGTTTCTCCATTTAATTTGAGGTTATCTAATTCTGTCATTGAAATAATACTATGGATTCATTTGATTGAACAAAATATATTCTTTAAGTTGTATAGAAAAATAACAAGTCTTGCTGCGATAAAACAGATGAGAATATTAAACTGAAAGAAACTAGGCATGAATTTGAATTCTTCTTGACCGGACATTTAACAATTTTACACGAAACATATCCCTCACTGGTTCACTTGACTGTAACTTCAACACTTTGAGTGTAATTACGACGTATTCCTTTGATCTGGTGTTTACTGTAGATGTGTCACGCCTAATTTGGTCATGAATCCTTGTGACTGCTTCTTCTCCATATCATATGACTTCTTGGTAAGTCTGTATGACTTAATTGTAAGTGTATCCTTCTATGACTTCATGGTAAGCCTTTCCGTCCGTATCTTCAACTAAGTGACCGACCAACTGTGGCCTCACTGTCTCAATGACCAATGACTAATGACTCGCTGAGTCCTCTCCATCCCGTTCACTCCTTGACTGATCACTTATCCATTTGGCTTCTTCACTGTTCAGCTTCCGTTTAACTAATAACTGACGCTACAATATGCAGCCACCTTATATAGACTGGTTGACACACCTACGTAATCTCCAGAAATAACTATGATCTACTACCACCTCGCGACAAATGTTACACCCTATGGCGAAATCGACCGCAGCACCCGGTAGGTAACTCCAAGAACGTGAGCTCACCGCTAAATACGCACGATGACGTAGCGATGACGTAGCGATGACATGGCAGTAACGCCAGCAGTATTGCACAATATAGCAATGTCATATCCACATCTGATGTACAGCAACTCTTACTGTACATGTATTTAGTGTTAATCCACACAAACGTATATATGCATACATTTAACTACAATCACGCAAGCGACAAGCATTGCAGAATTGAATTGAATAATAATTATAATACAATAATAGTAATCTCACAGATAAAATAATAATACTGGCATAATAATAATAATAATAATAATAATAAGAATACAGATATGATCTTGTAACGGGATTTGAACCGTTACGGAATACTATACTATATGAACCAGTGTGTTACGTACCAGCTGTATCACAAAATGTGGCACGCTAAAGAAGAACGTTTTCTAACTCCCTAGCTATTTCCCGCCAATATTCAGTCAGACTGTTATACTCGGTACGCAGCAGTAATCCCATCTATTGGAGTTGGGAGGCAGCATAAGAGGCAAAGAACATCACAACAAACAATGGTCAATGTAATATTAGTGTTGATCAATGTTATGCGCTTTCGATATTGTAGGCCTTCATATTTAGTTTCCTTCCGACTCTTAAATACCACTCTTTCCATAGTCGGTACGTACGGTAAAACTGAATAAAACATAAATGATCGGAAATTGTATTCTCTATAACTTTTCTTATGTAATACTTTTCGATAGGGCCAATAACATAGGTATTTAAAAATTAAATTCTAGATACCTTCCCCTAAACTACAATTTCATCCAGGGTTAATAAACTTGTTTATAGCTTAGACTGTTGTTTCTTATTCCCCGACTCTATATACCGATTTTCATTCAATTCTGTTAACCCATTTTCTCGTGTCTCGGCGTTGATATGGACTTAACAACAAAATTACAAATTCATGAATATCTGTGTTTTCATAGCCGGTACGGTAAAAATGTATGCCATAAATGTTCGTAAATTTAATTCTACATAACTTTGGTTATGTAGTATTTATCGACACGACCACTAATAATATAAATATTTGAGAATTATATTTTAAGCCTTCCTCTAAACTACCATTCCACTCAGCGTGAATAAAATTATTTATAGCCTAGATTGTAGTGGCTTATTCTCCGACTATGCATACCAATTTTCATTGAGATAGGACCATTAACAACGTAAATATTTAAGAATTAAATATTTGGCCTTCCCCTAAACTACCATTTTCCTAAGCGTGAATGAAATTATTTGTAGCCTAGATGATAGCGACTTATTTACCGACTTCGCATACCAATTTTCATTACGATAGGGCCACTATAACATAAATATTTGAAAATTAAATTTTAGGCCTTCCCCTAAACTATCATTTCTATCAGCGTGAATAAAATTATTTACAGCCTAGATTGCAGCGACATATTCCCCGACTTTGCATACCAATTTTCATTAAATTCTATTTAGCTGTTTTGTAGTGATACCTGTACAGACAGACAGACAGACAGACAGACAGACAGACAGACAGACAGACAGACAGACAGACAGACAGACAGACATTACGGGAAAGTAAAAAGTTCATTTTCTTGTTACTGTGTACATGACCGATACAGAAATACCATTATGTTCAAATTTTGAGCAATGTACAGACAAAACTCTTATTTTATATATATAGATTACTCAAAATTAGTGACGGAAGACAGAAGAACCTACCAGTTATAAAAACGAAATAAAACATATGATAGGAGGCAAGATTCACCGCGGGTGTGATATCAATGAAGCATCATATCAATCATTTCTGCTGAGAAGAAGGTTATCCTATTCAGCCCGGATCGAAGGTTAAATAGTAATGCTATCTATTATGTTTACTCTGACCTCAAGAAACAAGATGTGTAGTCTCGAAGTGAACAATGCCACATGCGGAAATGTGTCAACTGGTTGAATGCTCAAGGATACGGCCGATAAAACGAACTTCGGATTATAAAAGTAAATATAACCTTTGTACATAAGCCACGAGAGATTATTGTCTTACACATTCCACTGATATGGACAACATTTAAATATACTTTTTGATGTCATATTAATTCCCATCTGAACTATTATTATAAAAAGAGAATGTCTGTGAGCTTGTTTGTATATGGAGACTAATCCTGCGAACTTCTTAAACGATTTCATTAATTCTTATTGCGACATCGCTTTTAACGACGTATTGTATATAACGGCGAAATCTAATCGTCCCGTCTAAATCCCATATAGTTTTAAAAACTCGCTTAGTACGACGTCGCTTATTACGACATATCGTACAAAAGGGCGTATATTTATCACATTTTTCGGAGAAATGCATCGGCTATAACGTCCAATGTTAATTTTTGTTTGTTACGTACTTGGGAATTGCTGACAACAATGTAAAACTTATCCTCTGACTCTTGTTTTAAGTAGAGTGTAGATTTCAAATCAGTCTGTCAGATGTCGCAAAAGAAGGAAAAGTGTTTAATACTGAAGAAAAATCACACATAATATGGCGATTAGAAAATGGGGAACCAAACGTGAGCATCGCGAAGGGATTGGCACACAACCATTTCTACGATTTGGAAGGATAAAGAGAACATCTCATTTTTAGCCAAGATCGTGTGTGACATTATTGACCGATCTCGATAGCTGCAGTCGCTTTAGTACGGCCAGTATCCAGTATTCGGGAGATAGTGGGTTCGAACCCCACTGTCGGCAGCCCTGAAGATGGTTTTCCGTTGTTTCCCCATTTCACACCAGGCAAATGCTGGGACTGTACCTCAATTAAATCCAAGGCCGCTCCTTCCTATTCCTGCCCATTTGCGGTCCTATCGTCGCCATAAGACCTATCTAAAATTATGGCGTGTGGCCTCCGGAGAGGCCCGATGTAGGTCTTTTGATTTGACGCCCGTAGGGGACCTGCGCGTCGTGATGAGAATGAAATGATGAAGAAGATGGCACGTACACCTTTTAACGGAGAAGCGCTATTTTGTAAATTTAAATTCGATCAAGTTTCCATGTTCAAATTAATAAACCCGATACTTTCCTAAAAATCCATTTTCAAAATGTTTTCAAACCGAACTGTATAATTTACTATAAACATAGTAAGCTCATTAGAATGATATCAATCTTACCCTCCAGCGCTAAGAATAGGCCGGTGGCAATTTGAATTATTAAACATAAACCAAGAAGGTAACCAAAGTTTCATCAAGCGGAAATATTAGAGGGGGCAGGCGGTACTAGTCCCCGTGCCAGGGGAATTAACCAATAAGGTTAAAATTCCCAACCCTGTCGGGAATGGAACCTGGGACCCCAGTGATAACAGGCCAGCACGCTAACCATTTAGCCATGGAGCCGAATGACACCTATCTGTATCGGTGCGAGGTGCTGATGATGATGCTTGTTGTTTTAAGGGGCCTAACATCGAAGGTCATCGGCCCTTAATGGAACGAGATGAACGACATGAGATAAGAAGGTAAAATTTTAAAACGTATCCACTGACTAGAGTTAAAAAATGGTGATGAAGAAAAATGAGTATGAGATTAAAACAATCAGTGGATATAATTCGCAATGCCCTATTTTCTTATAATTTACGAGAAAATATGGGAGACAAAGGAATAAGGCATTGCCTGGTAGTACAAATGTATACATATAATTCACGTTAGAGGTTAAAATAACACATTAAAATGCGCAACACAATAGAATGAAAGCGCAATTGACACAAATACACTAGCACAAAATACATCATTACACACAGACCACTATCCCTCATAAAGCGTGTGAAGAGGTCTGCTGAATGCTCGTCATCACGCAGGACGAGGGGGATTGTACTCGGGAGGTTAAGACTACGGCGAAGATCGACCAGGTCCACATACTCCGTAAGGATGTGTACCACGGTAGGATGATCGCCGCAAGTACACACCGGAGGGGGTTCTCCCTTCAACAGACGGGAGTGAATCAGGATACCGTAGCCGATCCGAAGACGACATAATACCACAGCTTCCCTCCGCGAAACCCGAAGGGAGGTCCTCCATACCTTCGTTGTACCTTTTATCGCTCTCAGTTTATTTGCAAGAGGTGTGGCCTGCCACTCCATCTTCCAATGGAACATAACCAGATGTCTCAGCTGAGAGCGAATATCACTTGCTGGAACCTTGAAAGACAACGGGGGCAGTGTAACGGCCTCCTTGGCAGCCTGATCTGTTAATTCATTTCCCTCTACACCTATGTGGCTTGGGAGCCACATAAAAGTGATTCTGGTGCCGGCATACGAACACCCGGCCAGCAGGTCCTGGACCCGCTGCACCAGAGGGTGTCGAGGAAAACAAGTGTCAATAGACTGTAGCGAGCTCAAGGAGTCAGTACACAGAATAAAGTGTCGGCGATCATTGTACAGTGCGTACCGCAGAGCTTCACAGATAGCATAGAGCTTTGCTGTGTACACACTACAGGTTTCCGGGAGAGCAAAAAGAAACCTCTCATTGTCGACAACGAACGCACAGCCCACCTTCGTTTCTGTCCTTGAATCAACCGTGTAGATGACGACTGAACCTGGATAGCGGCCAACAACGGACAGGAAGAGCCTCCAATAAATCGAAGGGTCCGTGTTTCCTTTCGGGCCAGTGTGCAAATCCAGGATTATTTCAGGTCGTTGTACTACCCACGGAGGTACCCCGCTTGGTTGTCTGACAAGGCAAGGAACCGAAGGTTCGTGAAACAATTCGTAACTGCTATCCAAGCGTATCCCAACCAGCCGCGTTGCTCGAGGACAAACAGCGTTCAGCAAACCGTTGCCATTATTGAACACGCAGGGATAGCTTGGATGAAGTGGCATCTGTCGCAAATTTGCAGCATACGTAAGTAGGAGTTGCTGGCGCCTCAGGTGTAAAGGCGGCACACCAAACTCAGCGAGCAGGCTGGCAATGGGGCTTGTACGGAAACCTCCCGTCGCCAACCTAACCCCGCCGTGGTGGATGCTGTTCAGCTTAGCAAGAACGCTTGGTCTTGCTGAGCCATATGCTGCACTGCCGTAGTCTAGCCGAGATAAAATATGTGCCCTATAGAATCGTAGGAGCACCGTGCGGTCAGCACCCCCCCCCCCCCAGAAATACTGCTAAGAAACTTCATGATATTCAGTTTGTTAGTGCATTGCACATTTAACTGCCGCACATGTGGCTCCCACGATAATTTGTTATCGAAAAGGAGCCCAAGAAATCGGTAAGTGTCAACTACAGGAATAGCTTTATTTCCTAAATAAAGTTCAGGAGGAGGGTGAAGAGAACGTTGGCGACAAAACTAGACAACACAGGTCTTTTTGGTGGAAACAGGAAAGCCATGTTCGAAGGTCCACTGCTCCACTCTCCTAATAGCTTGCTGTAACTGTCGCTCTGCGAAGGCAATATTACGCGAGCTATAGTCCAGCACAATGTCGTCCACGTATTTCGACGGTATGACTGCTGTACCAGCAGCAGCAACAATACCGCTTATTGCAATCGCGAACAGCGTGACACTAAGGACCGATTCCTGTGGGACTCCATTTTCTTGAACGTGGTATTGCGAATATGTCCTCCCTAATCAGACACGGAATAGACGGAGGGACAAAAAATTCGCAATGAATACCGGCAAGTAAACTCGGAATTTCCATTGATGCAGGACTGAAAGGATACCGTATCGCCGTGTGGTGTCGTAGGCCTTCTCCAAGTCAAAGAAAACAGCTACCAAATGCTGTTTGTGGAGAAATGCATCCTGGATAGAGCTCTCCAGGCGTACCAAGTGGTCAATGGTCGAGCGAGCGGCTCGAAAACCACATTGGTACACGGACAAGAGTCCTTGTTTCCCCAGACACCACACAAGTCGGCGATTGACCATCCTCTCAAAAAGCTTACACAGACAGTTTGTAAGACAAATAGGTCTGTAACTTCCAGCATACTTAGGATCTTTGTCAGGCTTGAGGACAGGAATGACTATGCCCTCTCGCCACTGAGACGGAAAATCACTCTCTATCCAGATTCGGTTTAACACACGAAGGAGATATAGTAGACTAACGTCACTAAGGTGTTTCAACATCTGGTTATGGATTTTGTCGTCCAGGAGTCGTGTCCTTGCAAAGTTTCAAGGCACTGCGGAGCTCCCACTCCGTAAAGGGCACGTTGTAGTCCTCTGAAGCTTGGGTGGCAAAACTAAGGTGATTACGTTCTGCCTCCCGCTTCAGAGCGAGGAAATCTCGATGGTAATTCCCGGAGCCAGATACATCCGCGAAATGACTAGCTAGATGGTTATCAATCGAGAGTGTGTCGGTGACGATATTGCCTGCAATGGAGATTCCCGGTACAGAAGATGATCCTTAGATACCCGAAATACGTCGAAGCTTAGTCCACACTTGAGATGATGGAGTATGTGACGTTAGAGACGACACATATCTCTCCCACGAAGCCTTCTTACTTTGTCGAGTAAGAACTCGTGCCTGAGCGCGGAGTTTCTTAAATGTCACCAAGTTGGCCACAGTAGGCTGTCTACGGTAACGTTTATCAGCTCGACGGCGTTCTTTGATGGCTGCTGCTATTTCATCGTTCCATTTTCGGCGAGGAGCCCCCGAGAAGAACGGAATGGACTCCTCAGCAGCAGCAAGAATAACTTGGGTGACGTAAGTTATTTCCTCGCCGATGGTACGCCTGATATCGCCATGAAAGACAGCTATTGATGTGTACTTTGGCCAATCAGCACGTTTAAAAATCCATCGAGGTGGAGCTTCGACGGATTTATGCTTCAACAAAGTAAGGATGATGGGAAAATAGTCACTGTGACAGAGATCATCGTGTGTGTTCCACCGAAACAGCGGAACCAACGTTCGGCTGCATAGACTTACGTCTATGCGAGAATATGTGCCGTAACGTACACTAAAGTGAGTTGGTTCCCCTGTGTTCAAAATACATAAATCCAGCTCAGCTACTAATGTTTCCAACTCTCTTCCTCGGGGGCAAGGCGTCTCAGAGCCCCATATGGGGTGATGGGCGTTAAAATCTCCCAATAAGAGGAAGGGAGGTGGAAGCTGATCTATAAGATCAGTGACATCATTTATGTTAAGAGGCTGGCCTGGTGGAAAATAAACATTACACACTGTTGCTATGACAGGCAGAGGTACCCGCACCGCAATTCCTTCCAGTGGGGTCCTTAGAGGAACCTCTTCGCTATAAGTGTCAGAACGGACAAAAATGTCCACGCCACCAGACGCTCGGTGGGCATAATATCGTTCTGTCGAGTGTAGTCTGAAATTTCTCAAAACCGTATGATGACCAGGTCTGAAGTTGGTATCCTGAATATAGACTATACTCGCTGCGTAATCACAAATGAGCTGACGTAACTCAGCAAGATGCCTGTCATAACCGTTACAATTCCACTTATTTATTTACTCGTGTCAGAAGCATACTTAATCATACAGTTAAAATAAAGGGACAATTCAACTATTTACAAAACTTACAAAAACGGACAAACAAAGGAAAATTGACCAAATTTACTATACACCTATATGGTGTTTTTCCTAAACTGGGCCACAGCTATGGCATTGTCATCAGCAAGCATTAAATCTTGCTCTGAACAGGAAAATGGGCAGAGAGGACATTTATACATGTGGATTACTGTTTGTTCTTCACCGCAGTCGCACTTGCTGTCCTCTGATGTGAAGCCCCATAACTTAAGTGAGGACTTAGCCCTGCCGACACCAGTTCTTAATCGGTTAAGGGACCTCCAAACACTCCAGTCTTCATTGTAACCAGCCGGAAGATGTTGACGCGGCTCCATCCATTCTTGCTGCTTTGATTTCCACAAGGAAAGTCTTCCACTGTAACAGTGCCATAGTGTGGACTATAAAAGGAGTGTTAGGTTATGAGCGACAAAATGCTCGCAAGCCTAAACACTATCTACATCTACATCCGTAGATGTAGAGGACAGTGCGACATCCATCTCGTCATCAACAGAGGGCGGGGATGCCGCCCAAACTTCGACGCTTTTCGGGGGCGAGCAGGTCCCCTACGAGGAGAGCGCACAGGTTGGGGAGCAGGAATACCTCCTGGCGCAGACTCATACCCTCCAGATGGGGGCATGACTTCTCCTTCGCAGGGGAAGTGCGAGAGCGCTCAGCAAGGGCGCTCTTCTTCGCCGCCTTCTTCTTTTCTGGTTTAGACGGGCTGGGAGATGATTTCCCAGCCCTAGTCGACGATGCCGCCTCCGCCGGCTGGGGCACGGCTTTCGCAGACCGCTTAGGGAGGGGAAACTTAGCCTTCCCCTCTTCCTGTGCCGGCTGGGAACTGCCAGCCGGTACAGACTTCTGGTTGGTCGAAGGTGGGTTGGTCCCCCCATTCGAGCTATTACTCTTTGCGACATTGCTGGGAACAGCAACAGTCGCCTTGGGGGCAGCGATCAGCACAGGTGACGATATTGTAAATGACGAACCTGGAAGACTCTGAGCTATCATGCTATAGTCGAGTGTACGGGCAGGTGCATTCGTGGAATTAAACTTACGGCGCGCTTCCTGGTAGGAAAGACCATCCAGGGTCTTGATCTCCTGGATCTTCTTCTCACTCAGATATGTCGGACAGTTCCGATCCCGAGGAGAATGAAAACCGGAGCAGTTAGTGCACTTGTATGGAGTTGTGCACTCCTCCGCGCCGTGAGCTACTCGTACACATGTACCACATACAGACTGATTCGAACAGCGAGATACCATATGTCCGAATCGCTGGCATTGATAGCATCGCATAGGAGGCGGGATATACGGCCTCACATCGCAACGATAAGTTGTTACCTTGACTTTCTCTGGTAACACTGACAACTTGAAAGAGACAATGAAGGCACCAGTGGCAACGTCTTCACCGTTGACCTTGCGCGTAATGCGACGGACGTGTGTCACGCCACGGTTCTTCATGTCTTCCATCAACTCGTCGTCAGTGTTCAAAATACGGTCGCGGTGAAAGATGACTCCGCGAACAAGATTCAAGGACTTATGCTCCTCCACTTTGACGGGGATTTCTCCAAAGTGGTCGCACTTAAGCAACTGATCAGCTTGAAGTGCGGTACGAGTCTTCATAAGCAAACTACCGTTGCACATTTTCTTGAGGTCCTCAAGTTCGCCGTAGACGCCTCCAATGTGTCTTCTGAAAAGGATCGACTTTACCAGCTTAAAATCATACCCATCGGTTCTGGTAGCGACCAGAAACCTAGGGAAGCTGGATCCAATTCCTTCACGCTGCGCATGTTCCCAGGGAGTTGAACCTCTCAGGGAAGCAAAATTAACGTCTTCGGTGGGGGACCACCTTGAGGGAAGTGGGGGACTTCGTTTGGAAGCCATGGCCGAAAACGTCCTCCCCGAATGCCACCCACTCCGATCAGGGGTCTCTGTAGCCGAACCAAGCAGCCAAGGCAATACCCATCTGGTCATAGCAGATACTGCCCGGGGTCCGATGTTGTACGATGCCTGATACGGGATGACTGAGGCAATGAGCACTAGGACTCCCTTCCACCAGTCACCCGCAATAGCGTGTACCCCATAGCGTGTACAGAGTACTAAATATAGAGCAAAAATAATTAATAATAATATGTCCTTCTGACATTCGGCTGTGCGGGGACCTGTGTTGTCAGGCGGATACTACTACCAAGGTATGGCGCTCCCACCCGCAATATTCCTGGGTGAGCAATTGCGGGCTTTTGGGCGTAATCGCATACGTAAGAGGCCCATCTCCAGGCAGCACGCACATGAAATTTTAAATGGTCTACATCTCACCCTCGGAAAAATAATAAAAATTAAAGAGGGGACCATGGCCACAATACCCTATAAGTCGCGTTCTACGACAGGCAGGGATTACCTGTGAATGTATTCAACCCCTCCCATCCACAGGAGGTCCAACACATTATACCAAACCGCATTCCATATCCGCGCCTAGGTCGCTCCCCCCCCCCTTTTTTTTGCTAGTTGTTTTACGTCGCACCGACACAGATAGGTCTTACGGCGACGATGGGACAGGAAAGGACTAGGAGTGGGAAGGAAGTGGCCGTGGCCTTAATTAACGTACAGCCCCAGCATTTGCCTGGCGTGAAAATGGGAAACCACGGAAAACCATCTTCAGGGCTGCCGACAGTGGGGTTCGAACCTACTATCTCCCGAATACTGGATACTGGCCGCACTTAAGCGACTGCAGCTATCGAGCTCGGTGGTTGCCCCTTTTAGTCGACTCAAACGACAGGCAGGTGATACCGCGGGTGTGTTCTACAAGTGTGTATGGTGCGAAGTGAATTCTCCGCCCCCCCCCCCACACACACACATGATTGATCAATTTCCATAGGTGCCATTTCTTTCTGTGCTTATTATTGTATATTTTGCTGGCATATTATTGCTGTACGTTCTGTGTAGAGATTAGAAAAAACTTTCTCTTAGCTCCAGTCCACAAATTATTGCAAATAAAGGACTCGTTTAACTTATTTTTTGAAGTTTTAACTTTATTCTGTTAATCAAGCAAGTGTGCAGTCTTTAACTTACAGATGTGACATTTTAGTCTTTTTTGAGCAACTACCGCCTGTACTGTGCAAATCCGCAATCTCATTCCGACACGCACGAAACGCCTTGACCGATCGTGCAACCGTTCTATACGGTAATACATTCTCGCCACAGGCTTCACGTAATTATCGATAACATTCTGATGAATTTGTGCCATAGGAAACCTCGATTTTACATAATCTATGAACGCTGATCACCTTTTGTAAACATGCTCTAGAGCGGTGAAATCGACACTATTCACTTCAACGCCACACAGCAACAGCCCTCCCAACTTGATGCCCGTCAAATGCACACTACACACCGACAACAGCGCCACCTGACCGCTCCCATATCCTATTTGCTCATGCATGATCTGTGAGTGTCTGGACTACGTTGCCACTACTTTATTTACAGCCCTCGTATTATTATTAGCTGAAACCCGTCAAGACATGACGGTCAATGGAGTAAATATTTAGTGAAGGATTTCTTAATACACGATAATCCTTGTACTTTTTTTATTTTTTAATTACAATTTTCTTTACGTCAAACCGTCTTGCGGTGACGATGGGATAGGAAATGGCTAGAAGTCGGAATGTAGCGATAGAGACCTTAATGAAAGTACGCCCCAACATTTGTCTGGTGTGAAAATTGGAAATATGGAAAACCATTATCAGGCATGCCAACAGTGGGGTTCAAACCCACTATCTCCCGAATGCAAGCTGATAGCTAAGCGACCCAAACCACGCAGCCATTTGCTCGGTGCATTCCTTGTACAATTACCTTCCGGCACAATTGCAACTTTAAAATGCCTCTTGAAAGAAAACGGAAGTGGTTTATCGGATGTTCTTAAGTCAGTTCTAGGGATTAGAGCTCTCTGTCCAGTTTTATCATTACTTATTATTTCCAAATCTAAACAATTTTCGCATAAACTTCTTAGAATTAGGCCGTTATTTGGTTCCTTTTAGGAGCCGCTGGGAAACATTTCGATTTCTAAGGAGCATAACTATGGTTTCAATTTTTAGAATAAGATATTGTACAGGCAAACCATTAATTCCCAAGGAATTCAAGAATTATATACGAAATTGAAGTAGTTAGCTTTCATCTTCAGCATTAACCTGTATATGTTACTGAATGGTTTTGAACTACCGCGTGTAAGCCCAATGACTTACAAATTAATGTTAAGAATGGCAGCTTTAGAGAAAATGATGACATCTTTCGCAGAAGTGAACGCTTTGCTATAAATCTGTGGCTTGGTTCTAAAAGGGCCAATGTCAAAAAAAAAAAAACTGTTTTTGAGCTATGAGCATTTGAAGTTTTGCTTATAGTTTTCCAATTACTTTTTTCAACAACTAACTTAAAATAACCTTATACTTTCTTTGTGGAAGTCACCTTATTAAACGCTAATTTTTCTATTGTATTCTTTTAAAATTGCCAGGTCTCTAATCTTTATTGGTAATCTAGCATTATTGGCAAGGGCTTATTTAATTAAACGTTAACTGTTCGTTTAGTACTTAACAGAGACATTGGCCAACATGTTGCGAGCCAGGATAAAACGCGTTTGTATCAGTTAATATCTCAATTTCGATATAAAAAAAAATGACAATGGCCCTTTTAGAAGCAAGCCACAGAAATTTCAATCACAATCTCATCATGTGCTAATATGCTGGCTGGTTGTTCAATAATATTTGAGCTGTCACATCTAGAGAAGGATAATCGCTACTACCGACTTGCAAAAAAAAAAAAAAAAAAAAAAAAAAAAAAAAAAAAAAGCGAATTCCAAATTTTTGTCGTTTTGCCCGCCTATTTTTTTTTATGTAAGCGACGTGTTTTGAAGAAGGGTCAACGAGAAGAGTATTTAATACAGAGGTGAAGCTTCCAGTGGGTAGAATTATTAACTTTATTTTCCCGGTTGACTCGTGTTGTTGTTTTCTGTACATTACGTACAGTTTGCCGACGTTTCGAATACATTGCAGTATTCTTTGTCAACGCGACTGAAATACCCCTACTCGATCCGAGGTACAGTAGTCAGTCTCCCAGACAGCAATAACATGATTAAAAAACAACACTAGTGTAAAACCAATAAGGATATCATCTGCTTTGTATAATAGTGCATTTATTATATCTGAACCTGATAAGTGTGATAAAATGAATTTTCAGTTGAAATTTTACACTCTGAGCATTTTTCCTCTCTCGTGTAAAATTTTTCTTTTGGATTTGGTACATTTTGAAAACAAGGTTCTCATTTTTAGGCTTTTGGATACGCACTTTTTATTATAAAAATTCGTAGCCATACAATATGTCCTTTCCATTTTCTGTATCCTGCTTTTTACAGTAGACATTTTTACACTATTTTCTTGAATCATCCAAAAACAACTCCTCTCCCAATATATGCATTTGTTCACTCCTTTCGACCAATATCTGTCATAAAAAGTTTGGAGTTTTTAATTTTATTTTTGTGATGAAGTTGGTTATCTCTACAGAGATTCTCAAACCTGTTCTGTTGGCTATTTCTTCCAAAAAATATAGAATTGTACTGATGCATTTGTTAGGTTTTCCGAAAGTATAGCGAAATCATATGCGGTGGTGGTGGTGGTGGTGGTCGTGGTGGTGGTGGTCGTGGTGGTGGTGGTGATTGTTGTTTTAAGAGGAAGTACAACTAGGCAACCATCCTCTATATACAATTAATCAGAGAGAAAAAATGGAAGAGATCCGACACTTGGAAAACTTAAGACATCGGCCAAAGAAAGACAAGGGCCACCAAGGGCGTGAAAATGAAAGACTCACTGGGCCTCGAGTGCTATAATACCGTCCGGGTCGGAAAATAACAACAGTTGACTATGGGAGGTCGAATAGGATAAATGAAATTGAGGGGCCTGGCACAAGTAAGCGGAAGCAATGCCAGGACTCAGCTAAGGACCATGTGGTCACCAACACACGCTCCAAAGTTCAGAGCCTTTGGGGCCCCTTTTAGTCACCTCTTACGACAGGCACAGGAGAAAAGAAATCATCTGCAAATGCTAGGCAGTTTATTTCAACACCTTTACCTTTTCTCCCCGAAGTTATTAGCCAAATTTTGTGTTCGTCTATTTCTTCTTTTCAACATTTTTCAATTTTCTCTAGGATACAATTGAAGAGAATGGGCGATAAACCGTCGCCTTGCTTACACCTGCATGTATTTTGAGAGCTTTTGATATTTCTCTCATCAATTTTACCTTTGATATTGTGTCTCCACCGAGCTCGATAGCTGCAGTCGCTTAAGTGCGGCCAGTATCCAGTAATCGGGAGATAGTGGGTTCGAACCCCACTGTCGGCAGCTCTGAAGATGGTTTTCCGTGGTTTCCCATCTTCACACCAGGCAAATGCTGGGGCTGTACCTTAATTAAGGCCACGGCCGCTTCCTTCCCATTCCTAAGCCTTTCCTATCCCATCGTCGCCATAAGACCTACCTGTGTCGGTGCGACGTAAAGCAAAAAAAAGATATTGTGTCTGAAATGGTTTCGCGTAATAAGTTTCCCAATTTTGATTTAACTCCAAATCCACGAATAGTTTTTTCTAATGTTTCCCTATAAACAAGAGTCAAAAGCCTTTTTTTAAATCTATGAATGTTACAACGTTGTCCTTGGCGTTATTATTATTATTATTATTATTATTATTATTATTATTATTATTATTATTATTATTATTATTATTAATACATCGTTATGCCCTACTCAGAAGCACGGTTGAACTTGCTTAGCTGATGTGTTGGCTTTCTTTTCCTCCCAAAAACTCTTCATCCTCTCGCTGAGCTTCTTCCATCGTTCTTCTGTCCAAGTTATGGTAGCTCCGGTGTTGGGTTTGTCTTCAAAGTGGTGATTGTCGATTTTGGTTCTGAATTTACATCTGTCCTCTACAATGTCTGAGATGTTGATTTCCTGGAGATCTGTTTCAATTTCACGAAGCCAGCTGTTCTTGGTTTTTAATGAAAGGGCCAGGTTGAGAATTCTTTTAGTTAGGCTGTTAGTGTTCATTCTGATGTGTCCATAAAATTTCAATCGTATTTTCCGAAAAGTGTGAGAAATTTTTTCAGCATGACAAAATATCTCCTGGGATGATTTTTTTCTCCCTATTCCATCTATACAAACTGGGCCAAAACATTTTCGTAAAATTTTCCTTTCTTGTTTCTCAATGTCTTTGGTTAAAGATCCGCCACCAATGATTAGGTTTCTGAAGCATATAACGCTTCAGGTTTGATCACTGATCCGAGATATTGATTTTTTATTATACCTGTTCCAAGTGATCCTGTAGGCTTTCTGTAATTTAGAAATTCTTTCTTTATTTGCTTCGCGGTTTCAACCAGGTTTAAATTGGATCACTTGAATATTTTTTCCGAATTTATTTATCATAGGTTGTCATCTAAATATCGTGAGGCTCCTTCCATGTACTGAATTTTCTCATACGAAATTTGAAGTCCCGCTTTGATGGCAATTTCATGTAGTTTTTCAATGGAATGAATTGCTTCATGCCTATTATTGGAAAGGATTGCTATGTCATCAGCAAAGGCCAGACATTGCACGTGAATTCTGTCTTTACGTAGTCTTCCAAGGGTTATTCCGTTAGTTTCCCTTTCCCAGGTCCTGATTACTTTCTTATTATTACTTATTATTATTAAATTAATAAATCAGAGATTCTTTGCCTTACACCTGTATTTATTTTGAAAGCTTTTGATATTCCCCATAAATTTTACCTTTGTATATGTCTGAAAATTTTATTAAATTCCATCGAGACTATCACGTGGCCATATATGACTCATATATGAGGATGATACCGCATCGCGGCCCAGTGACTGAGAAATATGGATCCAATTATCGCTATCCAGGACGGTGTGGCAAAGGAGTAAACCCACCCTGCCCTTTAACACTATCTTAAAACAGATGGATCATAGCATGCTGCGGGGGAGTATTTTATACCCGACCCACACTTACTGTTCCTCTCGTAACTCTAGCCATCAAATCAATTGAACAAAATATACTGCTTACACAGTAGTTACAGCTAAACTGAATGTTATTCGTACGTTTTATGAATGGTGATTCATTATGATCCCCCTAAAACATATATCATCTGATGCGAAATGTTATAAATTAATTGCTGCTTCTCTAAAAATTCTTCATTTATCTACATGGAGAGTTTACTGTTAATCAGGAGAGTGATAGGAGAAACTGCTGACTACTGTTGCCATTATCCATGGACTGTGGAGATATGTCGGTTGTGTTTTCTTCAGAGTGCTGAGATTTTCCAACACTATCGAAGAGGAAATGGAAATGCAGCACGGCATCAAGATTTCTCTATTCATTAAAATAACTTGTCATATGTTTTGTCAATTGACCGCGGATTTGCACAATGATAGAATGTAACAGAAAACAAAAGAGTACCACATCGTCTGCTGTCTGTTCCGACGATCGTAAGTTTCTTGTCACCCTCTGCCAACCAAAAAGATATCGCAACAACAAAGTAACACATCATCATCTTCTTAGCGTTTGTCCTGCAATGGAGAAGGGTCCGGTGTTTTGCAAGCCAATCTCCACTTGGTTGTATTAACTGCATCATTTGGAACAAGATGATCGTAGCGCATGCCTTCTTGAAGGCGATCAAGACAGCGACCACATGGCCTATTTCCAGATGGCATGTTGCGAAGTGCCGTTTGTACAGTAGATGTACCATCTCACCATCTCTATGCATTACGTGGCCATACTAGAGAAGTCGTGTCTCACACATTTTGTCTACGATCGGGGCAACTCTCGTGATTTTCCGGATGTCCATTTTGGTGACATGATCTAGCCGGGTCAGTCCAAGTGACCAGCGAAGCATGCGTATCTCCATGGCATGAAGTGCTTGCTCGTGTTTGACTGTTTCTGATCAGCATTCAGAGCCACACAGAGCGACTGGGCGAACAACGGTCCTGTAAATCTTGAACTTCAGGTGGATTGGTATCCTACGATCGCAAAGAACACCAGTAGTTGACGCCACTTCATCCATTGTACACGGGCGTCTGGAACAGTGTCACACTCAACGTTGACTAAATGACCAAGTTACTTAAACTGTTCTACTTCACTGAGATCTTGGCCATCTATCTGAATGGTTACGTTTGTCTGCGGACCACACTCCATGTACTCAGTTTTCTTGGTATTGAGTCGAAGTCCATGTGCTCTTAGTTTTGCGTTCCACTTCTGAACCTGTGCTTGAATCTGTTGGCGCTCCTCAGCAGCCAGTAGGACATAGTCAGCTTATAGGAGTGACCATAGGGTTGGTGATTGGATATCGGAAGTGACTGTGTCCATACACATAATGAAGAGAAGCGGTGGCAGTCCCGATCCCTGCTGGACACCAACCCGAATTGGGAATTCCAGCAGAGCATCGGACGGCACTGGTAGAGCAAATTTATCTAACGGACATACTCCTCAGGGACGCCGTGTGATCTCAATGCATGCCAAATCAGTTCATGAGGAAAGTGGTCAAAGGCATTTTCCAGATCCAGGAAGGCAATGTGTAGTGGCCTGTTGTTATTTTTCCGGTTTCTTTCCATAAGCAACCGAACTGCGTTGATGGAATCGATCGTTCCACATACTTTCACAAATCTACCGTGGTGCGGAGTGACGTTGACAATACTCAGTAGGCGCTGATATAAGATGCGTTCGAAGAGCTTCATGGCATGACATAGTAGGCGAATAGGCCGATGGTTTGTGCAGTCATTGACGTCACCCTTGCCCTCCAAACAGGCACAGTAATGCTTGTTGACCAGGACGATGTTAGCTCTTCTTCTATGATAAACTGGTTGAACAAGGTTGCAATCAGCTCAGTACCTTTCTGTCCAAGCATTTTCCATGCTTCAGCTGGAATGTCGTCAGATCCGATGGTCTTTCCAGTTTTCATTTTCTGCATGACCTCCTGAACTTCCGAAGAAATTATAAGTAACAAAAATTAACACATATATTTTAACAATTAAAAATAACATTTTACGTTCTTACATAGACAATCATATCTTATGACAAGACCAAGTGCTTCGAGAAATTGCACCCCAGAAAAACTCCTTCGACGACCATCCATGGAACGATTGGGAGAGTTGTTCGTCTCCGGTATCCTGGCGAATGGGTTTACCCCAATGGTATAGCCGACACCTGATGTACGAAACTCAACGCAACTGTCGCGAAACCGATACAACAAGAAGTCCATTTCGAAGATTGCCAAGATCCATCACTAGAGAACTGTAGTCAGACCCCAGTTCCTATCCGCAGCAGACTCTGCTAATAAGTAGGAAAGATACCATGGACGACATGGAAAAAGTTTAAGGAAGTGTCCTCAGAAAAATTCATGGACCCATAATAGGCTTACCAAGAAGATCTTATCAAAGTACAAAAAGAAATTGATTCAACTGGGATTTCTGACCTTGATGCCCTAGACCACTCTGAATTCGGTGATATGGTCCCCTTCACCCAAAAGTACGTATACTAAGCCCACAAATCACTCTCAAACGCGAAAAAGGAAAAATTATTAGCCGGGCTCAAGATATACTGACTGACAGAGCAAATGCAACACCAGGAAGGAGTGGTCAGAACTTTATGCCAATTGCAGGGTAGACTGACGTCACTGAGGTATGCTCATGACGTGAAATGCGCCGCTGTGCTGCGCACGTAGCGAACGATAAATGGGACACGGCGTTGGCGAATGGCCCACTTCGTACCGTGATTTCTCAGCCGACAGTCATTGTAGAACGTGTTGTCGTGTGCCACAGGACACGTGTATAGCTAAGAATGCCAGGCCGCCGTCAACGGAGGCATTTCCAGCAGACAGACGACTTTACGAGGGGTATGGTGATCGGGCTGAGAAGGGCAGGTTGGTCGCTTCGTCAAATCGCAGCCGATACCCATAGGGATGTGTCCACGGTGCAGCGCCTGTGGCGAAGATGGTTGGCGCAGGGACATGTGGCACGTGCGAGGGGTCCAGGCGCAGCCCGAGTGACGTCAGCACGCGAGGATCGGCGCATCCGCAGCCAAGCGGTGGCAGCCCCGCACGCCACGTCAACCGCCATTCTTCAGCATGTGCAAGACACCCTGGCTGTTCCAATATCGACCAGAACAATTTCCCGTCGATTGGTTGAAGGAGGCCTGCACTCCCGGCGTCCGCTCAGAAGACTACCATTGACTCCACAGCATAGACGTGCACGCCTGGCATGGTGCCGGGCTAGAGCGACTTGGATGAGGGAATGGCGGAACGTCGTGTTCTCCGATGAGTCACGCTTCTGTTCTGTCAGTGATAGTCACCGCAGACGAGTGTGGCGTCGGCGTGGAGAAAGGTCAAATCCGGCAGTAACTGTGGAGCGCCCTACCGCTAGACAACGCGGCATCATGGTTTGGGGCGCTATTGCGTATGATTCCACGTCACCTCTAGTGCGTATTCAAGGCACGTTAAATGCCCACCGCTACGTGCAGCATGTGCTGCGGCCGGTGGCACTCCCGTACCTTCAGGGGCTGCCCAATGCTCTGTTTCAGCAGGATAATGCCCGCCCACACACTGCTCGCATCTCCCAACAGGCTCTACGAGGTGTACAGATGCTTCCGTGGCCAGCGTACTCTCCGGATCTTTCACCAATCGAACACGTGTGGGATCTCATTGGACGCCGTTTGCAAACTCTGCCCCAGCCTCGTACGGACGACCAACTGTGGCAAATGGTTGACAGAGAATGGAGAACCATCCCTCAGGACACCATCCGCACTCTTATTGACTCTGTACCTCGACGTGTTTCTGCGTGCATCGCCGCTCGCGGTGGTCCTACATCCTACTGAGTCGATGCCGTGCGCATTGTGTAACCTGCATATCGGTTTGAAATAAACATCAATTATTCGTCCGTGCCGTCTCTGTTTTTTCCCCAACTTTCATCCCTTTCGAACCACTCCTCCTTGGTGTTGCATTGTCACTGTCAGTCAGTGTATATGGGAAAACTAAAAAAAAAAAGAAACTACTCATAAGCGCTCCGTAGTGGGCTGCAATAATAATAATAATAATAATAATAATAATAATAATAATAATAATAATAATAATAATAATAATAATAATAATAATAGTTACCGGATTTTCGTGGATCACAGAGAGGTGAAAGAAGGTGCTAGTTTGAATGGGTCTATCTACGATAGTCAAAGATTAATTTAAAATAAAATAAAGATTATATTTATTTTCACATATTAATTTTTAACAAGCAACGAGATTTCAGGTACAGATGTAGTTCTGTAAAAAATAGAAAGACCGAAAATTAGAAAAGGTTAGTTACAAAATTCCAGCTCCCTAAATAACTACTGTTGCGTTTAGACAGATAGACAAGGAGAGGAATCTCCCAATTTCTTTTACAGGATATTTAAAACACAATTTTCAAGAGCACTCTGCTCCACCGGTTACAGGTTACGGCCTTGCAAAGGCACCACTCACTATTTACACAAATATATTTTACATTTGAAGAAAAGAGCCTTAATGCTCTACAATTCTACCAAGGAGACTGCGCTCCCAAACCCTTACAGCCTACTCAAGGCAACCATTAACTATTATGCCTGTTGCTCACGGTAAAATTTTCTGTCAATTTTATTGTACAATAATTTAATTTTTAAAATTTCTGTTGTTCACGGTCAAATTAAAGTTTTATAAAACCTTTGATAAAACTTTTCATAAAATAGGACATGTTCTATTCCTTAAAATTAATTTTACGAAACGAACCAATCAGCGAAGCCGACATCACGGTGATGCTGGCGCTACGTCGTGAGAAGATTGCGAAGCTCGATTGTAAACAAACACTTCTTTCTAAAATGGCAGGATCCGGGTGGACTAAGGAAGCTGTTAGTGTTTTACTGACGAATACCAGAAATATCCTTGTTTGTACGAAGTTAAAACGCCACTTTACAACAGCAGAAATGCAAGAAGAGAGGCAGAAAAACACAATCGACAAATTCCTATATGAATACTGGTCTTCTAACCTCAACTAATTTTCGACCAAGGACCTTTTTCTCTTCTTTTGATCCAATCCCGGGTCCAGCATTTCCTGGCATTTCTTTTCTTCCTTTTTACCACTGTACAACATATAATTGCAGCTAAAGCAGCAAGTTTTGCTTTGTTTGTTGGAGCCATACTCTCAAAAACATTGTAAGTTGAACAGTTGATTCTTGATTTAAAAGTTTAACGATAGATGGCAGCACATACATATCTTAGTTCAGAAGTAAGTTCATAGATGGCCATCCTGATGTTTCCACGGATTTTATAAAATAATTTTACCGTGAGCAACACAACTTGTTTTCACCAAATTTTTATAAAATTTTAATTGTACAACAAATTTTAAGAAACATTTTACCGTGAACAATAGACATTACAATTCGGATTAGAGCGTCTTTGCTCAACAAAATTACACTTTCAGGCCTCTCTAGGCACAACCTACAATGTACAAGACCATATCAATTACTTTTTAAGTTTACACAAGGGTATCGAGTACCCATTCTACCGGGCCTTCGTGGAAAATAACAGGTTCAGTTACTGGCCCAAAAATCAAAATGTATGGAGGCGGCCACTTGCGCTCCTTGAAATCCAAGATTAAAACCCTACTTGGGCTTGTGGCCCGACAATACAGAGGCTAATCCTAAACTACTGAGGTGACTAGATGGAGGAAATTTAAGTTACAAGACTACAGATAGAAAACGGTTACAAAAACTTAGTCACCTCAAATACAAGTTGATAGGGAACTTGAGAGGGTATCGCACTCTCTATTTCCGAATTTCAGTTAAGTACACTTGATTTGCTGGAACTTTTACATGAGAAGAAAGAGAAGTTTACATTTTAGGAAATAGACGGTTACATAGTTAAAGATTGGAACCTTGCCGTCGAATCAGATTGCGGAGCTAACTAGTGAGATAGAAAAAGGGTGGCCATTACCTTATCTGATGTTCTGCCCGCCAATGGATGAGGCCTCCGCCTCCTCTTTTAGTACGCACACTCAATAGCACGACGATCAATGACAAGTTAACTCGGAAAAGCGTCAACTTTTATACCCGAGAGGAAGGTTCGAGAAGGCTCTGGACTAAAACCAGACACACACCTCATTTTATTGGACAGTAGAAAACTTACAAGAAGCCAGAAACATAAAGCAGAAAATAAATTTTAAAAATAGAAAAAATAGAAACAGAAATAGAAAAAATAGAAAAAGCAGGAAAATAAATACACAAAACTTTTGACTGGCCAGAATCCAAAGTTGGCGGGATAAGTAAGAAGTGTTGCAAACCTTGAAGTATCAAAAACAAAGAAAGTCAATTCAGTTCAGAAAACCTATAAACACAAAATTTCTTTTAATTTCTAGTTGTTCCACTTTGCACCAGAGTGCATGACGTCAGGTTTTTTAATAGAGATCTATGGAGAAAAGTCCCAACTTTTTGAAATAGCTGCTGTAAACATTATGTGTTAGATAGCGTTCTTCCAGGCGCTTCATTTAAATGCACGGGGTTGAGGTGTATCTCCCGGTATATTAATAATAATAATTTATATGAAATTGGCACTATGCGTTTTAAGCACTAGCAAATGCCTTTTACTCTTCATTATTTGACCAAAACCGATTGTGAACTTTACTCTTCTTGTTTAGCAGTTACAGAAAGAAATAGGCATTTTACGAAAAATCCTCAGCTTAATAAAGTTAACAAATGGTCCGACAACAAGTATTTATGAGTGCGTGAAAGAGTGAGAAACATTGCTAATACTGCGCAGTAGTTCAGTCCTTGGCTGTTCAAAAGTCAGACTCTAACCTTCGTGGTTCAAACCTTCGACTTTAAATATAACTACTAGCTTGTAAGATGAAATCCTATGAAATAATTATATTTTGTTAGTGGATTGAGCTCCTCCTTTCTGAGGGCAGCACGACGAGACGCCTTGCTGTCTGAGACACGTTGATCAGCATTATTTTAAAGGTCATTTTAGCACGGCGTCGTTTAGCACGAGAGTTGTTTATTTTCGTCAGTCGTCAGACCTGGCGGTAATACCGCAATGTGGAACAAAAACAATGGGTGTGTCACATGCAGATGTTACCAAGTCTTCGTATGCACTCCAACGATTCCATCACCTGTCCGAAACAAACCATGCGTATAATCAATACACGTATAGGTAAACGTTCATTTATCCAAATCGCATTTATTCGAATGTCTGGTTTATCCGCAACGGTAGTTAATATTAAAAATAAATCACATCCTTTTTGAAACACCATAATCATCATTTAATAGCACAAAAGAGCAATTTGTATTTATTTACCCTTTTATTTTATTTATTTATTTATTTATTTATTTATTTATTTTAGTTAGTTCTGCATCAACAAACACGGTATGTACTGGTCTCAAAATATTTTAGCTAGTTCACTCAACATCGAGCAGTTTTATGATGAGCATGAATATTTTAATGTTCCAAGTATTTAAGTTATTGTGTTTTATATATTGACTATTGTAAGCAAAGTCGTATTTTCTCTTCTTCTTCTACTTCTTCTTCTTCTGTGAATCTGTCTTGGAACAGGTATCAACTGACATCGTTCATGAGTTTCTGTCCTGAGCATCTTCTTTCAGTTGTTCGTTGCTTCTACCTTATTTGACACCTGTTAACTTTCCTAACCTTCTTCATCCTCTTCTTCCATCTATTTTTCCCTCCATCTCCGAAGGCAATTTCTGCGTAGTATGTGGCCCAACCAGAATATTTTTCCCTTCCTTATCGTTTTCATCAGATGTCTCTTCGCTCCTACTCATCTTAGCACCTCATCATCTCTCACTTTATCTGTTCAATTCACTTTTTTTTTTTTTTTTTCCATTTTTCTGCACAACCATATTTCAAACCTTTACAAATACGTTTTATGTTTCTTTCTTAATGTCCATGTTTCAGCTCCATATGGCACCTCACTCCACACAAAACATTTTTTTACATTGGTTTTACATCACACCGATACAGTAGGTCTTATGGCGACAATGGGATAGGAAAGGCCTAGAAGTGGGGAGGAAGCGTCCGTGGCTTTAATTAAGGCACTGTCTCAGCATTTAACTGGAGTGAAAATGATGATGATGATGCTTGGTGTTTTAAGGGGCCTAACTTCGAAGGTCATCGGCCCGGAGTGAAAATGGGAAACCACGGAAAACCATCTTCAGGACTACCGACAGTGGGGTTCGAACACACTATCTTCTGAATGCTAACTCACAGCTGCGCGCCCCTAGCCACACGACCAACTCTCTCGGTGTCCCAGAAAACACTTTGCGAACCTCATTCTTAAATTGCCTGGCTCCATGGCTATAATCCATTTCATTTCATTCTTAAATTAATAAGGATTGCCTTGGACGTCAAATGCCCCCTCAGTTTTTGAAAGCTTATTTTCCCATAGATATTCTGTATATTACTTTTTCTGTACAACTACCATGCCATATTAACAAACTCCCAAAATATCTGAATGATTTTACCTGTTCCAATTTCTATCCCTCTAGTGTTATATTAACAGCAATTTCTTTCTTTCCTGCTCTCATCACTTAAGTCTTACCAATATTGACATTCAATCCGAACTCGTTCAATATTTTCCAACATGACATGTAGATCTTTTTCTGATTCCGTAAATATCGCCACGTCATCCGCGTATGTTATGGTCTTTCGTGGTTCTCCGCCCACTACAACTTCAACTGCTTTTTCCCACGGCCTTCCTGAAAAAAATTTCAGCGTATATATTGAACAACGCCTGTGAAATGCAACAGCCTTGTCTCACTCCTCTTCTGATACCCACTTCGTCTGTTTCATATTTTTCTACTCTATCACTTTCCGTTGTTATACAACTCTATCAGTTTTCTATCTTTCAAGTCGACACCAATATCTTTCAGAGTCTTTATCAGAATATACCAGTTCACTCCGTCAATCTTTGAAATATATACCAGTATATATTTCCTTGTTCACTTCTGTGGCAAGAAGTTCCGTCAGAAGAAACAACAAAAAAAAAAAAAAAAAAAAAACCCCAAACAAACTCATGGCACTACAGCTCTTGAAGGGCCTTGGCCAACCAAGCGACCGTTGCTCAGCCCGAAGACCTGGAGATTACGAGGTGTCGTGTAATCAGCATGACGAATCATCTCGGCCGTTATTCTTGGGTTTCGAGACCGGGGCCGCTATCTCACCGTCAGATAGCTCCTCAATTCTAATCACTTAGGCTGAGTGGACCTCGAACCGGCCCTCAGGTCCAGGTAAAAATTCCTGACAACATCGTTTCTGCAGTTATCCTTAGGCATCCAGATGCACTTCTGGTTCCTCTTTCCTTTCTTAAACCAAACAGGTCATATGTTTTATAACGAACAATTAAAGCAATAAAGCCATTGGTCGGTCGGTCGGTCGGTCGGTCGGTCGGTCGGTCGGTCGGTCGGTCGGTCGGTTTAAGTAAAACAGACAATGACTTACTATGATGGTTTTTGAACAGAAACTTCAAAAGTTCAATCAGCTGTGCAAGATTCATGCAGATATCGAGAACTCTGTGTAAGAAATGAACGTGGTTATTTTAATTTGTGGTCTTTTAGCAACGAAAATATTTCACACGTACTGAATAGTCTCCAGCCTTGTGAAGAAGTGCATTAATGAGGAACCATAGGTACGGATGCAGATATCTGCGGATATCCGCGAAGTTAGTGTCTTGGCGGATACAAACTGTATGGAAGTGCGGATAATTTTGCTGATAATTTCTAAATAATGATGTTTATTGATTTTCACTCAGGTATACTCTTGTTTTTGCTTGTGGTTAGGCGACCCTTGACATTGGTATGGGAGAATAGTGATATATAAAGAGCCTTAAAACCATGAAGCCGTAAATGTGACCTAGGCCCTAACTGGCTCCTGTCCGCAATTAATGGAAGGAAGGAAGGAAGGAAGGAAGGAAGGAAGGAAGGAAGGAAGGAAGGAAGGAAGGAAGGAAGGAATTAACTATGTCAGTAGATCTATCCGTTTCAATACCTTGGGTGTAATATACTGTAGTTAAATATTTAAATTATCCGCGGATAACCATTCGCGGATGCGGATGAAGGAAGTGCGGATACTGATATTATTTTGTATATCCGCGTAGGGCTCTAACCACAGGTTCCACAGTAAGTCACTGCCTCTCAATTCAACAATTAAAAATAAATGAAATGGCGTATTGGCTTTTAGTGCCGGGAGGGTCCGAGGACAGGTTCGTTTTCGTTTTCATTATAGTTAGTCAAGGTAGTTAGAGTAAGAGGTAGGGATCACGCGCAGGTCTCCCCACCACGCTTGGCAGTCGATGACGTCAACATGAACCCTCGGCGCCTTGTCTTCTGCATGAGGTAGGCTAATACACTGCTGTAAGCTATTCTGTTTCAGCCACAAGACAACTTCATTGATATCTTAACATCACATAAGAAAATGCATTACACTTCACTATTACAGTAGAGTAATAATAGGAGATCAAATGCAGTGTGAATCCAGCTGCGTTTCTGAAGTATTTCGATCTGTATAAAAGGTTGAAACAATGCTAAGACTGTGATCGCAGTGGAATGACCATTCCATATGTTCATGTTCTCAACACCTATGATAACAATAACAAGGGGCTCTAATTGTTACAGACTCGAACATTAAAACTTGATGACTGCAAGAAATATGTCCGTTGTTACAAGCAATGTTGGGAAACTATATAGGCCTACACTGTCAACAACACAAACAGCAAATGTTAGGAAACTGTCCACAACACAAACAGTACAGTAAATGTTCACCTCCAAGTACCAGGAAATGACAAATTCCACGTTAACATTAGATAGGCCATATAAATTAATGAGCCTGTATGTTAACATTCTTATCACTGGTTTCATATACAACGTAATAAATTGCCTTTCATAAAAAAATAACAGGTATGTTATACACAAAGAATAATGCTGATATTAAAAAAAATATCAAACACACTTATCCATAGCATCAGTGGAATTTCTTTGCTTTTCTTCTTTCTTTATCGGTGTTGTATTAACTGCAACTCGGTCTCTTCAATGTCTTACTTTTGTTCAAAGCATCCATTCAAATAAAAGAACGGCTTCTCACGAAGCAACTTGCAAGTTCATAAATTTCGGGGAATTTCCTTTTCAGGATATCCGTAAGGTTTGTGATGATGTTAGAACCCTCTTTCAGTTCTTTCCCGTGGTAAAATTGAAACTACCGAGCTCGATAGCTGTAGTCGATTAAGTGCGGCCAGTATCCAGTATTCGGTAGAGTGGGTTCGAAAAAAAACGGGCTGAACCTTAATTAAGGCCATTGACGCTTCCTTTCCATCCTAGCCCTTTCCTGTCCCATCGTCGCCGTAAGACTTATCTGTGACGGTGCAACTTAAAAAAAATTGGGACTCTTTTTTAAATTTAATTTCCACCCCTTGTATTTTGACCTGTTTTCTCTCCGTAATTACTTTCTATATCGAGGTTCTTCTTCTTTATCCTAAAAGCTATATAGCCAGTGAAGTCTTCAAGCAGCTCCTTGGTTTCACGACTGTCCTTGAGCTGTTTTACTAGATCTTCAAGGGCTTTAACGAACCCTTGCTTATCCTCCGATAAAAAATAGGATGTTGTGGGCTCAACGCTGACCTTAGACTGGCACACGATATCCGAGTTTTGATCGAGTTCATTAGTACATATTAGGGCGTAATATTTCATAATCTTCTCGAGAACAGTTGGAATTTCTTATCGCCTCGGAAGCATTGAGGCTAGAAGTGCCTGCTATGATTTGTGCAGCCTGCAATGGCATGACAAAGCATACTGAAAAGTGTACACTATTACTGCTTTTTACGTTTTATCTCATAAAATAAACACACACGGTTTCTTATACACCACAGATATGTTACTATCGTGTATTATTACCACCTAGCTTCTGCGTGCACAGCGATTCTTATACGAACTACCTCTACCTCATTCAGGCAGATTCAACGCGAGGGTCCTGCGTGACGTCACAGCTCTGCTTTGCCACTGCGCACCTCTCTCGTGATCCCTACCTTGTATTCTACGTACCTTGATAGTTAGTATTATTTGGCACGCAGCAACAATAATTTCTTATTTCTGGTATAATCGCTATTTACTCGTACTTCTGGGGTACAAATGTAAAACAACTGGATTTTGGGGGTACGCCAACCAAAAAGTTTGAATACCACTGGTCTAACCCACTGAAAACGATGAAAGGTGGCAAATGCACGTATTTATTCAAAAACTCCTGCACACTATAATTTAACAATAATTCGCGTGTGAGCACTGCATCGACACACAATGAATATAAAACAGAACCACACTCATTAACCAGTCATAAATGCTGGAAGATTCTCCTTATATAAAACAAAATAGTCCTGCAATAAAAGCTTTTGGGAAATACAGCGAAAAATAAACTACCATTTGTAGCGAGATGAACGCTAATTTACAATACATATATACAGTGTCCTTCAACTCTGACAAAAAAAAAGTTCATGATCACTTATACCATCTATTACTTCAGTTTCTCTTTAGAGCTCATCTGGTTTTATCAGCACCACGTTTGGAATATACACTGAAGAAAATGGAAATTGCAACACCCAGAAGGAGTGGTGCTACATTGCTGCAATTGAACATGCAGGACGAGTTTTCGGTTGTGATTCGGTGATTTCACTTTCACGTCCCTCTGACCGCAAGTTTGGACAACAATCAATACAGGATGTGCCCACCACGAGCTGCAATACATTGATGAATTCGTCGAGGCATGGAGTCAATAAGGTCCTGGATCGCTTCCTGAGGAATTGTGGCCCATGCTTGCTGCACTGCACGGGTCAGTTGTTCCAGAGTTGTGGGTGGCTGAGGACGGTTGGCCAGTGCCAGGTCTACGAGTGTGGGTACCTTCATTTGACCACTGCTGCCATACACGTTGTACCGTAGATTCCTGTCGGCCAACACGTGCAGCGACAGTGCTTAGCGACTGAGGGCCGGGGATCTGGCGGGTCATTCTAAGGTTGTGATGTCGTAGAGAGCTTCTCTGGAGATGCGTGCAGTGTGAACCGGGGCATTGTCCTGCTGAAACATCCCATTAGCAATGTTCGCCATCATAGGGACAACCACTGGATCAACGTACTGTCAAGCAGTCATAGTGCCCTCAACAAGCACTAATTGTGATTTCACATTAAAGCCAATAGCTCCCCAGACCATAATGCTTGGTGTTGGCCCTGTGTACCTCTCGACAATAAGATCTGGGCGGCCCCTCTGTACGTCGGCCCACACGATTCCAGCGATCACTGCGGGCAAGACAGAAGCGCAATTCATCACTAAAGACGACCCTATACCATTCGTCGACCCACGTCGATCTTTCTCGACACCAGGCCAGCCTTACACGTCGCTGTTGTGGGGTCAATGGAACACCTTCTGCAGGGACACGGGCTCGTAAGCCAGCTGCACGCAGGCGATTACCAACTGTTTGTTGTGTAACGTGGGGTGCCACAGCTGCTCGAATTTGCGCTGCTGTTGCATGGGGTTTCATCCGGGCCATCCTCTCTCACAGTTGTATGTCGCGCTGGGCCTGTGCAAGGTCTACGAGTGTGGGTACCTTCATTTGACCACTGCTGCCATACACGTTGTACCGTAGATTCCTGTCGGCCAACACGTGCAGCGACAGTGCTTAGCGATAATCCAGCCCCACACAGCCCAATTATCCGAGCCCCCTCAAACGGCGACAGTTGTTGATAGCGTGCTCTTCTCTGTCGTCGAAGCATGTTTGACGGGGAACACTTCACTGTACAGACTGCAAGTCAACTACGCTACACCAGAGTCCGTATACTGGAGTTGATTCCTCCGCGACCAATCACGTGGGGTGACCTGTAGCAACAATCCAATGGGTCTGAAACTTTGATCGTTTACATACCTACATGACATCGTACCATATCTTGAAAATCAACACAAACGACCAATGTCTTCATGGTGTTGCAATTTCCATTTTCTTAAGTGTATTTCCCTCTAGTTGGTTCCATCACTTTCTGATTCAGTTGTCCTTCCCATAATAACTTGTTCACCATTTGTTGGTCATGCTTTCTGTCATTTGCGTTCCCTTCCCAGTTAACATTTGATAGGTTCAGATCACCTACTACAATAACGTTCCTCTCTGTTACGTGTATAACCAGAAGTTTCAGAATTTCACCATCGACACACCAAATGAATTACTCTACATGAAATCAGAACGAATTAATAATTAGCTCGAACTATACTTTGCACACGCTGTTCTCGCAATCTAGGGATAGCGAGCCTGCCTCTTACCCGGAGGCTCCGGGTTCGATTCCTAGACAGGTCAGCGATTTTCACCTACATCTGAGAGCTGGTTTGAGGTCATTTCGGCCTGCGTGGCTACAACTGAGGAACTACCTGACGATGTGATAGCTGCCCCTATCCAGAAAGCCAAGAATAAAAGCCGAAGGTTTTCGTTATGCTGACAACGGGCTGTACCGCCATGGTTTTCTTTCATTCTGCATACTAAACCACTCCGGGAGGAAACCTTATGACCTTGGCTGGAAGAAAGTGAGGGTGTCGACTCGGTTTCTCGGGGATCGGGGTTGTATCGAAGCGTTATTGAATTATTATTATTATTATTATTATTATTATTATTCCGCCTCTGTGGTGTAGTGGTTAGTGTGATGACCTGCCAACCCAGAGGCCCGGGTTCGATTTCCGGCTCTGCCACAAAATTTGAAAAGTGGTACGAGGGTTGGGACAGATCCACTCAGCCTCGAGAGGTCAACTGAGTAGAGGGGGTTCGATTCCCACCTCAGCCATCTTTGAAGTGGTTTCCCGTGGTTTCCCACTTCTCCTCCACGCAAATGCCGGGATGGTACCTTATTTAAGGGCATGGCTGCTTTCCTCTCTCTTCCTTGTCTATCCCTTCCGATCTTCCTATCTCCTGACAAGGCACTTGTTCAGCTTAGGATTGAGGCCACCTGGGCGATGTACTGGTCCTCCTCCCCTGTTGTATCCGCCTTCCGACCCAAAGTCACACGCTCCAGGACACTGCCCTTGAGGCAGCAGACGTGGGATCCCTCGCTGAGTCCGACGGAAAAACCAACCCTGGAGGGTAAGCAGATTACGAAACAAAGAAATAAACAGAGTAGTAGTAGTAGTAGTAGTAGTAGTAGTAGTAGTAGTAGAAGAAGAAGAAGAATAAGAAGAAGAATAAGAAGAAGAAGAAGAAGAAGAAGAAGAAGAGCTTTCGTGGCTCAGGCCACAGCACGCCGGCGTCTCACCACTGGGTTCCGTGGTTCAAATCTTGGTCACTCCGTGTGAGATTTGTGCTGGACAAAACGGAGGCGTGAGGCTAAATGAGGGCTTCATTCGTTCAACTCCTGACTCGGTCGAATGACTGGAAACAAGCTGAGGATTTCCATTTTCATTATTATTAGAGCCTCCGTAGCTCAGACGGAAGCGCTCCGGTCTCTGACTGCTGGGTTGCGTGGTTCAAATCCAGGTTACTCCATGTGAGATTTGTGCAGGACAGAGCAGAGGCAGGACAGACTTTTTTTCGCGTACTCCGGTTTTCCCTCTCATCTTTTATTAAAACAACACTCTCCAATATAATTTCATCTGTCAGTCATTGATCATTACCCCAGAGGAGTGCGACAGGTTTCAGCAGCTGGCACAAATCCTGTCCTCGCCTCTAGATGGGGGCTTCATTAATTCATTCATTACATTCCTGAACCGATCATTGACTGCACCAGGTGTGAAAATAGGAAACCACGAAAAATCATCCTCAGAGCTGCCGACAGTGGGTGTTCGAACCCAATATCTCCCGAATGCAAGTTCACAGCTGCGCGAACCTAACCGCATGGCCAACTCGCTCCGTAAAATTAATGCTATTGGTTTTATGTCCCACTAACTACTTGTACGGTTTTCGGAAACGTTGAGGTGTCGGGACGTTGTTAAAATAACATAGCGGTAGTTGATCGAATTTTCTTTCAAACCAGTACGAATTTTATTAAAGAAACTAGCTGACGCACCCATGCTTCGCTACGGAATCTTACACTGTGTACAGAATATTCTAAATGAAGTAGTGTACACGTTGTGAATAAGATTTTATTACATTATATGGCTCTTAGTTTTACCGGAGAAACACAACGGGAAGGTCGCCATTCATCGTTTCCAATGTGAAGATCGTTTCGGGGAGTTTTCTTTGTAATGGCAGGCCCTCTTGCCTGCTCCCAGTCACAATTGTGTTGGACATTTTTCATTCTAATGGCGTAAAGATAATACTTACAGAGTCAAGTGAATCGGAAAAGAGTACAAAAGAAGACAATACACCAAGGTTAATTCCAACTAAAATAAGACAATGACGTCAGTATTATTGTTAGCATACAACATTAACCGATCGGAATGCTGTGGTTAAAAGCAATGCTCTCATACAAAATGCTCGATCGGGTTGAAAACGGCACAGTTTCTCACTTTTCACGAACAGCACTTTACTACGCCGCCGTTCAAACCGTGCCAAGTTCCAGAACTGGGAGGATTCAGCCACAAACAGCGCTGAACCGTGATCTACTGCTGTCCGTTATGTGAGAAACCTCCCCATTCCTGAAACATATACCATAGCAGGGATAGAATAGTTGGAATACAGTGACGAACCAGCGTGTCGCATACCAGCAGTTATCAGACCATGTATGAAGCAGAGGAATGTCATGCAAAAAAAAAAAAAAAAAAAAAAAAAAAAGGAAGTTGCGTAACTCCCCAGTTACTTCCCACCAATATTTAGGCAGGTCGTTCTACTCGGGTAACTAACTCCCTTCGCTCACGCGGTTCGCAGCAATTTGTAGGGAAAGCACATCACAACAAACAATAGTCAATTTATTATTATTGTTGATCAATTTTATGGGCTTTCGATATTGTAGGTTTTTGACATTTAGTTTTCTTCCGAGTCAAGGCAACCAATACGAATGGTCCTTCCTCCCTTCATGAATGCCTCTTGTTTTAATCTTCAGGAGATCATTCCTTCACGACTTTTTTTCTCATTTTGATAGCCATCTTCACAATTGCTCTTGTCGGTATGGACTGATGACCATGCGCGTTTTAATCTTAATACAATCACGACAGAAACCACCATCATTGCCAGTTAATACGATTGGACAACTTTTCCATGTTAACTGTGTTCCATGTTGATATGGACTAAGCAACAAAAAAATTAAGTTCACCTGAGATTTAAATGTTAGGCCTTCCTCTTAACTACCATTTCACCCATTTATAGCCTAGACTGTAGTGCCTTATTCCCGACTTTACATACCGATTTTTATTAAATTCTGTCGAGCCATTTTCTCGTAGCTCGACGCTAGTATGGACTATGCAACAAAAGTGTAAATCATGAATATTTGTCGGTACGGCAAAACTGTATAAGATTTAATAAATTATCCGAAATTTAATACTATAACCTTAAACTTTAGTTATATAGTATTTATCTATAGGACCACTAATAACACAAATATTTGAGAATTACATTTTAGGCCTTCCCCTAAACTACCATTTCACTCAGCGTGAATAAAATTATTTATGGGCTAGAGTGCAGCGACTATTTATCCGACTTTACATACCGATTTTCATTAAATTCTCTTGAGCCATTTTCTCGTGATGCGTGTACAGACAGACAGACAGACAGACAGACAGACAGACAGACAGACAGACAGACAGACAGACATGACCGAAAATTAAAAAGACAAAACTCTTATTTTATAGATGTCACGTAGAATGCAAATTTAATTTAATTTAGTTAATGGCGTGTGGTCTCCGGAAATGCCTCGTGCAGGTCTTTCGAGTTGACCTTAGTCCCTCAACCGTCGGAACTAACCAATTAAGGTTAAAATCCCTGACTCTGCTGGGAAACGAACCCGAGACCCCTTGGACCAAAGGACAGCATGCCATTTAGCCATGGAACCGAACAGTATGCAAATTAAAATATATTCTGGTGCGTAAGACCAAGAACTCTGTTAAAAAATATGCTCCTCAAGTTTAGTGAGGAACACGTTTATCTCATCAAAGACCTCTTTTAAAACATGCCTTAAAACATCGCATAAATCATATTTCCATTTTAGTGCAAACCATCAAACTAGAAGGAAGCATTCCTAAATCAGATTTCTTCTCTATTATTGACCCTTTGCGCCGTCGTTGTTGTGTGTACCCTCGGAGTTCACGGTGCTGGAGGCAGACGTTGAAATATTAATACTTCGTTCTGCAGCTAGATATACAGCAACTACCAGCAGCTCACTAATTTGAATTGTGAAGTTGTCCGGACACCCGCGAGCAGTTCGTTTGCTTTTCTTGCAGACAGAGTAGCAAACAGGGCGTAAATAAGGTTATGGGAGGACTGTTCAGATTATTATTATTATTATTATTATTATTATTATTATTATTATTATTATTATTATTATTATTATTATTATTCCGGTCGCATGGCTAAAAGGTTAGTTTGCTGGCCTTGGGGCCAAGTGGTCACGGATTCAATTCCCCGCCGGGTCGGGGATTTTAACCTTCATTGCTTAATTCCAACGGCTTGGGGGCTGGGTGTGTTTGTGCCATTTCAGCGTTAGATTTTTAAAAATTTTACAATTTTGCTTCACGTCGCACCGACACAGATAGGTCTCATGGCGACGATGGGTTAGGAAAGGGCTAGGAGCGGGAAGGAAGCCACCGTGGCCTGAATTAAAGTAGTGGTGGTGGTGGTAATTATTGTTTTAAGAGGAAGTACAACTAGGCAACCATCCTCTATATGACACTAATCAGAGGGAAAAATGGAATGGGTCCGACACTTCGAAAAATGAAGATATCGGCCAAAGGAAGGCAAGGGCCACGAAGGGCGTGAAAATGAAAGACTCCCTAGCCCTCGCAAACCTAATAGCGTCGGGGTCGGAAAAGAACAAGAGTTGACCAAGAGAGGTCGGGTAGGATAGATGAAAGTGAGGAGCCTGGCACAAGTAAGTGGAAGCAATGCCAGGTCTCACCTATGGGCCTCGTGGACGCCAACCCACGCTCCAAAGTTTAGAGCCCCTGGGGCTCCTTTTAGTCGCCTCTTACGACAGGCAGGGGATAGCGTGGGTGTTATTCTACCGCCCCACCCACAGGGGGACTTAATTAAGGTACAGCCCCAGCATTGTGTGAAAATGGGAAACTACGGAAAACCATCTTCAGTGCTGTCGACAGTGGGGTTCAGACCCACTACATCCCGAATGAAAGCTGATAGCCACGTTTGGAGGCTACATGAATTATTATTATTATTATTATTATTATTATTATTATTATTATTATTATTATTATTATTATTATTATTATTATTATTATTATTATTATTATTTGCTTTTATGTTGCACCGACACAGATAGTTCTTATGGCGACGATGGGTTAGGAAAGGGCTAGTAGCGGGAAGGAAGCGACCGTGGCCTTAATTGAGGTATAGCCTTAGCATTTGGCTGGTGTGAAAATGGGGAACCACGGAAAATCATCCTCAGGACTGCCGTCAGTCGGATTCGAACCCCCAAGTTAACAGCTGCATGCCCCAAAACCACGCGATTCCTCGCTCGATATTATTATTGTTCCGGGGGTTCCGTGGTTTACAGAGGTATAAGAAGCCCCTGGGGTGAATGGGTGGACAAGTAATTAACTAGAGCATAAGTTAACACAATAAAGTTTGAAATTTTATTTCTTTCCTTTTTTAAATTTAAAATTTGATAAATAGAAGATCTGAATAAACAATAACAATCATAATGAGCTCGTTAGCTCCAACAACGTACTGGACTTAGAAGTCCGAATATCAGGTACAAAACTTGAGAGAATTACAAATGATAAATTGCATGGAAAAGAGCTGAATTGCTCTTGCAGGTACCAAATTTACACGAGCACGATTTGCTCCTATATTGTACACTACAGAGGAGTATGCACTCCAACTGTACCATAGTCCAGCCTCGCAGAGGCATCAATTTCTATTTGCGCACATGCAACTTATCGGCTGTTATTAATTAAGGTATTTGCTCATAGTTGCCCTGATGTGGGCTCATTTATTGCTCAACAGTTCGTAACACACCGTCCTGGAAACAATTACCGAATAAACAGGGCAAGGAGTGCCCGTACTAAATGGCCTTAATGTAAAAAGAAAAGGTTGAACATCACTGGCCATAAACAAAAGGCTAGGAGGCGAAACTCTTGCACTCCTAGAAATATTTAAAACCTAAGTGGGCTTATGGACCAATGATTCAGAGGCTAAGCCTGTTCTACACCGGAGTGACTAAATGGGAAACATTAAATACCAAATAAGTGTTAAGAATTTTAGAGTATTAGAAACTTTAGTCACCCCACACCAAGTTGAATGGGGGAAATCAACAGAGGGTAATCACTCTTTGTTTCCTTACATTACATATTCCCCAGTAGAAAACAGAACATAGCCCTCAGACTGGCCGAAAATACTACATTAAACCACCAGATTTAGACATTTACATGAAAAGAGTTGAAATCTTACCCTCAAGATATCTGAAGGAGCTATCACAGGTTTATGAAAACTGTCATTACCTTGCTCTGCTAGGCCTTCCAAACGCCGCCCGCGGTCCCCGCCTGCCTTAGGACACGCCGCACTCAATTAACTGGAGCAATGACGCAGACAATACGGCCCTAAAGCGCCCAGCTTTTATAGTATTTTCGAGGAGAAGATTCCAGAACTCTTTACTGATAGGATGGATTCCTGTACACACCCCTGATTTTTAATTGGCCAGCGAAAATATTTACAAAATTCGGATAGATTGATTACTATTGAAGAAGGAACCAGTAGAAGTGTTGACTACTTTGATACATAAACCAAACAATTTTCAAAACTTAAGGTTTGCCAAATGTGAAAATACACATTTCCCAATAAATTAGAGTTCGCTAGGGGGAAGGAGGAGAGCAATTAAACATCTAACGGTTGATAACTTAAGTACTTTGCATAACATAAGTTCAAGTTAGATTCCATAGATGGTCTTATAAAAGGCGCGCAGTTTAACTGGCCGAAGAAGGTGTACTCCCGGTACAATTATTATTATTATTATTACTATTATTATTATTATTATTATTATTATTATTATTTTCGAAATAGCACTTGCTAATCCAATTGCTAATTTCACGTCTCCAGTTACAGTCTGCTCGCCCCAGGGGCTCTGAACTTTGGAGCGTGGGTTGGCGACCACGGGGCCCTCAGCTGAGTCCTGGCATTGCTTCCACTTACTTGTGCCAGGCTCCTCACTTTCATCTATTCTATCCGACTTCTCTTGGTCAATTCTTGTTCTTTTCCGACCCCGACGCTATTAGGTTTGCGAGGGCTAGGGAGTCTTTCATTTTCATGCCCTTCGTGGCCCTTGGCTTCCTTTGGTCGATATCTTCATTTTTCGAAGTGTCGGACCCCTTCCATTTTTCTCTCTGATTAGTGTTATATAGAGGATGGTTGGCTAGTTGTACTTCCTCTTAAAACAATAATCACCACCACTACCACCACCTCAGGGGCTCTGAACTTTGGTCTCCCTGTGGGTGGGGGTGGTAGAATAACACCCACGGTATCCCCTGCCTGTCGTAAGAGGCGACTAAAAGGGGCCCAAGGGGCTCTGAACTTTGGAGTGTGGGTTGGCGACCACGAGGCCGTTAGCTAAGTCATGGCATTGCTTCCACTTACTTGTGCCAGGCTCCTCACTTTCATCTATTGTATCCGACCTCTCTTGGTCAACTCTTGTTCTTTTCCGACCCCGACGCTATTAGGTTTGCGAGGGCTAGGGAGTCTTTCATTTTCATGCCCTTCGTGGCCCTTGGCTTCCTTTGGCCGATATCTTCATTTTTCGAAGTGTCGGATCCCTTCCATTTTTTCTCTCTGATTAGTGTTATATAGAGGATGGTTGCCTAGTTGTACTTCATCTTAAAACAATAATCACCACCACTTACAGTCTGCTCGTGATCAGTAGATAAATACATACATTCTGCACGGGCACTGGATTGGATTCAATTTTCTGTTGCCCACAGCTTGCGCCTTAAATAGAAACTGTGATTGTTATTGAGTTCGATTGGATGTGGCTTGCATTTCTGTAGAGTGTGTATGTTAACATGTGTTAAACGGAGTAGATTGAAGGATGTGAAAAATATGCCTTAGGAGCCAGTCCGAGAGTCAATAATCTAACAAGATCTGTACATACAAACACGAGCATCATTGAAAAACACCCGTGAGCATGTCAAGGAAGGATGTACACCATTAAAAAATAAAATTGCATTACTCAATGTTGACGTACAAAAAGTCTTACTTTAATTTAATATTGTTAATGTTATTGGTTTTACGTCCACTGTACACACACACACACACACACACACACACACACACACACACACACACAGAGAGAGAGAGAGAGAGAGAGAGAGAGAGAGAGACAGACAGAGAGAGAGAGAGGGGGAGAGAGAGAGCTCCAAGGCAATACTCACAGTATTCCACTCAGTATATCGTGATACTATCCCTCCACTTACTTTAAATAATAATAATAATAATAATAATAATAATAATAATAATTGTACCGGGCGGTACACCTCCACTCCGCTAATTTAAAATGTGCGCCTGTTGAAACTCCTCTGTTGGAGGAAGTCTGAACTTTATCTACGCTACTAATTCTCTACTTTCTCTGAAGATGTCACCACATGGAAAACTTTGAGTTTTTGAACTGTGTCATTTTTGATGTGTTTTTGTTTCGCTTGAAGTAAGAAGTGTGAACTTTCTCTTCTAGAGGACACTACTGAAGATCACCAATAGTGCAACCTAGTGCGGAGTCAAAGAACTATTTTGTTGGAGAAATTTTTATTTCAAATGTTTGTTCTTTGCTAAATTTCTTTCTGTTATTGTTTAAGTTGGCTGTATACCCCTCTTTTTCCCCTTGTTTTAGATTTATCCAATCCCGAATTTCTTTGAGTTATTTCCGACCAATCCGATGTATCTTCCCCCAACTTGGATATGTTTCTGTACCCTAGCCAATAAAGAATTTGCGGGAGGGTGTTTTCATTCCCCTAACGCCTCGAAACTTCTGCGAGAGGATATAAACTGCTGATTTTTGGGTCTCCGGGCGACTTCTGTTCCATCTTTCAGTGTATTAAGTACATAGCAGGAGGCGGGAAGCGCCTCTTTCCTCGGCAGCGGTCAACAACAAGGTAATGGCCGATTAATAACTTCTTTCTTTGCTTGCTCAGCAGTTTAACTCTCGGGGCGGGTTCTAAGCGTTCCACCATGTAACCTTTTCCTAAAATGTAACTACTCTTTTCATATATTCTCTTTTAAAGCTACATACTGGGATAGAGAGTGCTAACCCTCTCGAGCTCCCACTCATATTGTTTTGAGGTGAACTTATTTTTCTCAACCTATTCTCGTTAACGTTAAACAAATTGTTCTCTTCTTAAGTCTCCTCTTTAGTATGGGATTAGCCCTTGTATTAACGGCCTAGTGCCAAGTAGGTCTTAATCAAAGTGTATTAGGAGTGCAAGTTCGCCTCCTCTCAAATTGTTATTTTAGAGGTCATTTAATTAACCTCCTTTTCATTTTATAGACCTCAGTAGATTGGGTATTCTACCCCTGTGTTTAGGTCCGTTGAGGACAACTTGAAGGTGGAGTTTGGTGTGGCCTGGGAGAGGCTTAAATTTGAGAGCGAGTGGCTCTTTTGAAAATTGAGTGTTGTATGCCTCGTGGAGGCTTTTCAGTGTAATTTGGAGCTAGGGCTCCTAGGCATGAATGGGGTTTTCTGCCCCTCTGTTGAAACTTGTGTTTGGAGGTAAAACTGAGCTGATTGCCCAAGCATTGTGTTTTCAGGGCTCGAAGCCCAAATCCTGTAAATATTGTAACTACCCTTTGACTTGCTACTTTGTACCTGCCATGCTTGTTATTTCTTGTTTTTGAAAAGAAAATATAACCTGGTTAAATTTTAATTAATTTTACTGTAGTAGCTTGAGACCCGTTCACCACCCCGCACCTTCTTTCACGCAGAACTACCACAAAAACACGGTAACAATAATAATAATAATAATAATAATAATAATAATAATAATAATAATAATAATAATAATAATAATAATAAATTTATATGTGTATGTCCCACTAACTACTTTTACGGTTTTCGGAGACGACAAGGTGCCGAAATTTCGTCACTCAGGAGTTTTTCTGACGTATTTGAGCCCCTTCAAATACCATCGGACTGAGCCAGGATCGAGCCTGCCAAGCTGGGGTCAGAAGGCCAGCGCCTCCTCCGTCTGAACCACTCAGCCCGGCGTTTAATAAAACATTGAAGAACCGTGGTATGACTCTATTTAAAACTCTTAATTGGTGTGCACATGTAACTACTTTTACGGTTTTCAGAGATGCAAACGTGCCGGAAGTTTGTCCCGCGGAAGTACTTTAACGTGCCAGTAAATCTACCAACACGAGCCTGGCGTATCTGAGCACCTTCAAACACCAGCGGACTGAGTCGAAACTGAACCCACCAACTTACGCTCAGAAGGCCAGCGTTCTAACAGCTGAACTACCCAGCCCGGTTAGAATAAGTCCGTAGTAGCCGGAACCGTGCTAGATCCGGTGAGTGTTACAAATGCATACAAGTTTTAAAATAGAAATATTTTTTTAGACCATACGTACAACAGTGCTTTGTATCTCGTTGTAAAGAGGAAGGATAAGTGTACCCAGTAACAATACTGTTAGTTTTGTACCGGGCGGTACACCTCCACGCCGCTAATTTAAAATGTGCGCCAGTTGAAAATCCTCTGCTGGAGGAAGTCTGAACTTTATCTACGGTATTAATTTTCTACTTTCTCAGAAGATGTCACTACCTGGAAATTTTGGAGTTTTTGAACTGTGTCATATTCGACGTATTTTTGTTTTGCTTGTAGTAAGAAGTGTGAACTTTCTCTTCTAGAGGACACTACTGAAAAACTACAATGGTGCACCCTAGTGCGATGTGAAAGAACTATTTTTTGGAGAAATTTTTATTTCAAAAGTTTGTTTCTTGTTAAATTTCTTTCTGTTATTGTTTAAGTTGGCTGTATACCCCTCTCTTTCCCCTTGTTTTGTATTTAGCCAATCCCGAATTTCTTTAATTAATTTCTGACCAATCTGATGTATCTTCCCCCAACTTGAATATGTTGCTGTACCCTACCCAATAAAGTGATTGTGGGCGGGTGTTTTCTTCCCTAAAACGCCTCGAACTTTCCGCGAGAGTATATAAACTGCTGATTTTTGGGTCTCTGCGCCACTTCTGTACCATCTCTCAGTGTGTAAAGTACATAGCAGGGGGCGGGTAGCGCCTCTTTCTTCGGCAGCGGTCAACAACAAGGTAATGGCCGATTAATAACTTCTTTCCTTGCTAGCTCAGCAGTTTAACTCTCGGGGCGGGTCCGAAGTTTTTCCATAATGTAACCTTCCTTAAAATGTAAAGACCTTTGGTATCTATTCTATCTTTAAACTACATATCGGGATAGAGAGTGCTTAACCCTCTCGAGCTCCCACTCATATTGTTTTGAGGTGAACTTATTTTTCTCAACCTATTCTTCTTTAACGTAATGTAAATTGTTTCTTTCTTAAGTCACCTCTTTAGTATGGGATTAGCCCTTGTATTAACGGCCTAGTGCCAAGTAGGTTTTAAACAAAGAGTATTAGGAGCGCAAGTTCGCCTCCTCTCAAATTGTTATTTTAGAGGTCATGTAATTAATCTTTTCTCACTTAATAGACCTCAGTAGGTTGGGTATTTTACCCCTGTGTCTATGTCCTGAGAGGACAACTTGAAGGTGGAGTTTGGTGTGGCCTTTCAGAGGCTTAAAGTTTGAGAGCGAGTAGCTCTTTCTTGAAAATTGAGTGTTGTATGCCTCGAGGAGGCTTTTCTGTGTAATTTGGAGCAAGTGCTCCTGAGCATGAATGGGGTTTTCTGCCCCTCTGTTAAAACTTATTTTGAAGTAAGGTTGGGCTGATTGCCCAAGCATTGTGAAGTCGGGGCGCGAAGCCCAAATCCAGTAAATTGTGTAACTACATTTTGTTGACTTGCTACTCTGTACCTGCCATGCTTGTTATTTTCTTATTTTGAAAAGAAAATATAACCTTGTTAATTTTACATGAACTCTAATTTCGTAGCTTGAGACCCGTTCACACCCGCACCTTCTTTCACGCATAACTACCACAAAAACACGGTAACAAGTTTTATCGCTTTGATTTATTTCAGAATGCCCCAATAAATGCACAAACTCAATTATATTCAAACATGAATGACCACACTCACCAACTGCTGCCTAAAGTCTCTGTCCTCTTCACAACAGGCTGCCCGACTCATTGGCATTACCTGGGAGATGATAATCCTAATCGAGAGGCTTTTTACTTTCACTCTTCTAGCTCAGTCACTTAGCACACAATAGCCTCTCGCATGATAGGCTCGAACACAACGCTCCTGGCCACCAAAACATACGACGAACGTCCCTTGGTTCGACTCCAGAGACAGTCCAGTAAACCACACAGTCGAATGCAGTGAAATACTTAACACTGGAATCTGAACACCAACAGCTCAATGGTGCTAACTACTAGGACAATACTCCTCACAACAACGATCATTAACACTGTTCCAATTACACTCACGATAGTTGTTCTACACGCTGACTCTACGACAGTCCTCAGTACACGGTAGTACACACATACACACGTACACACACACACGTAACTCCAAGGCAGTACTCATAGTATTCCGCTCCGTATGCGACGATACTATTCCCCCCCAGCGACTTTAAATGCAACCGTAATTCCGTTTAGTAAAACAGTGGCATGACTCTGACAAACTCATGAATGGTCTGCACATGTAAGTAATAGTTGTAGAAAGATGTACGCGACGCTACACCCACTCAAACAACATACCGGTAAGGGCATTTTGACAGAGATTAATTCGCAATGCGCATCAAAAAAAGTAATTTATTACCAACTCGACCACTGTGAAGCCTTCGTGGCAGTGCGTCGGCCTCTCACCGCTGGATACCGTGGTTCAAATTCCGGTCACTCCATGTGAGATTTGTGCTGGACAAAGCGCAGGCGGGACAGGTTTTTCGCCGGGTTTTCCCTGTCATCTTTCATTCCAGAAACACTCTCCATTAACATTTTGTTTCATCTGTCAGTCATTTATCATTGCCCCAGAGGAGCGCGACAGGCTTCGGCAGCCGGCACAATTCCTATTCTCGCCGCTAGATGGGGGCTTCATTCATTCCATTCCTGACCCGGTCGAATGACTGGAAACAGGCAGTAGATTTTCATTTCGACCACTGTCTGTTGCTAAAGTACGCTGATCTTACATGTTGGCTTTAACGAGGGCGAAGGAGCCCGAAAGCAACTTTCTCCGTTAATCTTTGCATTCATTTTTTTACAATGACCATGGCATTCATTGCATTTTATGTTGATTTCAATCAGCATCGTAGCCAGGATCGGCCGATTGGGGGGGGGGGGCAGGGGGGTATAGTTATGAAATGATGATAGAACACAATGAAGGTGTTTGTGCACGTGCGGTGTGCGCATACAAGACTTGTGATTATAAGTAGTAGTATTTATTCACTCTTTACGTTCTTTACATATTTACAGGACTTTGTTTCTTATATGCATAACTCTTTTAATAACGTTAATTCTTGAAAAAATGTCACCTTGTAACTAACTGTTACATATATTACAATAGTATTATTATTATTATCAAATTACTACTTAAAATAAATTGAACTTGTAACTATTTATTTCACACATTAAATATATTATTATTATCATTATTATTATTATTATTATTATTATTATTATTATTATTATTATTATTATTATTATTATTATTATTATTATTATTATTATTATTATTATTGGCATAACAAAATCACACCAACCTCAACAGAGTAGAGTCAGGATATCAGTAAAATACCACGTAAGGTGAAACCTTGTGTGTGGTAATTTAGAATGTTAATTATATAGAAGGAAATATATTTAACAATGATGCCTGAAGTGCGAGTATGGGGATGAGTGAATGATAGGTATGATGAACAGCACATGGCGGAGCATCGAATAGAAATTGAATATGATGGCGTGATATTTTCATTTAGTTATTTCTTCAATTACAGTTTTATTATCCATGACAAATGATTTAAGACGCTTCAGATTTATTTTCTGGCCTAATGAAGTAGTTAGTTAAGAACTTGAAAGGACATTAAAGAATTTTGGAATGAAGTACAAGAAATTGAGTTTTGCTATGCTAAGTTTGGGTTTGTATAACATATAACCGTGGTACATCTTATTGCGTGCTGAATATTCATGTTTAATATTCTCAATTATATTTTTGTTTTTGTTAATATATTTGTATATTTCAAGGGCATAGAGCTGTTTTACATGAAATATGTTTGCTTCAGCATATAATTGACTACTTGGGTATAATCTTTATTTCTGGCACATTATTCGTAAAATAATGTTTTGAACAACCTGTATTTTATTGATTACATTTTTGTAGGCTCCTTCCCTGCCAACATTCCGCAGCAAAGAATAGACTGAACTAAAGCGTAACAAATCTCTCTTAACAATTTCATACTGGATATGTATTTTAAATTGTGAAATATATAAATAGTTCTTCTGACTTTATTTCTTAAATCGATAATGTGATTTTTCCATTTCATGTTCGCATCAATTAATAATCCCAAATACTTAACATTACTTACTTTATACATTTTGTAACAGTTACAATTAAATTTGCCGTTAATGTTGTGTACAGTTAATTAATTCAAATCGTTCCTTATACCTGTTATTGAAACATTCATAAATTTTGTGTTCTTAAAATCAATTCATTATTATCTAACCATGCTTTAACTTTAAGCAGTGCAGTGCTTGAGTTCCAGCCATCACCTTCAACATAAATGACTGTATCATCTGCATACGTCACGATGTGCGTACGTTCGTCGATTGCTATTGTTTTCTCTAGATCATTAATAAATAGGATAAACAATAATGGACCTAATACTGTACCTTGTGGAACACCCTTTATCTTCATCGGTGTGCCAAGAGATTGATTAATTTTGACATACTTTACTCAGATACAAGAGAATTATGTTGATATTTAGCCGGGTTGAGTGGCTCAGACGGTTGAGGCGCTGGCCTTCTGACCCCAAGTTGGCAGGTTTGGTCCTGGCTCAGCCCGGTGGTATTTGAAGGTGCTCAAATACGCCTGTCTCATGTCGGTAGATTTACTGGCACGTAAAATACACTCCTGTGGGACAAAATTCCTGCACCTTGGCGTCTCCGAAAACCGTAAACGTAGTTAGTGGGGCGTAAAGCAAATAACATTATTAGTTGATATTGAGATTTCAGTACATTACAAAATCTTATATTAAAATATAGAACAAGAATAATACGATCAAGGTCAACAATTTTACTGAGAATGGTACTGTATATTCTACTTACAATCTAAAATCCAACTTTCTAGGCTTCTTAGAAAAATGATTCAATAGATCTCCTGATTATACAATTATGTCTCTAAATGTTTATTTAGTTTATTGTGTATTGTCAGCTGCTCTTACTGTAGATCCTCAAGTTCATTCCCGTGCATTCGCATGAGGAAGTGGCATGAGTCAGGCAAGTGTATTACGCCTTCTCCACTGTCGTAAGTTACATCCGTATCGTGTCTCCCTCCATTAACAGTTGAAGGGTAACAATTATGAGAATCGTGTTAACGTTTGTACATGGGCATTAAGACAGGATGCACCAGATTTATTATATATCTCATTTAGTTATGAAGCAATATTTATAAATCATGGCCAAGTAAATCTCTGAAACATGCACCGTTGGTCCGTAAACAATCCCTATTGACTTCATCAGGGGAACGTCAGCGTCCACGAAGTTTAAATGTGTGGTGTGGAATAGTGACCCATCAGCTCATAGGCCCTTTTTTCATTGAAGAAACCCTAGACTCTCAAAAGTATATCAATCTCTTAACAGACCAACTTCCACAGATGTTAGAAGACGTTCCACTGCAGCCTAGGATTAACATGTGGTATCAACATAATAGCTGCCCAGCGCATAGTGCACGACGTACTAAAGCGTGTATTCACCGATTGTTTCCAGATGGTTGTACTGGACGAAGGGGACCTGTACTTTGGCCAGCGCGTTCGCCTGATTTGACACCTTTAGATGTTTTTTCTCTGAAACCTAAAGGACACTTTTTACAAGGACATACCGACTACGCCAGATGATATGAAACGACGTATTGCTGCTGTCTGGGCTGAAATTTCTGATCAAATGCTAGAACGTGTCCATCAGTCTTTACATGGCAGACTGAAAGCTTGTATTGAAGATGTTGGTCAGTTTGAACATAACCTTTGAAGACCACTTATATTTCTTATTCGGAATCGAAAGAATTTGTTTGTTCACTTAGTGCTGGTATATCAAGCACACAACTGCCGGTATTTAAAACATTCAAACTCCGATAGCTCGTAAATTACTTGTACTAGAATCCTGAAAAAAACCACCATTGTCATTCTACTTTACTCTAGTTTTATTTTGATGATAATGATGATGACGCTTGTTGTTTAAAGGGGCCTAAAATCTAGGTCATCGGCACCAAAGTTTTATTTTGTTAATGTCAATAGGCATTGTTCCATTTCAAAAGGAACTTTCTAAAATAAACACACATTCTAACAATTATTAAAATCTGTATGGGCTACAATTATTATGAGCCCTTGCTCACATCTCATTTCTGTGCACCTTCCATTCCAGACATACCTGAGATGCAATTTTTAAGTTTTTCACGCTGTATGTTATTATACATGCTCTTACTGTGCGATGAATCCATTTTCCACCAAGATGTGAAGCAGTGAGATATTATGTTTTTCTAGAATAACAAAAGTAACAAGGTTTTACGAATGCCATTAGGAAAAAGAGAGCTTATGGAATCACACACTAGATTGTGTTAGCTATCAACTTTTGCAAAGAATGCAATTTTGATGAAAGAGTGTGGTATGCCCTTCAATTAATGTGAATTCCAAATTAAGCGCGGTCCAGGCGCGTCGTTTTGTAAAGCCTAGCCGCCATTCTAGTCTCCAGCTGGCAGCTCAAATATGTTCTTAACTATGTTTACAACAATTTATACGCACGGTCTTTTAGTAACGGGATCCTTTGAGCGAGGTTCCAAGAACCACTTAGACTGTACAGTACTGACGATTAAACGGAACTCCATAATGACTTCTAGAAACACTTGAGATATTGCCGAGTTGTCGCATGTTCCCTAGTTGAGTTATTTCTTTCAGCATGACGAATATAAGAACAAGTGTGAAGACTCCTCGAGTTCAAGCGCACCCTGTCAGGCAGCGGTCGAGTGGGCAAGCTCCACAGTCTTAGGAATGATGCCAGAGGAAACGTATTACTCCGTAACCGATAAGTAGGGGGTGGATTTCTATGACAAGTCATATTTTTTCCCTTAACATTATATCTTATACTCTTGTATTTTCAACACGTTTCCAAGCATGATAATCAAAATTAAACAGGTTTTATTGGGCATATCAATGCACATTTAGGCTTTCTTAAGTTCTATGGCATATTTTGAACAAAATATCATTATAACGGCATATTTTGGTAATTTTCATTTGAATTTCGTTTGATAAAAATCAGAATAAGCTCTAGAAATTATTTTTCAGGATAGACTGGAATATACTAATGAAGAACCATTCTAAAGTACAGTAGTGTATGGAGTGTTTCTAACTGGTAGGAGCTATTGTTTGCTAGCTGGGTCAATTCCTGGATATCGGTACACGGAAGCAGAGGTAATTCTGCAGTTATTTGTCATTGTTCTTATCTCTCTCCTTCGCCCTTCCCTCTTCTACCTTCAACACACTGAATGACCCTGGTCATTAGGGAGCTTCAGTCATTCAGTTCCTTTCAAAATGCCTAAAACGGAAGTCTCAATTTGTGGGAAGTTGCTAAGTTTTGTTCGCGAGTTCAGTGAAAGTATATTCAGTACGGATGGAGTGATATTATTCTGTAAATTGTGTGAGGTAAAAGTTACTGCCGAAAAACGCTTCTCTGTGCAACAATACTGTAATACTGTAAAACAAAAATTGTGTAACTAATTGTGTAACTAGATATTCTGCACTCGAAAATAGGCAACGTCTGCTATTCGAAACCCCAACATCAAGTTCATAGTGTTCACAATTTTCACAAGATCTCTGCAAGATGATGGTTTCGTCTAATATTTCTTTAAAGAAACCTAACAGCCGAAGCTTCAGACAGTTTCTTGAAAAATATACAAAGCATCCTGTTCCCAACAAATCTACTCTCAGGAAGGACTATCTGACCCCTTGTTATGAAGAGATATTGGATATAATAAGACGTGGCGTGGGAGGCAGTAAGATATGGGTTTCAATAGACGAGACCACATATGTGCATGGAAGATATGTGATCGTTGGCACGCTGAAGGAAGACCGGCCTGGAGATACGTTCCTCCTGACATATGAAGTGCTAGAGAAGACAAACAATTCCACCATTGCATTTCTCTTCGACAATTCAATGAATCTGTTGTGGCCAAACGGGACAAAGAGGGAGCACAATTTTCTATTTGTAACTGACGCTGCTCCGTATATGGTGAAGGCAGCCAAAGGACTTAAAATGCTATACCCGAAAACGATACATGTGACCTGTCTTGCACATGCCTTGCATAGGACAGCTGAAGAAGTTAAAAGTAGCTGCCCTGAAGTTGATAAATGAATATCGAACTGTAAGAAAGTGTTTGTCAAAGCTCCACTTCGCATTCAGAAATTTCAAGGAGAAGCACCTTCGCTGCCCCTACCTCCCCAGCCAGTTATAGCGCGATGGGGGACTTGGCTTGATGCCGCAGTGTACTATTGCAACAACTTAGATGTCGTGGAGATGATCGTGAAGGTATTTATTTAGCGTATAGCTTTACAGATACAACACACAATGATTTTGAAGAACAAACTATATATTTATATCCAGGTTATTTATATAGCTAACTGTCTCTGGAAACGCATGAACAAAATCACTGATATCGCCACTGTACTTTCTTTTTGGACATTCGCTGATAATGTGCAGGATGGTCTGCTTGGAGGCACCACAGTCGCAGTTAGGCGTAGGAATTATTTTCCACTTGTAGTGGAAATCTGCGCAGTTACCATGGCCCGATCGTATCCTGTTAATAGCAGACCAGGTTTACCGAGGAAACTCAAATCCAGGTGGCAGTGACGGTCCTATGTGTGGCAAAGTTGACTCAGGCCTAGTATCTTGTCTTCCCTGCCATTCCTTAGTAATATTGAAGGTGGTATTCTTCAGTTCTATTGCAGTTCTTATTGGTGGATTTCGGGACCCTAGACGATTCAGATGAACATCGGCGATGTCGTCATGTATTCGTAATTGGGGATTATTTATTATTTTCTTAAATTCCCTGAGGAGAGCGTTTTTACGTCGAAGATCTGGTGGGGAGATATGGCTGAGAATAGGAAGACAATATGTGGGTGTAGACCTTATTGTGCCAGTGACGAGACGCATCGTGGTGTTGAGCTGCGTATCTATGAGGATGGTGTGAGAGCTATTCAGCCAAACAGGAGCGTAGTACTCATCAGCCGAGAACGCAAGTCCCAAAGCGGTGCATCGGAGTAAAGTTGCTGTTGAACCCCAAGTTGTACCACATAATTTTTGGATTACGTTGTTGCAAGTTGTTACTTTGGATTGGACGTTACGAAGGTGTTGTCTAAAGGAGAGTGTTCTATCTAAGGTAACTCCTAGGTATTTAGGGAATCTATTATGTCTCAATAACTGATTTCCAATGTACACCTGCAATTGTTTGTTAGCCATCTTGCTGTTTAGATGGAAGCAGCATACTTCTGTTTTATTGGCATTAAGTGTAAGTCTCCACAATTTAAAGTACTGTACCAACACTTTTATGTCGTCCGTTAAGGTCATCTCGGATTTCTCAAATGTTGTAAATCTGGTAGCAATAGCCCAATCATCGGCACATCCAAATTTTCTTGAAAATGTGGCAGGCATGTCTGAGATATATAGGCTAAATAAGATTGGAGCAAGAACGGAACCCTGTGGAAGTCCATTATGTAGTGATCTTTTGGTGCTCACAGTATTCCCCATATGAACATGGAAAAGTCTTTGGCTTAGCATATTATTCAAGAGCCGGGCAGTCGTCTTACATGGTATCACTTTCAGAAACTTGAAGAGTAGGCCGCCCTTCCAGACTGTATCATAGGCTGCTGTCAGATCAATAAAAGCCACTGATGTCTTCAGCTTTCTCTGATAGCCTGCTTCTATGTAAGTTGTAAGAGACATTATTTTGTCTGTAGTGCTTCTGTTTGGTCTGAATCCTGCCTGCTCCACTGGGATTTTCTCGAGGATCTCTGGGTCAATTCTATTGAGAAGGAGCCTTTCTAGTAATTTATATGTCACGCTAAGCAGAGCAATAGGTCGATAGCTCTCTGGTTTATCGCTGGCTTTGCCTTTCTTCAAGATGGCTATGCCCACTCTGTAGGATGTCCGTGAAGAAGGTGGACAACCATACTCTAGCTCTATCCCCACAATGAGTGATAAATTCTGGGTGAATACCATCCACACCTGGTGCTTTCCCTGGCTTGATATCAGCAATTGCAATAGTTATCTCATTCTCAGTAAAAGGTCTGGAGTACTCCGATATATCTGGAACACTGTCCTTCAGGATTTTCAGATTCTTCTTTATTCGTTTCGTGAATACTTTATCCCTGCTACTTTTGCATGTCGTGACTATATGAGATACAATTTTCTTTGGGTGAATTTCTAAATTCATTCGTGTAATGGGTTTTCCATCCCCCAGCTTCCTGAGAAGGGACCAAGCTTCACGACTGGATTTTGTAAAGTCAAGAGATTCAACTTTTGAAATCCACTCTTGTATTCTTGCATAATCTAAGCTATGTAAAAGTTGATCTGCAATTTCGTGATCACCACTATCAATGTATTGTTGATAAAGATTATCTGTTTCCTCACTCCATCCAGAGATATACTCTCTACGAAAGTCCCTAGGGATGTGCTTTTTTTTGCTGTAGATATCACAGCTCCCACGAATCTCTCATATCCTGTGCTTGTTGGTGGTATCTTTCGCAAAATATTGTCAAGGTCCTCTGTAAAGGCAGAGCAGTTAGCTTTACTGAAGTTCCAGCGTGGTCGTGGGGTAGTTGAAACTAGAGGAATCTTGATTCCAAGCTCATAGAGGACTGATCGGTGCTGGCTATGAGGAAAGTCTGTGAACACTTTCCGAATGATTGGTAAGGATTTATCGTCTTTATTTCTAGACACAAAGCATAGGTCAGGGCAATACTCTAATCTCCATGCTGCAGATCTAAACGTACCTCGATTCTTGGCGTCAAAATCATGGAAAAGATCATTAATTTCAACCCAACCCATTAGCGCCTCTCCATTGTAGATCGTGAAGTCTTTTGATCCTGCAGAATGGTCTTCCATAAAAACCACTCAAGATTTATTTTCAAGCACTACATTAAAAGCGGACCTGGCTTACATAAAGTCCAATTTTAATTCTTTATCTGGAGCAATCACGCAACTGAAGTTTCAGGTGCAGAACTAAGCGATGCATTGGATGTTGAAAAGTGTATTGAACAGGAATTAAACCATGCAAAAGGAACAATAGCATCTAGGGTGTGTAGAAAATTAGAAAATGTACTGGAAATGAATAGCGGACTTGTGTACCTGTGTGGAATAAGTGACATTCTTTGTGGAAACCCTTCATCTGCAGATATCCAGGAATTTTTCCCAAGTGATTTAACTCTATTCAAGTACGCTCCCGTTACATCGTGTGATGTCGAAAGAAGTTTTTCTCGCTACAAGACGATACTCAGCGACAACAGGAGGGGATTCTCATTCAACAAACTTAAGATGCATGTGGTCATAAATTGCAACAATTCTGATAATGGAGACTAGATCAGGTATGAAAGTTTCATTCAAATAACATATGTTTTGTGTATAAATTAGAACTGATTGAATATTGAACAGTGAAATTAACTGAAGTGTTTATGTTTTCCACAGAGTCCGTCCTTGCCTAGGAGTATGCAGTGGAACCTTAACGAGTTCGTGAAATATTCATCATTTTAGTTGATTTTGGGTTAAAGATTTCTAAGAATTAAAACTTATTAAACTCTAAATTAATTTCAGCCTGTATAAATCGTAATAAAAGTGTTTCTATGTAACGTAGATGCTATTCATTAAGTCATATTTTGAATTTTGTAGGTCATATTTTTATTTTAGGTCATAAATGTATACATTTTTAGGTCATAGAAATCCGCCACCTACTGATAAGTATATACACTATCTTTTAAAAAACAATGAGAGGTTACAATTAAAATACCACGGCAGGGTACAGTGGAAAAAATCATACATGTAAGTAAGAGCTACGGCCTTCATCACATGTTGCGGAAAGCACAAGTTACTGGAGTGAAAATATACAGAAAAATAGCACATAACTCCCAGCATATTAAAACAAATACCCATGAACTATTTAAAGGTATTACTCTACTTACCAACTCAATTTGTCGGTTACTGGACTTTCGCAAGCTTGCGTGAAAATTTGGCGGCAAATTAGGGAAAATGTGAGGCACTGATCCTGAACGTAATTTCCATCTCACACGAGAGATATCCACTTTTTCACCATCATCATCATTATCTAAAGGCTTTGGCTTGTCGCTGCAACCATTGATCTCTTCTTTCTGCGATCCTTTTCATCTCTCTATTGAGTAAGTCGAGGGGAGATGGCGTGGATTTTGTAATGATCGTGCAGCAAGTCTTCGCCAAGATTTCGACTAACTTATTTTTATGCTAGACGTCATTGCTTGCATCTCTTCTCACTGCCTTATGAAGGAAATGGTCTTAATGTAAGTAGATTACTGAAAGAGCTACTTTGTTTGAAGGTGTGTCACTTGCGCCATGTCTCCCCTAGTGTCCGGGTGAGATGGTGTTATGTACTAGACATGATAAGGAGGAAAGTAATTTTGAAGTAAACTATGAATACAACCTTAATACATTTATTTACCTTATTTACATTCATTTGTCTATTATTCATGAGTCATTAATGAGTCAAATAATCATTTAACCTTGAATAGTTACCCCCGGTCATTTTTGTCTCTCGTCCACAATCATTACACAAATTCTTACACACTCAACACGATTCATACAGCCACTTGTTGCAGTCGGTGCACTTAATCCAATCGTCCTTCTTGATGGTCAAATAATAATTCTCCCAACACTCCACACACTTGTTGCAATCATCAGATATTGCATTATTTTTGCCCATCTTGAATCATTTTAGCTACATATTTTGTATGAAGTTTTTCTGCTTTCCTACTCTTACCCGTTGTGGCAGTAGTTACAACTTTACTTTGCAATTTTTTTTTCATAGAATTTCTCTGTTGTTGGAAATCTTCAGTTTAGTTATGTTGGGTTAAAGGCACATACGACAAACTTCGGTTAGGCTATAGATGCTTTCTCTTCTTCATAATAGTATAATTTGATACGAAATTAAACAAGATACATATAGGCTATATATATTTTATTAACAAACTGACCAGAGGATGAAAACACATTTTATTCATGAATGGAAATTCAAAGAATACTACGCCATCTCTCCCAGAAATATAGCGCGCTATCTCATCCGACGTTTGGGGAGAGATGGCGCACACCTGCTCCAGGAACTGTGTTGACCCAACATGGTGCATCTCACATCAGCATAGCCGTTGACTAGCCTAGTCATCCGTCTATGGCAATGCAAATTTAATTTACCTTGAACAATCCAGTCAATGAGCTTTCGTATCAGCCATTAGCAAAACTTTGAAGGTAGAGAAGACGTATTTAACAGAAATATCCACGTTTTCAAGCGAAATCACTTGCACCATGTGACATCCAACAAATGGCTTTAGTTCTCATATACACACTGTACACACGGGAAGCAGTGGTCGTGCGATCTAGCAAGTGAATGCCGCACTGACCTACCTGCGCCATCTCTCCCGGTGCCCCTTCCCTCCCGGACTTACTATAACCTTGGCATCCCATTATCTCAACTACTTCTTTAATGATCTTCCGTGGTTTCCTTCTGCCTTTCTTTCCCATCACCTTGCCTTCGAACAAGTTCTTTATGAAGTCATTATGCCGAAGAATGTGACAAAAAATTGACGCTTTTCTCCTTTTTATCATTGTTATTAAATGTCTCTGGATGTTTATTTCTCTAAGCACTGCTTTATTAGTTTTCTTCTCAATCCAGCTAGTTCTTGTCATCTTCCTCCATAGCCACATTTCCACTGCCTCTAGTAGTTTCACGTCCTCCTTTAAGAGAGTCTATCCTTCACAGCCATATAGCAGCACACTCCAAATTAATGTTTTGATAAACAATTTCTTTTGTTCAGTATCTAAGGATTTATTAATTAAGAGCTGCTTCTTCTCCTCAAAGACTTTCTTACACAGGAAAATTCTTCTTTTTATTTCCACAGTGCATCTGTTGTCATCGGTAATAACTGACCCCTAAGTATCAGAACTTGTACACCTGTTTTATTAAAATATTTCCAATTCTAAGATGTGCCTCTGGCTTCATTTTAGATTGGATTACAACCATAGCATTAGTTTTATTTACATTAATGTTAAGTTGGAAATCTTTTAAGATGGATGTTGATTTGTTGATCATGATCTGCATGTTCTTCCCATTGTCAGCCAGAAGTGCAATGTCGTCGGCAAATCTAATACAGTGTACAGTTTTTTCATTTATTTTAATGCCAGGTGTTTTTGATTTAAAAATTGCCATGGCCTCTTCAATGTACAGATTAAATAGAAATGGTGATAAGGAACACCCCTGTCTTACTCCTTTCCTGATCCTCACCTTGCATACTTTTTCATTACTTTCAATGTTTATTCTTTGATTGATGTAGAGGTTTAGTATTGCTACTTTTTCATCATTCGCTATAAAATTATCTGATTTTACTATCAAATCATCAGAGATACGAACATGACAAATTCTGCTATTACGCCTTTACTCAGTATCCTCCCGTGGAATAGCTCTGGCCCATATTTCAAATTATTGATTTCCATCCTTCGGTGGTAAAAGAAATCTCGTATCATCAACTACTCTACCATAGCCTGACTTACAGCCAGGCAAAAAACAGTACGGCATGCTGAACTAATAAATTAATCAAGCCACATAGGATACATGCTTGAAATACACAACACACAATGAACTGAGTTCAGGAAGTGAAAGCTAAGAAAATTCAACTTATTCACTGAAATATCTCTCACAGTAACGTCTCCTGCAGTTTTCAATACCCGGCTTGCCGTAACTACTGGAGCACGTGTTGGATATAATCGCTTGCAGTGCTTGCAGTGGCGGGACCACAAACTACCATGCTATAATGGCTGAGTCCTCACACTTGGTCTTACATTCGTCATGCTTCCAGATTAAACAGTTACAAGATGTGGCAACAACGTAAGGGCCTGTAACATTTAATAACCTAGGAATCTCGGCGGAGGGTAGGGGAGATTTCCTAGTTAAGTCAATGTGCCAAAGCCAGCGTGCCGACATCCTGAACTCATCTAATTGGGAAGAGACCAGGAAAGAAGAACAGTATGATGATGATGATGATGATGATGATGATCCGACACTGTATTACTGATCAACAGAGGAAGATGGATTATTACACTCAACATTTTGGAATCCTGGTTCGTGATTCTGTTGTCCGGCAAACGAAATACGTTTGAAGATATTCCACTTTCTCGAAAACCACTTGTCGGATTTTGAAAATAATCACACCAATGAATATACAATGGCCAAATCTCCAATGCTGGGTGTAGGAACAGTGTAGTTCTATCTAGAAAAATGTTGGTACCGCTAAGTCAGCAGACACTAAAGCCCGCCTCTGTAACGTGGTGGTGGTGGTGATTATTGTTTTAAGAGGAAGTACAACTGGGCAACCATCCTCTATATAACACTAATCAGAGGGGAAAAATTGAGGGGTCCGAAACTTCGAAAAATGAAGTTATCGGCCAAAGGAAGACAAGAGCCACGAAGGGCGTCAAAATGAAAGACTCCCTAGCCCTCGCAAACCTAATAGCGTCGGGGTCGGAAAAGAACAAGAGTTGACCAAGGGAGGTCGGATAGGATAGATGAAAGTGAGGAGCCTAGCACAAGTAAGTGGAAGCAATGCCAGGACTCAGCTAAGGGCCCCGTGGTCGCCAACCCACGCTCCAAAGTTCAGAGCCCGAGGGGCCCCTTTTAGTCGCCTCTCACGACAGGCAGGGGATACCGTGGGTGTTATTCTACTGCCCCCACCCACAGGGGGACCTCTGTAACGTAATGGTTAGCGCTCTTAGCTGCCGTCCTTGGAGCCCGGGCTCGATTCCCAGCACTGCCAGAAATTGAAGATAGTATGGGGTTAAAAAGTTACACGTAGCTCACCTCCACTGGTGGGGGAGGGGGTGTTCCTTGAAAGAGCTGTACCTACTGGTTTCCGGGCGAGTTGGCCGTGCGGTTGGGGGCGCGCTGCTGTGAGCTTGCATTCGAGAGATAGTGGGTTCGAACCCCACTGTCGGTAGCCCCGAAGATGGTTTTCCGTGATTTCCCATTTGCACACCAGGCAAATGCTGGGGCTGTACCTTAATAAAGGCCACTGCCGCTTCCTTCCCACTCCTAGCCGTTTCCTATCCCATCGTCGCCATGTGGGTGCGATGTAAAAGCAACACCTACTCGTGATGGGGACACAAATTTACACCCTAGATAAATATTCCAAATTCGATAATAAGCCTCTTTGTAGCAATCAGAATGATGGGTAGGAGAGGTGACGAAGGCGTACACATTTTAATCACTAGATAATGTGCCAAAATACTGATCCCAGATAATTGGGAAAATACCAGAAGGATTATGACGATGATGATCCACGTATTTTTCGTCTCGTAGCGATGTTTCAACATGCATCATAATCATTTTAATAATGAAATAAGGGAAGAAAAAAATTGACTGATTTTCCTTGTCGATGAATACGGGATTTTTGCCGTCCTCAATTTTGTCAATATTGGGCAGGGTTTCCTGGGTTCAAATACGGGACAGTGGTGTGGTGGTAGTGATTACTGTTTTAAAAGGAAGTACGACTGGGCAATCATGCTCTGTATAAGACTAGTCAGACGGAAAAAATGGAAGGGCTCCGACACTTCAAAAATGAATGTATCGGCCAAAGACAGACAAGGGCCACGAAGGGCGTGAAAATGAAAGACTCCCTGGCCTCGACACCTAATGCCGTCGGGGTCGGAAAAGAACAATAGTTGACCATGGGAGGTCGGATATGATAGATGAAAGTGAGGAGCCTGGCACAAGTAAGTGGAAATAGGCTAATGCCAAGTCTCAACTGAGATCCCCTGGTCACCAACCCCCGCTCCCAAGTTAATAGCCTCTGGGGACCCTTTTAGTCGCCTCTTACGATAGGCAGAGGATACCGTGGGTGTTATTCTACCACCTAGACCTACAGGTCGAGGACTCAGCTAAGGGTCTTCCTGAAGATATTATATGTCATCGAAACCATCAAAATGTTAGCAATCCGTGCAAACAGTTTCTGCCGAATGAAATTTAATTATTATTAAGGCGGGAACAATGATCTTCAAAAAACTTAGTACACTTTTGGCTAGTGGTTTAAATACGCTCTTCTTTCGTTCTCAATGCAAAACTTGTTCTCAATTCCTTCTTTAAAAAATATGCGAATTTCCACTTGATTTATATTAAATAAATGTAACTTAATCCTTAAGTTTATTTCGTCAAAACAAACCGAGCAGTTTTCTGCAAACTTAGGTTCACATACTTTCTGCACAGATCGTATGTAGTTACGAAAGCACGAGTATTTAAAATGGATGAACCTGTATGGTTCTCTTTACTAAAGAAAAAAATAAGAATTTAACAGGAAATCGCTAGTCTGATTGTTATAAATACCAGCATGTTGGAAGCGGTGTAGATTGAATAATTGATAATCACGATGATGGAGTGAGCTTCGGAAAAAAAATGAAAATAAGAAATGCGAGAAGAAGAACGAGATCTTTAGGTCCTTTCACTTCAATATTTCCGTAATACATTGGAAATCTACGCTCGGATAGGAGCTAATGACGTATATCGTACAGTAAAATTCAGCCCTTTCAATTATTATTTTACTAAAATAATGTTACGAATAATACATCGTATGTTTTATTAATATAATTTATTTCAGGGTGACCTAATAAATGCACACACTTACACACACACACACACACACACACGCAATTATAATCAACCATGAATGTGACACACTTACTAATTACTGTGTAATTACAAGTCTTTCTTCCTTACGGCACAGCAGGCGGTCCGGTCCTTTGCTATACCTGCGGACGGTTAATCCTTACTTTCACTTCCCCAAGTCCAGTCTGTGCCACACCCCCACCTAACTGTCTTCATATTTTATTTACTGATATCGATGCCATAAGTCAGTTAATTGAAAATGGTAAATGTTCTCTAACTTGACGTCTACTTCTTCCCGATGAGACTGATGGCATCACATGTAATTATGAATTGCCAAAGCATTTCTTTCAATCTAAAAACTTGCTTTGAATGCTCTCTGACTGTAAGAGAAGAAGAAGGCTTGGGTAAAAAGATGAAGATGCAAGGCTATGAGATGATTCTCGTATCTTTTAAATGGTACTACAAAAAGATTTATGATTTTACCTACGTGGCTCTCTACTTGGAGTCAACGTACACGATTACTTAATATGTTTGGATTCTTATCCTTCAAACTCCAGGTATTTGTTTAAATTTCCTTTTCCTTGACTTGCCACAGTTATGCTAGGTTAGTGTACTATGTGATCCCTGTTCTGTATTTTGTTCTTTATGTTTATTGTGGCGGACCTATTTACGTGTCTTCCCTTTTTTCTTTATGTTTACTTGATATATATTCGTTCCTAGTAGAGACGAAAGGTAACACTGATCCTTTTTGATAGGTGTGTGTATGTGCGATGTAGTTGTTTGTGGATTCTTTTACATTTCACACCTGTTCACATCCTCTTCGATTGCGACGTCTGGCTTGAGTCCATGTTGTGTAATATGTTTGAAACGCTAATGCTGTACGATTCATGTTCGCCATTGCATACGATATGAAAATGTTTCATAGCTTATGTGTTGTTTCGTTATTGTGGTGACTGGGTGAGCCTTGCCTACGTAGCGGCCACCCAGATAATCTGATCTTTACTCTCGGATCAAGCTCATAAGCCATCGACTGACTTTTATCATGCTGTTACGGTCATTATCGTAACGTGCCTTGATACTACATTTTATTCTACTTTGCACATTTAGAGTCTTATGTGTATATGTGCATGTGCCTTGTGTGATTGTCGGATCGGTGTTATTTTTCGATGCCTTATGAATGTTTGCCTTTAGCTTTATTATTATTATTATTATTATTATTATTATTATTATTATTATTATTATTATTATTATTATTATTTGATTGTCTTATCGATGTTCCTGGCTTGCTCAGCCATGTTATTTACCTATTTCGGGATCTTATTTTCTATTCAACTTATCATCTTTGACTCATGTTTGTTTTGCTTCGGTAACTATGGAAACGCCCTTTTATCCTCCTTATAACCTCCTGATGTTCTATAATTATTCTTTTCTTCCTGCTTTGCTCCTACTAGTTTAATTTCTGAGAGATTCTGGCTCTTTGGAAATTGCTGGATGCTTTTTGAGCAGGTTTGACGGGTTGTGGGATTACTTTTGTTTTATCTGGAGCGGCGACAATATTTCTTTCTTCTTTAAAAGCCGCTATATTACCTCTAATTGATGCTTCGTTCTAATGAAAGAAATGTTTTGCAACAAACCTTATGTACCACTGTCTAGTATTAACTGAACCAATGGGTATTGTTCTTCCCTATGCCTGTGCTGAATAAGATAAATGCAAGAATTTTATGAGATGGTTATTAAAGAGGCGAAAGACTCGTATGTATTTTAGAATACTCAAAGACTATGTACGTGAGTAACCGTTTCCCACTATGCATTTCCCTTTGTTTATTTTGTGCTCATCTTTTATTTGTTCGGGCAACCTTATGATAACAAATCCTATTTATCTTAACCTGATCTCTGCTTTGGGTTCACGCCTTTTATACTTTTAGTCATTAGTGTAAGAGGCCCGGATTCAGTTCCTGGCTGTCTATAGCCAGCTTCGACCGGTCCACGATATTTCGTTAGTAGCAGAGGTGAGCAAGTGGAAGTCACCTCATACAGCTGTTGTGTATAGACCGCTGGATTTGAACACAGGGCTACGGGCTGCACAACACACGATGACTATTCCTTGGTTCGACTCCAGAGACAGTCCAGTGATTCTCACAGTCACATGCAGTGAACAACTAAACAGCTCAACAGTATTCAACAGCAGGACGATACTCACAACAGCGAACATTAACAGAGGTTCATTTACCGTCACACGATAGCGGCTTCCTTCACTGACTCACGACGATTCTCAGTCCACAGAAATACACAAACACACAGTACAGTCTTCCGTTCCGTCGTCTCCATCCCTCCTACTCGCCGGGCTCTCTGACATCAAAACAACAACTCCTCGTGACAGCCAACACCTTTGTTGCCCTCAACCCAGCCACCGAACCCCAACACACTGAGTCTCATACTGGTTCCACCACGGAGCCAAAATCTGACTGACTGTCCGTGGCTAGCCTTCCCTTTTTATCGCTCGGGTGATGGAAACCAGAAGATTCCCAAATAGGCTAGAGGCGGAACATTCTCGTTGAATCTCCAAGAAATTTACAGGTAAGCCAGCCGACGAGAACAATACACGGAAATGCCCGCCATGCCCCCCAGTCAGCTGATTCACTAGTCCCTTCCTGGAAGCACCGAAAGGGGTTGCACAGGCCTGGCACGTAACAATAGCGTTCGATGTAATTTTCCCAGTAACATTTATCTTTACTTTTGTCTGAAGCATTCTTGATTATAATCTCACTGCCTATAAATAATGATTGATTACTTACTTCTGAATAAAATTACTACATATATTTTACAATTGAGAGTATGTACGGGAACTGACGCTCTGAGAGTTAAATAGTTGGACGGTGAATATAAATCAACAATAGAAAGAAAAAAATCTATACAACTCTTAAATTCTTAAACAAAGAATGGATTACGCCGGGAAGAATAGCAGTTTTTTGTATTTAAAAAAGTGGCAAAAGGAAATGAAAACGAAAAGCACTAACTAAAAGAATTAAGGGAATAATAATAATAATAATAATAATAATAATAATAATAATAATAATAATAATAATTGTACCGGGCGGTACACCTCCACGCCGCGAATTCCAATATTGCGCCAGTTGAAACTTCTCTACAGGAGAAAGCCTGAACTTTAACAAACTGTATTAACTCAACGGTTTCTCGGAAGATGTCACTACTGTAAATTTGGTAATTTTGAAGTGTTCTGAACTGTGTCTATTTTGATTTGTGTTTGTTTGCTCCGTATCAAGAAGTTCGGACATTCTCTAACAGATGTCTCTACCAAAACTTTGATAACGCACTCTGGTGTAAAGGAATGAACTTTCTTGAAGAAATTTAGCATTCATAAGTTTTGTTTTTACTAAATTTTGTTCTGTGGTTTGGGGGTTGGCAACAGTTATCCTTTCTTTCCGCCTGTTTTGAATTTAACCAATAACTAATTTTTGTAATTAATTTCTGACCAAGAGTGTCTTTCTTTCTCAATGTTGATGTGTAACTTTCAGCTATCCAATAAAAGCGAAAGGGTGTGTCTACTCATTCCTGAAAGGTCTCGAATGTTCCACGAGGGTATATAAACTGCTGATTTTTTTGCCTCGGGGCCACTTCAGTAACATCTAACTTAGTGTATGTGGAAATGTAGCAGGGGCGGGAAACGCCTCTTTCTTCAAGCAGCAGTTCTTCTACAAGGTAATGGCCTGTTAACATCTTCATTTCTTGCTAGCTCAGCAGTTTAACTCTCGGGGAGGGTTCGAAACCTTTAGTATGTAACCTACCTTTTTAAAATGTAAATTCCTTTCTGTCTATGTAAAATCTATAAATTATAAATCTATAAATTACTGTAAAGCGGGGATAGAGAGTGCTTTACCCTCTCGAACTCCCCTTCATTTGGAAATTGAGGTGACTACGTTTTCATAACCGTTTCTTCTCTTCCTTAATGTATTAAAGTCTCCTCATACGAGTCACCTCCTTAACTTGGGATTAGCCCCTGTGTTTCGGCCTAGAGCCACTTAGGTTTTAAAAGTGTATTTAGGAGTGCAAGTTCACGCCCCCAATCTCTTTTGTACTTTGGGCCAGTAACTTAACTTGATGTTTTGTTTTCTTCATGCGAAGCCCCGTAGGTAATCACCTCCATTTCAAAATGAAGGGGAGTTTGAGAGGGTGAAGCACTCTCTATCCCCGCTTTACAGTGAAAGATATTTGTAGATTTTACATTAGACAGAAAAGAAATTTACATTTTAAAAAGATGGGTTACATATTAAAGGATTCGAACCTTCTCTAAGAGTTAAACTGCTGAGCTAGCAAGAAATAAAGATGTTAACAGGCCATTACCTTGTTGGAGATCTGTTGCCCGAAGAAAGAGGCGCTTCCCGCCCCCTGCTACATATCCACACACTAAGAAAGATGTTACTGAAGTGGCCCCGAGACAAAAAAAATCAGCAGTTTTTATACCCTCGTGGAAAGTTCGAGACCTTTCATGTACGATAACAACCCGCCCACAAACTTTTATTGGTTAACAGCAAAAACTAATACACAAGACGAGGAAGAAACACCTTATCGGTGAAAAATAATTACAGAAATTCCTGATTGGCTACATTCAAAACAGGCAGAAAAAAAGGATTTATATTGCCAACCCACAAATGACAGAACAAAATTTAGTAAAGACAAAACTTATGAATACAAGCTTTCTTCAGGAGAGTACATTCCTTTACACCAGAGTGCGTTATCATAGTTTTTGGTAGAGACATCTGTTAGAGAATGTCCAAACTTCTTGATACGGAGCAAACAAACACAAATCGAAATAGACACAGTTCAGAACACTTCAAAATTAACAAATTTACAGTAGTGACATCTTCCGAGAAACCGTTGAGTTAATACAGTTTGTTAAAGTTCAGGCTTTCTCCTGTAGAGGAGTTTCAACTGGCGCAATATTTGAACTAGCGGCGTGGAGGTGTACCGCCTGGTACAATAATAATAATAATAATAATAATAATAATAATAATAATAATAATAATAATAATAATAATAATAATAATAATAATAACTTATTTTTATGCTTTTCGGAGACGCCAAGGTACCGGAATTTAGTCCCGCAGGAGTTATTTAACGTGCCAGTACATCTACCGACACGAGACTGACGTAACTGAGCACTTCCACATACCACTGGACTGAGCTAGGATAGAACCTGCCAAGTTGCGCTCAGAAGGCCAGCGCCTCAGTCGTCTGAGCCACTCAGCCCGGCGAAAGGTACGACACATGTTTGTCCTAGAATATATAGAATTGTACTACATGTAGGACAAAATAAAGCTAAAAGAAAAAAGGGGTGGCAATTTGAGGAATTAATATAAACATTATGACCTTTAAGTAAAATATTTATGGTAGTAATAGACAAATACTACCTCTGTGGTGAAGTGGTTAGTGTGATTAGCTGCCACTGCCGAAGGCCCAGATTCGATTCCCGGCTCTGCCACGAAATTTGAAAATTGGTACGAGGGCTGAGACCGGGTCCACTCAGTCTCGGAAGGTCAACTGAGTAGAGGGGGTTTCGATTCCACGTCAGCCATCCTATAAGTGTTTTTCTGTGGTTTCCCACATTCTCCTCCAGGCAAATGCTGGAATGGTACCTAACTTAAGGCCACAGCCGCTTCCTTCCCTCTTCCTTTTATATCCCTTCCGATCTTCCCACTCCCCAACAAGGCCCCTGTTCAGCATAGAAGGTGAGGCTGCCTGGGCGAGGTACTGGTCCTCCTCCCTGGCTGTATCATCCCAGCCTAAAATCTCACGCTCCAGGACACTGCCCTTGAGGCGGTAGAGGTGGGATCCCTAGCTGAGTCCGAAAAACCAACCCCGGAGAGTAGACGGTTTAAGAAAGAAGAAAGAAAGAAAGAAAGAAAGAAAGAAAGAAAGAAAGAAAGAAAGAAAATAGGCAAATAACCGTAAGAAGGTTAATTTAATGCACGCATCAAATAAATGAATTGCATTAAATGAATCCTGTCTCCCCAGCTTCAGGCGATCCGGAACTAGGGGATATGAGTATTCTATTCTATTCTATTCTATTCGATTTTCTGCAAATCTTCTTCTTATTCTTCTATTTGTTTATCTGTTTACCCTCCAGGGTCGTTTTTTCCCTCGGTCTCAGCGAGGGATCCCACCTCTACCGCCTCAAGGGCAGTGTCCTGGGTCGGGTATACAACTGGGGAGAATGACCAGTACCTCGCCCAGGCGGCCTCGCGTGCAATGCTGAACAGGGACCTTGTGCGGGGATGGGAATATTAGAAGGGATAAGCAAGGAGGAGGAAAGAAAGCGGCCGTGGCCTTAAGTTAGGTACCATCCCGGCATTTTCCTGGAGGAGAAGTGGGAAACCACGGAAAACCACTTCCAGGATGGTTGAGGTGGGAATTGAACCCATCTCTACTCAGTTGACCTCCCAAGGCTGAGTGAACCCCGTTCCAGCCCTCGTACCACTTTCCAAATTTCATGGCAGAGCCGTGAATCGAACCCGGGCCTCCGGGGTTGGCAGCTAATCACACTAACCACTACACCACAAGGGCGGACCTTTTTCAATTTACTCCGTGATAATTTAATACTATCATTCGTATCAGAAAAGTAATTTCCTCATTTCATAACATCATTTTGTTTCCAATTTGAAGCCATTACAGCAAATCACTAGTTAGATGATAAATACATAATGATCTGTTTCACTTGCGTGCCAGCTCCAACCTTCTGCCGCACTGGTCGTCGATTGGCTGCGTCAGGCCGGGAGCGCGCCATGCGTGCCGTCGATAATACAGTACAACGTCAATCTTCCTGCCTGGGGCGGAACTAACAGGAACTTCCTCGTAAAGGCAATGTTGCCAATCTATCTTTACTTCCCACATAAACCTATTCAGAAAAACCTACATTACCCACTAGATGCTCCTAATGACAGAAAAATATCCATTTGCTCTTCATCCTATACAACTCTGTGCGACATGTTTGTCATAAAATTATTACAAGTTGTAGGACCCTTGCTCTTACTATCCTCTGAGAGACAAGTGCCCTCGGGTGGACTTTTTTTTAACTTTTAATATCCTACTCTTCGTTGACGATTGCAAGATACACTATCCGATCAAAAGTATCCGGACACCTACTCAAAACTATCTTGTAAATATCCCTCGGATATACTGTCTAGTAGTGGATGTTAGAACGGGATGTACTCATCCCTTGCCTTTATTACAGTTCGAACTCTGAGCCCTGTTTCATAAAACATTTTTAACGAATATTATTAGTAAGAAACCAATAATATTAACTATTATTATTAGTACATATTACGTTTTATAGTGTTCTTCTTCTTCTTAATCTGTTTACCCTCCAGGGTCGGTTTTTCCCTCGGACTCAGCGAGGGATCCCACCTCTACCGCCGCAAGGGCAGTGTCCTGGAGTTTCAGACTTTGGGTCGGGGGTTACAACTGGGGAGAATGACCAGTACCTCGCCCAGGCGGCCTCACCTGCTATGCTGAACAGGGGCCTTGTGGAGGGATGGGGCGATTGGATGGGACAGGCAAGGAAGAGGGAAGGAAGCGGCCGTGGCCTTAAGTTAGGTACCATCCCGGCATTTGCCTGGAGGAGAAGTGGGAAACCACGGAAAACCACTTCCAGGATGGCTGAGGTGGGAATCGAACCCACCTCTACTCAGTTGACCTCCCGAGGCTGAGTGGACCCCGTTCCAGCCCTCGTACCACTTTTCAAATTTCGTGGCAGAGCCGGGAATCGAACCCGGACCTCCGGGGGTGGCAGCTAATCACGCTAACCACTACACCACAGAGGCGGACTTTATAGTGTTATTAGCTAATAGTTATTGGAAGCGTGCCTGCCTCTTACCCGGAGGCCCCGGGTTCGTTTCCCGGCCAGGCCAGGGATTTTTTACCTGAATCTGAGGGCTGGTTTGAGGTCCACTCAGCCTACGTGATTACAACTGACGAGCTATCTGACGGTGAGATAACGGCCCCGGTCTCGAGAGCCAAGAATAACGGCCGAGAGGATTCATCGTGCTGACCACACGACATCTCGTAATCTGCAGGCCTTCGGGCTGAGCAGCAGACGCTTGGTAGGCCAAGGCCCTTCCAGGGCTGTTGTTCCATAGGGTTTGGTTTTATAGCCAATAATTATTATTATTACAATTGGTTTTACGTCGCACCGGCACAGACAGCTCTTATGGCGACAATGAGATAGGAAAGGGCTAGGAGTGGGAAGGAAGCGGGTGTGGCCTTAATTAAGGTACAGCCGCATTTGCCTGGTGTGAAAATGGGAAACTACGGAAAACCATCTTCAGGGCTGCCGACAGTGGGGTTCGAACCCACTATCACCCGCTAGCAAGCTCAAAGCTCCGCGCCCCTAACCGCACGGCCAACTCGCCTGGTTAAGCTAATAGTATTAGTAATTTGTTTATGAGTCAAAATTGTTGGTAGATATTCCTAATAATATTAGTAAATTGTTTCATTGACAACATGACTAATAAGAGTTAGTCATATTATTGGGATTATCTCCATGAGTGTATTTTGACTCATAATCCATGTTATTGGTGAAACAAGGTCCGACTCGTTGGCTGAACGGTCAGCGTACTGGCCTTCGGTTCAGAGGGTCCCGGGTTCGATTCCCGGCCGGGTCGGGGATTTTAACCTTAATTGGTTAATTCCAATGGCACGAGGGCTGGGTGTATGTGTTGTCTTCATCATCATTTCATCCTCATCACGACGCGCAGGTCACCTACAGGAGTCAAATAGAAAGACCTGCACCTGGCGAGCAGAACCCGTCGTGGGATATCCCGGCACTAAAAGCCATACGACATTTCATTTACATTTCAGTGGCATAAAATCGTGAAGATCGGTGAACTGGTCGACTCTGATTCAAATAGTGATGAAGAGCGAATGTAGGTATTAACCGTCCAATAAATTTTAGTCCAAAAGCAGAATGTACAGGTATGTAACAAATATATGAATACAATGAGAGATTTAGGTTAGATTACAGAACTTTTGAGTATTTGATTGGTACGCTTGGTAATAGAATGTCCCACTGCAAGGAATGAAGCATTAATCTCAAAAGAGCAGATTCAGATTGCACTCCATGGATTGGTGGTGAGAGACAGTATCATTGTGTTTGTGATATGCATGGTATTTCAAAAGTGACAGTCATCAGAGTTGTGACTGCGATAGATGACACCCTTCTTCAGGATGTTGTATGCTGGTCTGCTGACTATGGTGAAGTATTTGCCACATTCACTGAACTTGGCGGTACTTAATGGACCAGCATTTGTTGATCGATATGGGAAACATTCCCTGAGCGTAATGCTCGTATGTGGACCAAATTTAGAATTCTACTATGTTTGTGCGAATTGGCCAGGTAGGGTTCTAAGGCCAAGTGACTTGAAAAATGGCTAATGGTTGGAGACCTTTTCCTGGTGCAGTTCTGCTCGGAGACTCCAAGTATCCATTAAAATCTCGGCATATGCCACCAGTAAACCAAGATTTTGCTAGTCTATCTGAATTGAATGAACATGTAATATCATCTTTTATAAGGTTTTAAACTTATGACGACCAACTGGTGCATAAACAAATTCAGTGGCAACAGTAACATCTGACTAGAAAGTATCAGGGAAAATAAACAAATAAGGCAACTTTAAAACTGAATTAAGAAGTGTCAAAGAGATCACACAAATAAGTTATATCATTCACCCCTACCTATAGATAATAGACCTTAAGGTGGGCAGGACAGCTATGGGTTCTTGTGCTTCGTCTTGGTAGCTGGTCAGGAGTGGGAGAGGCGGTTGGAACCCTTTCTTCTGACCTTGATGATTCAGAAGATTCCGTCTCGCATGGAGCTGGAACTGAAGATCTGGGTGATGAGGCAGGGGTGTGGCAATGATTTGAACTTCCATGGGAATTTCGTACATCTATTACTCCTCCGGCATCTTCTTCCCCTCTTTCTTCAGAAACAATGGTGCCAGGTCTCTAGTCGAAACAGTATTTCCTTTCCTTCTTACCGTTGTATATAAGCATACTCGGGATTTGCTTCAAGAAGAGTAACTTCTCCCACAAGTGGCCCATACTTTGATTGCCTGACGTGCTTTCTTAGGAGTATTAGACCTGGAGTCAGAAGCCATGAGGGGATTGAGTGTCCATAACTGGATTTTCTCTGGTGTTCAAACATCCTCTCGTGATAGCTGCCTCTGTGGATCAGCGGTAGAGTGTCGGCCTCCGGATCCCAAGATAGCGGGTTCAAACCCGGCAGAGGTAGTCGGATTTTTGAAGGGCGGAAAAAAGTCCATTCGACACTCCATGTCGTACGATGTTGGCATGTAAAAGATCTCTGGTGACACATTTGGTGTTTACCCGACAAAATTCATTAAATCTCAGCCATAGACGCCCAAGAGAGTTTCGGTTTACTCGGTCTGCCATCTAGTGGTGGCCTAGAGTAAAACGGAACGTCGAAATTGACGAGCAGACAGCCAGATGGCGTCAAATTGAAATGTCTGCACACGGTAGCTGAGGCCATACGATTATTATTATTATTATTATTATCCTCTCGTGATGAGTTCCATTGGTAGTAGTATATAGCAGTGATCTGGCGGCATGGAGGACATCATGTACAACTTCTTCCCACAGTAGGATATCCATTCCCCTTGACCTCAAAGCGAGTTCTATAGTTTTCCACACAACAACAACATATTTTTTGCTTTGCAATTGCCTCTTGGATTGTATGGAGTCGTCCTGCTCGTCGCCACACCAACAGCCGTGAATAATGTCTTAAATTCTTGGGACATGAATGCTGAGCCTCGGTCGGAGTGAACATATGAAGGTAATCCAAATACGGAGAAAAGTTGCTTAAGTTTAGAAATAACACTGGACGAGGTGACATCTGGGCAAGGAAAGGCGAAGGGAAATCTAGAATATTCATCAACTAATATGAGGAGACAACTTCTTCTAGATTTGGATGGTAAAGGTCCCTTAGAGTCCATGTTGATGCGCTCAAAGGGACGGCAGCTTTTTATGACATTACCGTCAAGCCCGATGAATCTTGGTTTCAATTCAGCACAAATTTGACAAGCTGATATGACCTTCTTTACATCTTCCAGTGAATAAGGCAAGTTCTTCGGCTTAATAAAGTGATTAGGCCGTGTTATATCAGGGTGACATAAAGCTTCATGGAGGATCTTCAGTTTAGGTCTGCAACACTGAACAGCCAAACAAACTCTGGAGAAGGCATCTGCAGCTTCGTTGTGTTATCCTGGTCTGTAAACTATTTCGTAATAGTGTTGGCTACTGAATGCATGATTCGAAGCAGTGTATCGATTCATTCAAGTGTTCGAGTGAATCGATTCACAGGAACGGCGAGCTCACGGCACACAATTCAGCTTAACTCCCAGCGGACAGTGCTGAGTGGTGCACTCACTGGACGTTGACGGGGAGCCGAGCTTCCTCTGCAGCGAGACAGTGAATCATGGCACATCGAAAGAATCGTGAACGAGCACGGCTCAGTGAAACACAAGATACACACGGCTCCTTAGCGGCACACTGGACACTGGCGGAGAGCCGAGCTTCCGCTGCAGCGAGATATACAGTGAGCCATAGCACACCGAAAGAATCGTGAACGAGCACGGCTCAGTGAGACACAATATACACACGGCTCCTTATCGGCACTCTGGACACTGGCGGAGAGCCGAGCTTCCGCTGCAGCGAGACATACAGTGAGCCATGGTACAGTGAAAGAATCGGATGCTATAATGGACTCTCGAGCTCAGCTCATTTGAAAATGATACCCATTTTCACTCATTGTCCTCTTCTTACAGGGAGGTTTAAATAATAGATGGATTTGTTTGCAGTGTTAAAAAGGTAGTCAAAACATAATTCTGAAGTAGCTAGTAAGTAGGTAGGCTATTAGGTTATACTATTTATTAGTTTAATGAATTTTAGTCCAACTTAGTTGACATTTGACAATTAAACTCGACTCTAGCCTGCCCTATGACTATGAGTCATGCTCATGACCACTCAAAAGTACCTGTTTTATATTGGGAAGAACGGCTCAGTATTCTCTCAGTTCATATGTCACATCGTTGCACAAGACTTCAATCATATGTGGACAGACGCAATAACTTAACCAACAGTATGTTGAATCAGAAAACCAGCGGGCTACTGTACATCTCGGGTAGCCTATACAAAATATGAAGATTTAAAAAAATCCTCAGCTGATAGAAAAATACATATTTTCAAAAATGACTGAGCAAGTTGGACGTGCGGTTAGTATCGCGCAACTATGCGCTTGCATTCGAGGGATGGTGGGTTCGAATTCCACCGTCGGCAGCCGTTAAGATGGTTTTCCGTAGTTTCCCCATTTTCACACTACAAAATGCTGGGACTGTACCTTAATTAAGGCCATGGCTGCTACCTTCCTAATCCTAGACCTTTCCCATCCTGCGTCGCCGGAAACCTTCGATATATTAGGGTGACTAGCATTTTTTCTAAGAAAGGAGTTCATAGTATGAAGACCAGATGGCAGCTGCGAGCAATGAATGCTGTTGCTGCTGTCTTACCAGTACATACTACACAGATGCAGTAGGAGCGGTGACTAATGTGCCGTGAATCGGATCACTGTATCGATTCAGTAACGTGAACGGAATCAAATGAATCGATTCAGTAAAATGAATCGAATGTCCCATCACTATTTCGTGATCAAAACACGAGAGTTCCAGCCTCCAGCGCAGTATCTTCTCATCCTTCACCTTCCCAAGATGTCTAGTATCAAACACAAAGGCTACTGACTTCTGGTTAGTGATGAGTCTAAAATGTCTTCCTAGCAGGTAATGTCTCCATTTTTCCACAGATTCAATGATAGCCTGCGCTTCCTTCTCCACGGACGAATGTCGTTGTTCAGATCGGTTGAGTGTACGAGAGAAGAAAGCAATGGGGGCGACCATTCGTGTTGCTCCAATGGTGTGTTCTGAAGCATCAGTCTCTACAGTAAACACTACTTTATCATCTATAGCTGAAACGAGTGCATTTTTCACATGATATTTCAGCGCTTTAAATGCTTCAATATCTTTGTCATTAAATGGAAAACTACGACTCGAAAGGTTATGTATTTTCTGGGAGAATCCTGGCATGAAGTTGGCAAAATGAGCGAACCTGCCCATCGTCCTTCGAAGATAAGCAGTGTCAATTGGTAATGGCAGCTCTTGTAAAGGTGTCACCCCCACCGACAGGGAAACCTTTGATCAGATAGTGTTATTGTGGAGATCAGGAGCCCAGCTCATGCAGTTCTTCTATAGTCCTCAATCAATATCTGCACTCCTGACCAGGTAAACTGTCCGTTAATTTGCTTATTCGAGTCAAATGGGTTCGTACTATGACACACAAATCGTACGAAATAATCAGAAATCCGAATCACTCACGTTTGCTGTATCTTTCACAAACCCCCTCTTTAGTGAATATAACGTGGCTGCCCAAGCTTACAAACTTTCCCAGTCCTTAATTTATGTGTAATAGCACTGATCAACAAGAAATGACTCGGCGGATATCTTGATATCCAACACGCGTTCTAAGACAACTGGTACATGTTGATTCAGAATATGCAAATCATCTATCTCTATCACCCACTGTTCTTGGGATATACGACGTAACCATTGACATATATTTAACATTGTATCAAGGAAAACAACTCATAGACATATATATATATATATATATATATATATATATATAATTTGCTTTACGTCACACCGTGGTCGCCAACCCACACTCCCAAGTGAGTGAGGGCGGTAGAATAACGCCCACCTGCCTGTCGTAAGCGGCTCTGAACTTTGGAGCGTGGGTTGGCGATCACGGGGCCCTTACCTGAGTCCTGGCATTTCTTCCACTTAATTATTCCTGACTTTCATCTATCCTATCCGACCTCTCTCGGTCAACTCTTGTTCCTTTCCGACCCCGACGGTATTAGAGCATTCAAGGCCTAGAGAGTCTTTCACTTTCACGCCTTCGTGGTCCTTGTCTTTCTTCGGCCGATATCTTCATTTTTCGAAGTGTCGGATCCCTTTCATTTTTTTCTCTCTAATTAGTGTTAAATAGAGAGTGTTGCCTAGTTGTACTTCCTCTTAAAACAATAATCACCACCATTACCAGCACCACCCAAGTTAAGAGCCCCTGAAGCCCCTTTTAGTCGCCTCGTACGACAGGCAGAGGATTGTTATAAGGGGAAAGAAGGTAATAACATGAGAAAAAGTTGTTGAAGTAAGGAGGCATAATATTTATGATCTGTTTCGACTTTAGAAAAAAATGAATCGCCAAAGTTCACGTTCAAGTAATAAATTATTTAGTCTCTAATCATAACACTTGTTCCATCTTCCCGACAGGTCTCGTACAGTCGAGTCTTTATACGTCTCGTGTCGAATCAAAGTCCGGATTAGTGAAGATAAAACGTCTAACCTCCGTACCTTCCTTTGTCCGCGCGACGTAATGCGCAGCTCGAACTCTGATTGAGATAACGACGTGTGAACTCATGGCCGCTAACGTTTGCCTGGATGGACTTCAAACGCGGGAATATTCCGATAAACGACCGCGATAAATAACCGTAATCAAGCCATGATATGTACCATATCAAAGTACGGCATACGCGTTAATATGGGTCAATAATTCTTTAGCTTTTCTCGGATATTTCCACGGACACGGGGGTCACCTTGGTTCCAGGGATGTAACGAATATGATATGGACCCGCCTGCCAAAATATAAATTGTGCCCCCTCAAAAAACGTAAAACCTATGAATAAGTTAATATAAATTTAATTACAACTAGTAAAAGTATTACAATGTGTTGTCAAGTTATATGAACGAAGGGATTATTCGTTATTGTAATATTATTATTAAATAATGTTTAATAGGTTTTATTTGTTTGCCTCCGTGGTTTAACGGCTAAGCTGTCCGGCTCCATGGCTAAATGGTTAGCGTGCTGGCCTTTGGTCACAGGGGTCCCGGGTTCGATTCCCGGAAGGGTCGGGAATTTTAACCAACATTGATTAATTTCCCTGGCACGGGGGCTGGGTGTGTGTGTGTTGTCTTCATCATCATTTCATCCTCATAACGGCACGCAGGTCGCCTACGGGAGTTAAATCGAAAGATCTGCACCTGGCAGCCGAACCCGTCCTGGGATCTCCCGGCACTAAAAGCCATACGCCATTTCATTTTTCTTACAGCTAAGCTTCTGAACTACCAACCATGCACGACTTAGATGTTCGTGTTTAAGTTTAATTGGTTTTATTTTTCGGTAACTAAAGAACTATGCTCTGTAACCGATACCGAAGTCTCGGTTTTAAGAATTTATTCGATTACAACACAGAAAAATATAACCTGTGAACAAAATTTAATGAAGAAACCTGTTCAAATAAAGTTTGATAAATTTGATAAATATCAAACAGCTCAAGTGATAACCCTATAACTAACTTCACGCAAAGAGACCTCGTTCGAACATCAGGTCATATTCTGACCAAACATGACTCGGCTACAAATTCCAACAAAATCCAGCCTAGATTCAAAATTCTTCCGGAAATAGCACTCAAAGCCTCAATAGGCTGACGGGCTAAAATTCTCACGGTGCAGGCCCCAACGAGACTGTCCCTGATGCGTTCGAAACTGAGTTGGCTGTTTGTTACTACGCCAACTTCTTATACAATGTAGTAGAATAAATGTGTCACAACAGTTAAATTTTCTGCAAAATTTGTGCATAATACTATCTCAGGTGCACTACACAGGAAGAAAGTATCATTCTGTAACTAAAATATGATATTTTGGTATGAATTTTCATTGCTGTAATTATGTTTAAATAATTTAATGCGGGTCTTTTCTGAAGAGCGTGTCACGGTGTTGTGAGAGACGGCAAGGACAAACATTTGTACACAGCTGTGCTGTGCTACACTCAGAACAACACAATAAACTGCTGCTATATGCAATGGATTCACGAGATCAAATGGACTGCATTGAGATTGACCTGTCTAAGACATTTGATGGGGTGGATCATGGGAGACTACTGGCAAAAATGAGTGCAATTTGACTTGACAAAAGAGTGACTGAATGGGTTGCTATATTTCTAGAGAATAGATCTCAAAGAATTAGAGTAGGCGTATTTTTTGCATTGCGGTCTGAGTATTGGAGTTGGTCTTGAACTGAGGTGCTGTGAAGATCAGTGGCGTGCACCCCATCTACCCCAGCGCTGCTAGGGTAAAGAACTTTGTATTAACATTTTCAAATTATTCCTTAGAACGTCTTTTATAGTATTTAAGAAATTGCGACAGCTTCTCCAGCGAGCTGGGTTTCCTTGCCGTCGCAAAAGAGAGCTACCCCAGCGAAATTTAAGGTCGTGTGGGTGAACTGAAGCATCCTTGTCCTGGCAGCGGGGCGGAGCTGTAGGCCCTTCCCCGACAGCAATTTACGGCGATAGACCAGCTAGCTTGGGTAAAGTATTGTTTTAATACTTGACACTCGAAGTCTTCAGAGCCACACACTAGCGACTGCAAGAAAAACATCAACATCTTAACAGTATAGCCACTTGCGCATCGTCTTCCTAATAGAAATAGAGCCAGTATATGAAATCAATTGTAATAAAGAAGAATATATTTTAATCTTGAGTTTAGGAATGTATACAGTTTAATCGAACAATTCATTGATTGCACATGTAGAGTATGTGTTCCGATAGCCGCAGAAAAATATTTAGGTTGCACAGCGTGAACACACAGTTTGTATTTGGTTGCATGTGATGGTGGTATATAGTGAATGTTTATACTGTTGCTCTTGGATTATAGGTGAAGGTTTCGCGGGTTCTGTGGCATTCTTCATGAATATAACGTGTGTTATACGTCGTGACAAATATTTTTTTCTTTCATTTGTCGTTGATGCACGTACACTCAGTATGCGAGTGAAACTATACAACTTCAGGGACGGTGAGATATTTGTTAAATTTTGCTGATTAGTTTAAATGAGGCTTTTAAAGTAAAAAACAAATAGTTAGTCCCAGTGTATCTTTGTGAAAACCATGATTGTACTAGCACGAAGCGTCACCGGAGGAAACTGTAATTGCATTGTTTAAAATATGCTATAGATAAATAATAATAATAATAATGTTATTTGTTTTACGTCCCACTAACTACTTTTACGGTCTTCGGAGACGCCGATACCGGAATTTAGTCCCGCAGGAGTTCTTTTACGTGCCAGTAAATCTACCGACACGGGGCTGTCGTATTTGAGCACCTTCAAATACCACCGGACTGAGCCAGGATCGAACCTGCCAAGTTGGGGTTAGAAGGCCAGCGCCTTAACCGTCTGAGCCACTCAGCCCGGCTGCTATAGATTAAGTTATGATAGTGTCGTCACTGCCGTGAATGTGGAAGTATGTGAGAGCGTGTGATTCAAAATATTCTTGAAAGATCTTTCTCAGGTAAACCTTTCTATGAAAAACGCAGCCTTATAAAATGGCAATGTTGACTTTAGAGAGTGTAGTGGGGCTGCGATTTCTTATATTTAAAAAACTTTCTTTTTTGCAGCTGGGGTAATGAAAATGTTCACCGAACACCACTGGTGAAGATAAAGGGCAAATTCAACATGGCACGAACATTTTCCTTTTTTTAAAATTATGACCCGCAGAGATCAGAAATGTGAGTCATCCTTATTGAACTCAAACTCCTTTCCTTCTGATAATAAACAATGAGAAAACAGAGGAAAGATTTTGAGCGGTGTAGTTGCGAGTACGAAGGACAAACTCAATATGTTCCTCTTATTTACGCAAGCGTCTGCAAATCAAAATACTCGCAAAAATTGTACGATTGTCCACATACATGAGTTATTGTCCATCACCTTCCTCCGCAATCCTTCACACTCCCTATTAAACCATTCTTCTCCCTCTTTCTTATTTCCTTTTCTAGCTTTCACCTTCTGCGCTATCATCTTTATTGGATGTAGCAACAATTCCAAGGCTTTATCAGTATTATTCTCTTCTAGGAGAATATAGAAGGAAAGGTGGGAGCCAAGAAAGGGAGTTTTTCTGTAGATTGAGGAAGGAGTATAAAAAGAAAATCTCTGAGACAAAAAAGACGTGGTTAGAGGAACAAATGGAAGCCATAAATAATGACTGCAAGACAAACAATTTTGAGAGAGTTTGGGATAAGATTAATAGAATTATTAAGGGTGGAAGGAATATAGAGAGAACGAGTATTGAGGAAGTGCAATGGGTCAGGCACTTTGATGAATTACTAGGAAAAAAGGGGGGTGATAGATGGAGAGGTTCGGGAGAAGAAGTAATTTGGAGGAATAGGGGAGTGGCAATTTATGACCTGGATAAAGAAATCACAAGAGAGGAAATCCGGAGAGTGATAAGCAGAGCCAGAGCGAAGTCGGCCGGGGGGTGTAATGGTATAAATAACAAGTTTTGGAAGGAAATTAGTAAAAATGAGATAATGATAGAGGGCATGGTTAAACTATTCAATAGGATATTTGAGGGAGGAAATTACCCTAAGGAATGGGAAACAGGAATTATATGCCCTATATACAAGGGGAAGGGTAGTAGGAACAATATGAACAGTTATAGAGGTATATCTCTGTTGGATTCTTTGAGTAAAATATATACTGGGGTGCTAGCGAACAGAATAAGCGGGTGGGCGGAAGAAAATGAAATTTTGACAGATTACCAAGGGGGATTTAGGAAAAAGAAAAGAACAGTGGATAATATAATGATAGTAAAGACTATTTTAGAAAAGTATAAGAATATGGCTAGAAGTACGGTTTATGTAGCAGCAATAGATTTTGAGAAAGCTTTTGACAAGGTGAATAGAGAGGCCCTACTAGAGAAATTAGGTAGGTTAGGGATTTCGGAGAAGATGTTGAGGGCAGTGGAAGGAATATATAGGGACGTCAGGTTTTGTGTAAAATTGGGAGAAGGGAGAATGAGTGGACCATTAGAGTCCAAGGTGGGTTTAAAACAAGGATGCAAGTTATCGCCAATACTGTTTATTTTATTTATCAACGATATTTTAGAGGGGTTTGGGGCAGAAAATTGGGCTGTACCAGTAATTAATGGTTTGGAAGTACCAGGACTGATATTTGCGGATGATGTGTTATTGATGACGCTAACTTCAGGGGCGATGAATAGGGCCTTAGAGTCAGTGATGCTATTTGCGAGGAAATGGGGATTGAAAATTAATGGAAATAAGTCTAAAATATTGGTAGTACAGGTGGACAAAAGAAGAAAGATAGAAGGGAATTGGGTAATTCAGGGAGAAAGATTGGAACAGGTAAGGAAGTTGGAATATCTAGGAGTTATTTTTAATGATAAAGGAACTTGGAGTGACCAGATCAAAAGAGTGAAATATAGAGGATTGGCAGCCTTAGCCTCAGTCAGAAATTTGCTACTCAAGTACCCGGGGATCAGTTATAAAACACTGAGACTCGTGTTCAGGTCGGTAATCGTTGGGAGGGTATTATACGGAGCAGAAGTTTGGGGGCTGGATGAGAAAAGAGAGGAACTAAGAAGGATTGTTAGTAGTTTTGCTAAGTTAGTGATGGGCTTACCGAGGTGTACAGCAAATGTAGGGGCGGAATTAATGTGTGGGGAGGATTTGGAATCAGAGGGTGTGAAAAGAATAGTTAGATACTGGATGAATTTAAAAAGACAGGAAGGTGGGAGAGTATTACAGGCAGCATATGTACAGCAATTTAAGAGCATGTATAAGGGTGGATGGTTAGAAAAAATAAAGGGATATCTGGAGAGGATAGGATTAGGACACCTGTGGGGGGAGGTTTGGTCAAAGACAGAAGTGAGAGGGATGAATATACTGGAAAGGAGAATTAGAGATATCCATAGGCAGAAATTATTGGGGGAAAGCAGACTAAGAAATTCGCTGACTGTTTTGACGAAAATAGAGGAGATAGCAGGGTTGAATATTAGATACGTCGATAGGTCAAAACGATATGGGATGATGTGGTGGCTTTTAGGTTTGCCAAGGAATACAGGCTGGTTACAGGGGAGGGATAAGACAAGGTGTGTACTTTGTGGAGATGTGAATGATGAGTTTCACTTGCTAAGAGACTGTGAGGTAACGAGGGGGTTAAGACATGGATTATTGAGTGCCGAGCATCGGGAAATATTGGGGAGAGGGGATGAGAACGCAATACTGAGATGGATTATTAAACAATGGGAAAAAGGGGGCGAATTGAACAGGTATTTTTGTGCGACAAAAAAGGCCTGCGAGAGTAAAATGAAGGAGAGTGAGTTAGAGGGTGGGCAGGGGAATAGGGGGGTGGAATAGTTATCTGTATAAGGGAAGGGGATAGTATGTTAAAATTATAATGGATTAGGGAATATAGGGACTGAGTACTTAGTTAGGTGGAGTTGGGTAAGAGGACAGGATTGCATGGTCTGTTTGTTTTAAAGTTAGCTGGAATGCAAGTGCTGAAATGCTGAGTGTTGTTGTTTGATTATTGATCAGGTGTAGGTCAGTAACAAGAATGTGACGCAAGTACAGAGCATAATAAGGACACTGGATGAACACTGAGTGAGTGAACTGCTTCAGCTAATGACTGCTAATTATTCTTATTATTATTATCCTTATTATTATTATTATTATTATTATTATTATTATTATTATTATCCATTTTATTATTATTATTATTTATTATTCATTTTATCGTTATTATTATTATTACTATTATTATTATTATTATTATTATTATTATTATTATTATTATTATTATTATCATTATTGCATGTGAACATGTATAGGGGCGAAGTCGCCTGTTATGTTCAATAAATGTATGTATGTATGTATGTATGAGTTATTGTCATATGTCTTTCTACAGTGGAGCAAGATTTTGTTGACACCATCGACACCCAAAAGCGAGGTAACCCGTGGACAAGACTACATTGACAATGGCACGACTGGCTACAAATAAGTCACACAGCTTGATTTTTGTGATAGAATTTGAGGTGGTTGGAGAAAACTGGTGTTGTAGCTTCTCCAATTGCTCATTAAAGATATTCAGTCCTTGAAGATATTTAAAAATGATTGAGTCATACGTTTTCGGAATAAATATTTTTATCTGATAGAAAAATAATTAGGAGCCTCCGTGGCTCACACGGCAGCGCGTCAGCCCCTCACCGCTGGATACCGTGGTTCAGATCCCGGTCGTTCCATGTGAGATTTGTGCTGGACAAAGCGGAGGCGGGACAGGTTTTTCTCCGGGTACTCCGGTTTTCCCCGTCATCTTTCATTCCAGCAACACTCTCCATTATCATTTCATAGCATCTATCAGTCATTAATAAATCACTTTGGGAGTGGCGACCCCATCGTACTAATAGCCTATATCTGCTTCATTCATTCCATCCCTGACCCGGTCAATGACTGGAAAACAGGTTGTAGGTTTTATTTTTATTTTTTCAGAAAAATAATTAATATTTGTACGTCGTGTTTTGTTGAGTTCACCCGAATTATATAATTTCAAATCGTTCCCACTATGGAAAACTAGCGAAAGTGACGAACTAGGAAACCTGTTCTTCTCAAGTTTTGGTCTAGATTTTGTTATTTATACAATGTCTACCCTCTGACAAAGTCACACATCTGCGGCTCGTTCTGTATGGTTAACACATACAACCAATCATTAAATATAAAAATTGATTTGACATGAGTAATCACAACTTCTTTCAGCCCTCCTAATTGTTTGTCAATTTGCACATTCGTTAGTTTGCCAGAGGGAGGACGAAATGTTTTTTCTCAAAACATGCATTCGTTAAGCTCGTTAACACATTTTAGTTTTTAAAGAAAGACGGTGTCGGTGGAAAATTGACCTGTTTTTATTAATAATGCTTTTGCAGGAGGGTGATGACCGCGTCCCCTGAACTGCAAAGCCCTTACAGCTGCCCTATTCGAGGTGAATACCCTACACCGTGACGAATACAGTAGTGGAATACAGTTCGCCAGCCAGGAATCGTATTAATAGCTTATTGACTATTTCCTCTAATTAGCCCGTAGTGAAGAGCAAACTTCAGCTATCGATCTACAGTACGTAAACGCGTACATAATTACAGAGCTCGTAAATAATGGAGTGTATACCGAACAGCCATTTCGAGGTTAATTGCTCCATGTCGTGCATCCGTCTGCAGATTCCGTTTTTTGCTCATGGCTATAAGCTGATAAACAGCTGTACACTCACGGAATAATTATTATAGGGTTTTTATTCCCTGGATAGTGTAACGGTTCAAATCCCGTAACAAGATGATATCTGTATTTTTATTATTATTATTATTAATAATATTATTATTATGTCAGTATTATTTTATCTGTGATATTATTACTATTATTGTAATTATCATCCTTATTCGATTCAATTTTGCAATGCTTGTCGCTTGCAGGATTGTACTTAGATGTATGCATATATACGTATGTGTAGAATAACACTCAAGACATGTACAGTGAGAATTATTATATATCAGATGTGGGATATGACATTGCTATATTGTGCAATACTGCTGACATTTCTGTCAAGTCATCGCCACGTCATGGCTACGTCATCGTGCTCACTTAGCACTGAGCTCTGTTCCTTTGATTTTCTTAGGGAGCCCCAGGGGATTTCACCATTACCTGTAATACTCGTCGCGTATGTGGGAGTAGGTCATAGTTATTTCTGGAGATTACGTAGGTGTGCCATGCAACGTCTATAAAAGGTGGCTGCATATTGTAGCGTCAGTCATTAGTTAAACGGAAGCTGAACAGTGAAGAAGTCAAATGGATAAGTGGACAGCTATTATTCTACTGGAAGCAGAGGCCACAGTTGGTCATTAAGGGAACGAGATGGAGAAAACTCAGTGAGGCATTAGTCTTTGGTCATTGAGAGAGTGAGGCCAAAGTTGGTCGGTCACCTAGTTGAAGATACGGACGCAAAGGCTTACCATGGAGTCATCGAAGGATACCACTTGCAATGAAGTAATATCATCCAGACTTACAAAGAAGTCATATGATATGGAGAAGAAGCAGTCATATGGATGCATCACCAAATTAGGCGTGACACATCTACAGTAAACACCAGAATTAAGGAATAAGTCGGAATTACACTCAAAGTGTTGAAGGTACAGTCAAGTGAAACAGTGAGGGATATATTTTGTATAAATTGTTAAATGTCCGGTCAAGAAGAATTCAAATTCATGCCTAGTTTCTTTCAGTTGCAATGTCATAATTTCATATTCCCATCTGTTTTATCGCAACAAGACTCACTATTTTTTATATATTATTTAAAGAATATATTTTGTTCTATCAAACGAATTCATAGTTTTATTTCAATGACAGTAAAATATCTTAACCTCAAAATTAATGGGGAAACCGAACGCCAATCTCCTTTTCCCAGAACTCATATGGTATGTTGTCAAAAGTAAGCTTATTACCCCACACCCTAGAGATAGTCAAGATTCTCATTCTATTATTGCTGCACTGAGTGGTAGCTGGCGCCCTTCGAATAACGTATGTGTAAGTAAGCAGGTAAGAAGTAAGTGTGAGTCCAGGGTTCGACGATTGTGTATTTTATTTAATGAATGTTAATTTTCATAATGTTCATGTTAAGTGCAGATATTCATATTTTCCATATTTAATTCAGATTTAAATGTTTCAAAAGTTAGTCAACGAGTTAGGAACTTCTCAATAGAAAATATTGCTTGGTTTATGATCAACCTAACAACTGGTACACTGAATCAGTTTAATCAGTTTATCAGTAATGTAGATGCGGAAATTCTCTAGTGGATACTACCTTGTCTGCTAAGCCGGCTCCAAGGCTGGAGAAAGAAGGGCGAGTGGCTGATAAAATAATCTTCCAGGGTACACTTATTATTGTTGGAGTCATTATTGTACAAATAAAATAAGATTCTTTATAGATATACACAATATACGCCGGCCCTGTAGTGTATGGGTAGCATGCCTACCTCTTACCCGGAGGTTCCGTGTTCGATTCCAGGACAGGTCAGGGATTTTTACCTGGATCTGAGGGCTGGTTCGCGGTCTACTCAGTCTACGTGATTAGAATTGAAGGGCTTTCTGACGGTGAGATAGCGGACTCGATCTAGAAAGCCATGACTAATGGCCGAGAGGATTCGTCGTGCTGAGCACACAACACCTCGTAATTTGCAGGCCTTTGGGATGAACAGTGGTCGCTTGGTAGGCCAAGGCCCTTTAGGGCTGCAGTGCCATGGGATTAGTTTATACACAATATACAGGGTGGATCAGTTGAGATGTTCTCTCTGGGTGGAGGCAGTATAATAACACCCTCGGTATCCCCTGCCCGTCGTTCGAGGCGACTAAAACAGGCCCCAGGGGCTCTCAAACCTGGAAGCGTGCGTTACAGTTATTTATTCATAGATTTTTAATTAGATTATAATTTACGCCCAAGCGTGAGGCGATTAAGTATTTTATTTTATTCATGTTTGATTACTTTAATTGTATTGCAATAGCTATTAATTATGAATTATTATTTATTAATAGTTATTTACAACTTACAAATGTGAGGAACACTATGGGTCAGCGTTGCCTGAGAGTAGTACCATTATGTGAGGAACACCATGGGTCTGTTTTGCCTTTGGATGGTTCCATAATGTGTGATACGCCGTGGGTTTGCATTGCCTATGATTAGTACCACCTGGTGAGCGGGACCAAGAGTATACGTGGCCTGTGATTAGTTCCACTATGTGAAGAACACCATGGGAATACCGGCGTTCGTGATAAGTCCCACTATGTTAGGAACGTGTCGTGCTATTTCGTCCAAACACCTGTGATTGACAGTTTGACAGATCTACAATAACTGTTCCATTTCATTGCGTTCCTTGTTAGAAATAAGTATTTTTTTATGTTTGTAATAATGGACGTTACTCGCTCCGCTCGTTCATAAAAATTACATGGGGACTTTGAAGGGCTTTGGGGAGGGACCCCTAAGGGAATTTAGGGAAATCATGTCCTTTCAAAACATCTATGGAAAGTTCCCTTTAATTTGACACCTCAGTCATCAAAATCGGATTTATAATTAAAAAGTAGTTAACGGGACAAGAAATTCCTAACGGAATTAAATATAAGACAATATACTCACTATTAACTGCGTTCCTGGAGACTGTTATGAAATTACGTTCAGCCAATTTTCACATTACTACAAAGGTTTGAATAAAAACACAAACCAAATCTGCCAATGCAAAAAACGGCCTTTTTTCTATTTGCTTTACGTCGCACCGACACAGATATGTCTTATGGCGACTATGGGCCAGGAAAGGCCTAGGAATGGGAAGGAAGCGGCCGTGGCCTTAATTAAGGTACAGCCCCAGCATTTGCCTGGTGTGAAAATGGGTAACCACGGAAAACCATCTTCAGGGCTGCCGACATGGGGTTCGAACCCACTATCTCCCGATTACTGGATACTGGCCGCACTTAAGCAACTGCAGCTATCGAGTTCGGTAAAACGGCCTTTCAGCCTTGTCAAGTTTTGTGTCTATTTACAAATATATACAGTGTGTTCAATGTATGCAGCAGCTAATGCGTTGTCCGATGATGCAAATCAGTAAATTTTTTGTTCCTCTTAATCCATTTGAATTATCTTGGAGACGTTCCTCAAAAACTTTTCAATGTCTCGTGACTTCTCCAATTTTTTCAATGGCTCTTTCTATTCTGTTGTCCATTACAATGTACTTGTTTCTCCTCTTTAGACATTCTAAATTTAGGTCAAACCTGATGATTTTCGTAGGAAAATATTCTGCTTCTTTCTTTAGTGTCATAATTAGGTGTTTTATTCGAGGGTGTGGTTTGCCTACGATTGCATTCAAGCGATGGTTCCATCCTTCCACAGCGTTGTTGGTACGATGCCGCCTTCCGGTACAATTCCATGCATCAATTGGGAAATGAGGATTTTCTAACCACTGGTCAATGAAATAGTCAAAAACCTTATTGAGTTTCTCATGTGCTACAGCAACACTGTGGATGTGTAGCCAGCCTTCCTCCACATCTGTCGTCTTTAAAAAGGCCAGAGCAGCGCACATTCTCACGGAGTCTCGTATTTCCTGGCGTGTGTTATAATCTTTGGCAAGCCGAAGATTTTGTACATTCCTCCACAGACTTTGTGAAAAATGAAAAAAGCACCATGAAATTCTGCAGCAGGAAATACAATGTTGATTGCCTCGATCACTCCAGCTTCGAAATCTGCGGTTACTGTCTCAGGGGACCAGTCTGGAATCACCCGAAGAATGGCGTTAAACAGGCGAATGTAAATTGACCTTCTCTTGTCAGGAAGTAATGAGAAAACTACGGGGGTTACGTTTGTTTCTTCCACAGTGCTTCCTATATCCACATGGATGGTGTATAACTGAGAAAATTGTTTGCTAACGCTCTTAAAGGTGCCATCCATGAAAAAAAATCTTATTTTCTTTTAATGCAGTTTCTTCTGTGGAACTGGCAAAAATAAGTATCCGCTCACCATCACAGTCGTCAGCTAGAAAGAAATTATTTTCATCTGTCATCTTCAAACGTTCTGAATCCAACTCAACTTCATCTCGATGATTGGGTTCAGCCTCAGTTCCCTGAGCATCCCTTCGCTGTCTATGCAGAGTAGACTCGCAGTTAATATAATTGAGGAATTCTGGTAACTAGTTCAAATCCGGATTGTAGAAGAGGTTTGAATTCGTCTTCAAAAATCTGAAACCAAAAGGAACTAACTATACTATCTATATAAATAAAATAAGAGTTATGTCTGTACTTTACTTGGAATAGTGAAATTTTGGCATAATTTCATGTATTACACATCGTAGAAGCCGAATCGAACTTTATCTCAATTTCTGTCTGTCTGTCTGTCTGTCTGTCTGTCTGTCTGTCTGTCTGTCTGTCTGTCTGTCTGTCTGTCTGTCTGTCTGTCTGTCTGTCTGTCTGTCTGTCTGTCGAGCAAGACGTCACTCGCAGAATGTAAACTCGCTTCGCTAGTTTACTTCCTTCGGCCTTCAGGCTCAGGATTTGCAAGGAGTTCAAACTGAATTTAAATTAATATATGCCCATTTAGAAGCCAGTGGGGCCCAGTCCTAGAGTCTGGGGCATAAATATTGTCACAAATAAAAAATATAAACCTACCTGTGAAATGGATTAATCAGTTTCTTCGCGGGCTCTTTCTTTCCCTGTGCACCCTTTGTGGGTGGGGGACGCAGACAAAGAATTCACCCATGGTATCCCCTGCCTGTCGTAAGAGGCGACTAAAAGGGGAAACCAAGGGATGATCAAATTAGAACCATGAAACTACTTGCGATTAGTACCACCACGTGGGGAACACCATGGGTCGCTATTACTTGCGCGTAGTATCACTATGTTGGGTGCCAAATAGGTTTGTGATTAGTAGCACTATATGAGCGACACCATGGGATGAGGGAACCCATGGTTCTGGCTTCCCTGTGATTAGTACCCACTATATGAGGAACACCACGGGATAGTACGAGTCCCTGTGGTTAGCACCCTTATGTGATGAACACCATAGGTTTGCGTTGCCTGTAAATGGCGCCGCAATGTGCGAAAGAGCGTAGGTCTGTAATACATGTGCGAATTTCATTACCTGTGAGTGGTACCATAATGTGTGGAATACCGCGAGTCTACGCTACTCTGAATTAGTACCGCAACATGACAAATACCATGGTTCTACTTTCCTAGCGATAAGTACCATTGTGAGGGGTCGCTGACTTGGATTTTGGACCCCTTTCGACTACAAGTATCATCGATTCAGTATCGTGCTATAGAAGAAGTCCCTTGGTCAGTATTACTATTGTTCTACGCCAGCTTCTGTGCATGTGAGGCACTGTGGGTCTGTTCCACTGATCGTTTTAAATTCATATCCATCCATCCATTGAATCTTCGTCCTCACGTTTTGAATTGTGATCAGTGGATGTTTTTGGGCTTTTAATTCGTCATTTCATTTCGTACCATTAGGGGCCGGTGACCTAGATGTTAGGCCCCTTTAAACAAAAAGCATCATCATCATTATCTTTCCCTGTGCCTTGTGGACTTCTTGTGCAGCCACATCAGGAACACACGTATTATGGATCTCTTCTTTAATAATTTCACGGTTTATAGTGAACACTTTTCCACTACAAGAACGGTTAACACAACGCCACAAAACTTCACCGCACTTCTCATTCTTAACCGTATACCGATACTCGTTAAGTAATAAAGTAGGTTGGTCCCTTGTGGGGGTTGAAAACTCCATAATTAACAAAGATGTTAATTCATAGAGATCATTCGAACGAATGAAGTCTCTGTTCATAAACAAAGGTGGGGAGGGGAGGAATGGAATTTCACAGTAGGGGTGGGTGTGAAATCCCACAGCCAGTTGTGGATATCCCACAACCTGTGATTGTGCAAGTAAGCACAGGGGTCATTGACCTCTGACTACCTGCACTGCCTCAACCCTTGTCAACATTTCGTCTGGACGAGAAGGCACTCATAAACTTGTATGATAATTTGTAAAACCGAGCTGGACGAAATGGCACGTTGTTCAAGGAAATTTGTTACTGGACGAAATGGCACTGAACCTGTTAGGAACACCACGGGCCTGCGTTGCTTGCGAGTGGTGCCCTAATGTGAAGAACACCTTGGTCTGTGTTGCCTGCGACTGGTACCATGATGTGTAACACACCATGGGTTTGCATTACTTGTGATTAGTACCACCATGCGAGGAACACCATGAGTCTACGTTACCTGTAATTAGTACCACTATAGAAGGAACACCATGGTTTTGCTTTATCAGTGATTTGTACTATTATGAGGGGCCGGTGACCTGGATTTTAGACCCCTTTTTATAACATGCATCATCGCAGAAAAGAAGGCATTGTGAAATGGATCGACTATTTCAAAATGAAATGGCGTATGGCTTTTAATGTCCGAGGACATGTTCGCCTCGTCAGGTGCATGTCTTTCGATTTGAAGCCCATTGGCGACCTGCGCGTCGTGATGAGGATGAAATGATGATGAACACGACACAAACACCGAGCCCCCGTGCCAGCGGAATTAACCAATGATGGTTAAAATTTCCGACCCTTCCGGGAATGGAACCCGGGAACCCTGTGACCAAAGGCCAGCACTCTAACCATTTAGCCATGGAACCGGACATCGACTGATTGTTTCGGATTCATGGTCATTTTTTCATCAAAATTCGTTTTATATTTTACTCAGTGGATACATTTGGAAGTTTTAATTATCGTTTCATTTCGTTGCCTCTCATACCATAAGCGCCAACGGCCGTAGCCGTTTTGAAACACCGGATCCCGTGAGATCTCCGAAGTTAAGCAACATTGGGCGTGGTCAAGATTTGGATGGGTTGCCACGCGCTGATGGTGGGGGTAAGGGAATGAAGGAGGGGAAAGGAACTGGCCACCCTACCGTACGTAAACTCCGGATCAGGCATACCTCTGCGGAGGTTCAGACCTGCCTTCGGACAGAATACACCCTTTCCTTACCATACCATACCATAGCTGTTAGGCCCCTTCAGACAACAAACATTATCATCATCAATTACTCGAGGCTTTCTCCTTTGGTACAGATCGTCCCACTGCAAAGATACCATCATATCGGATGTTTGGATTGAAAAATCTACTTCTCTGAAGAGCCTGTTCCTTCAGGCAACCGCTGCACTGAGTGGCTCATACGGTTGAGGCGCTGGCTTTCTGACGCCAACTTGGCAGGTTCGATCCTGGCTCAGTCCGGTGGTATTTGAAGGTGCTCAATACGTCAGCCTCGTGTCAGTAGATTTATTGGCACGTAAACAAACTTCTGCGGGACTAAATTCCGGCACCTCGCGCTTCCGAAAACCGTGAAAGTAGTTAGTGGGACGCAAAGCCATTATTATTATTATTATTGTTGTATGTCCGGCGCTCCTTTCTCGCTCCGTCAGCCAGCTGCACGCGCGCCTGTGTATCATTCTGCTAGCTTCGACGCGCAGCCCTCAGTGCGCGTGCCTGACCATCGAGTGTACTATAAATAGGAGCTCCCTGCCCGCTCACTCGCCCACTTGCCCCGGTGTCCAGCTCCAGAATACACCCTACGTCGAGCACGGAGGCTACTCCTCTTGAAAATGTGCTTCGACCAGGTGGACTGAATTTCTGGCAGTACGAGGTTTCACCTCTGGTCACCGTTCCCTTACCTGTTTCCGCTGCCTATGTTCCGTAATTCTTTTACAAGCCATTCTCATTCCTTAATTTACGCAAGATCCCTTAGTTTCGCTAGGTGGAATTTCTTCAATCAATTGAACTTGCTTTTTAGGAATTCAGGCACTTCAACAAACAAGGACTCTCAAAGACATTTATGTTAGTGTGCCAGATAGTTTTCGACTATCAACGTGTCAATTCACAAAGACTATCTTTTCAAGATAGAAGTGTATATAAAGACTGTAAACCTGTACATATTGTATAAAGATAGACTTTTCTCAAGATTCATTATTCCTTTTTGCTTCAAAATAAATTTCTGTTATTTGTGTAAATATCATAAAGTGAAGCAATAAAAGTTGTGTTTTGTAAACTTCAACCTTGGTTACAACTATTATTATTATTATTATTATTATTATTATTATTATTATTATTATTATTATTATTATTATTATTATTTAGGCAACTCAACTTACTGAGTTGTATATATCCGAAACATGAGGTGCAGTAGAAGATGTACTGTTACATGTACACCCGTCTGCTCGCTTGAGGAGCCCTCTTTGCTCTCACACACAGTTCGCCGTTCTCATCGATTACCTTGCAAGCATATCGAGAAATAAGGTCACGAGGTTAAGGAAGACCCTGGACAATAAACAGGATCGAGATAAAATGGGAGTATCCTTGAAAAACGGGTACAGAGAAATCACCCCAAATTTAGAACTAACTATTGAATGACACATTAAGCACACGGGATCTGTAGTTTGACGTATCCTATCTATAGAAAATAAAATAAAGGAAAAAAGTAAACCGTGTTTTTATCTGATGGATGGAGAATCGTTCTAGAACACGTTAAAACTTCTAGGATTTATATAATATTAATAGTGTGTAATTATAATAACTAATACCGTGTCTAACAAAGTTTTAGAAATAAAAAAAATAAAGTTTTAGAAACGGGAATACACATTAGTTAACTAGGCACTTCCAGGCACCCTACAAATGTAAAACTTGTTACCACAGAATTTAATACTTCCAAGATCCCTAGAAAAATAGAAATATACCAAACCTTTTGGAGGACCGGGGTCGAAATTTGTGCTCAGAAACAAAACGGATTAAGTACGAAAACGTAAGCATATCCTTCACTCAGTGGAAAACTTTCTTCCAAAGCGATGGAGTAATTTTTATGGGCTTAAAAGTTTCCTTAAAGTCCAAATGTATTTTTTACTAGCTGTAGTACCCGGCATTGCCCGGATAGCTTTTGAACGTTTACCTATAAGATTTGTTAGTTATGTGTGAAGTGAATTTGTGTAGAATTCCTTTCTTTGACATGGAGATTGATATTTTCTTCTTCTTCTCCTTCTTAATCTGTTTACCCTCCAGGGTTGGTTTTTCCCTCGGACTTTGCGAGGGATCCCACCTCTTCCGCCTCAAGGTCAGTGTCCTGGAGCTTCAGACTATGGGTTGGGGATACAACTGAGAAGGATGACTAGTACCTCGCCCAGGCGGCCTCACCTGCTATGCTGAACAGGAGCCTTGCGGGGGGATTGGAAGGGATAGACAAGGAAGAGGGAAGGAAACGGCCGTGGCCTTAAGTTAGGTACCATCCCGGCATTTGCTTGGAGGAGAAGTGGAAAACCGCGGAAAACCTCTTCGAGGATGGCTGAGGTGGGAATCGAACCCACCTCTGCTCAGATGACCTCCCGAGGCTGAGTGGACCTCGTACCACTTTGAAAATTTTCGTGGCAGAGGCGGTAATCGAACCCGGGCCTCCGCGGGTAGCAGCTAACCACTACACCACAGAGACGGACGATTGATATTTTACGATCTATTATGTAGTTTTAGAGTTATTTAGGTGTTTTTGATTTCAAGTTTTAGCTTATTTAATTTTCGAGTAAAATTTGTTCCTTATAAAAGCTCGAATTGAATGTGAAGTATTTGATTTTTTTTAATGTAGTAAGTGATAACTAAAGGCCGGATTTTTATCCAGTAACATGTTAGATTGCAAACTAATTTGGTTAGTAGGAAGTGTCGGCCACCCGCTCTTCCATAATGTAACAAGAGTAACATAAATTATAGGGGTTCTGATGGACCGTACCCCTAAAATTTATGCAAACCCCATAGCATAGTCGTTGTGAAGGTAGACTATACTTGCTACTCGCTTCAGTAAGTTTGCATTCTAACCTATTAGTGCATAAAAATCCGGGCTCTAGTGATAACTATATGCATTTACCCGTCGCACTATTGATACGATGTACACGATTTCAACTGTCAGTGAGACTGTCACCAATCAGCCATGAGAACCCAAACGCTGTGGATTCAACACTAATCTCGGTTACTTGCTGTTTACTTTTAAGCCCATCTCAGCCCCCCACCCCCACCCGTCTCAATGAAGGCTGAACGTGGACTTAAACGGTATCCAGAGCATCACAGTTTTCGTCTCAGCGACACACAAACAATGGATTCGACAGTGATATAGATTATTTTCCATTATTTTTACAAGTCATCCCATTCCATTCCCACCCCTATCGGGGGTGAAGTTGTTTCATCTCCAAAATAGTATTTATTTTCCAGATGGTAACTCATAAGTGTGCCAAGTTTCCTTGACACCTATTCTGGAACTTACCCACATACAAAGGGCACTAGGATAGTTTTGCAATGTGAGTGAACGCTTTAGACTTTTTCAAAATAATTTCCACCACACTCAATACACTTCTCCATACGTCAAAACCAGTCACTGAACCAACTCTGCTACTTTTCTTCGGTTACATTTTCACACTCTTGATCCCATGCTGCCAGAAGTTCCTCGTCGGATGCAAAATTCCGCCCTCTCAGCTTCAGGTTCACTTCTGGGAAGAGTGCGAAGTCACATCGGGCAAGATCAGGACTGTATGGAGGGTGATCAAGCACAGTCCTGATCTGGCAAGAAAATCCATTGTTACATTAGCACGATGTGCTGGAGCATTGTCGTGATGCAAGAGCCATGTGTTGAGCCGTGACCTTGTACGGAGCTGCTTGGGAGCCTGGATGACCTGAGGCAGACAAGTCTCACTGTACCAATTCGCAGAAACTGTCCTTTGTGTTTCTAGCACAACCCGAGTCAGGATGCCCCGTTTAGTGAAGAATACTGCAATCATCCTTTTCTTCACTGACCTTGACTTTCGCACAGTCACAGGATTACCCTCATCTTCAAACAGCCACACCTTGTCCTGGGATTTTGTTGAGACATCGTAATAATAAAGCCAAGTTTCGTCACCTCTAACGATGCTAATGACGTTACGCGAAGTTCCATTTTCAAACTGTTATAGCATTTTTCGGCACCATTTCACTCGATGTGCCCTTCGTTCCTCTGAAAGTGAATGGGGCACCCAAAGGGAACAAACCTTTCTAACATGGAGATGGTCGTTTAGAATCGAATTAATAGCTGGTGCAGGGATGTGGAGGGTCTCTTCTACCTGCCGATATGTCAACCGCCTCTCTTGCTGCAACATTTTCCTCACAGTTTCAATGTTTTCCTCAGTCACTGATTCAGACGGTCGCCCAGAACGAGGATCATCTTCAACCCCAAAATTTCCTCTCTGGAACTCTTTGTACCAGCGAAAAGTTGTTGTCCGATGTGGACAGTCTTTCCCCAGCACAGGAGTCATTTCCTCCAGGCCCTGGTCAACAGCCACGAGCAAAATTGAGCGACATTTACCTTTAGACCACGATGACATCTTAACTTGCTTTCAATCCCACTGCTTGATAACAACTGGTGTGAAGGTCGCGTCTTGCTGTCTTCTAGACCGGTTTTCATCCCTCTTTTCATCCCTCACCATAACAGGGGTGTCCAGCCAACCGTTCTTGCGTATTGCAAAACTTTCCTAGTGCCCTTTGTACACCCATAATCTCGGTCATTTTTACAATCTTTTTTTTTTTGCTAATTGCTTTACGTCGCACCGACACAGATAGGTCTTATGGCGACGATGGGACAGGAAAAGCTAGGAGTGGAAAGGAAGCGGCCATGGCCTTAATTAAGGTACAGCCCCAGCATTTGCCTGGTTTGAAAATGGAAAACCACGAAAAACCATCTTCAGGGCTGCCGACAGTGGGGTTCGAACCTACTATCTCCCGAATACTGGATACTGGCCGCACTTAAGCGACTGCAGCTATCGAGCTCGGTTACAATCATTTTCACCCCTTCCCAACCTCCATTCTGATTGCGGCTGAAGTATGACTTAAACAGCATCCATTGTCACAGTTCAACTCAGCGACTTCGTAAAAATGGATTCAATATTAATATCAATCGTTTTCGTTTATTTCACCCCCTCCCGTAGGACCGCTAAGGCTGTTTTCTCCCCAACAGATTTTTTTTCAGATAATAAGTCATATGTGTACCAAGTTTCGTTCAGTGCTATTCTGAAACATACCCACATGCATCCATAATCTCGGTTATTTTTACATTTATTTTCACCCCTTGCCAACCTCCATTCTGTTTTCGTCCGAAGTATGACTTTACCAGCACCCAAAGTATCACAGTTTAAATCAGCGACCTCGTAAACAATGGTTCCAACATTAATATCAGTCGTTTTCGTTTATTTTTATATTTTACCCCCTACCCTAGGAGTGCTAGGGTGTTTCCTCCAACAGCATCTTTTTCAGATAGTAAGTAATATGCGTAACAATACTGTATGAGGATTATTCTGGAAGAAACACACATACATGCGTAATTTCGGTCATTTTGTACATTCTACTTTTCATCCCTTCTCATTCCCATGCCGACAGGGGCTGAATATAGATTTTAACGACATCCAGAGTGTGATTTTTCACCCCACCGACCCCGAAAACTAGGGACTGTACATTAATATTTGTCGCTGTATATTATTTTCATATTTCACCCCTCTTTCCATATTTTTATAATTCAGCCCCTAGGGGTGTGAGCGGTATCTTACCCCCATAGTAATGTCTGTGCTATGTCTGTGAATTCTCAATATCTTTGTCCATCATGACTAGCGCGGGCAGTAGCAGTTCAAACGGTAAAATGCAGGTGAAAAATATATGGCGAATAACACAAAAAATAGCATCTCTGGACCAATAATTATATTAATTAATGAGTTATGGGCACAAGTCATCAACTCACCCCACCAAGTAACATGAAGCAAAACAAACGAGTTCAAATGAGTTAAGTGAGCAAAGACTGAACACGCAAAGTGCTACATGAACTAAAGACATACTGAATCGCAGTGATGTAGTAGAATTCATAGTCGTAATGTAGCTAAGTATGTATGTATATAATTTCTCTATTAACAATGGTATCTATTAATTTACCGCTAATTTTAATCTTAATTTGCTTAAAAACAGTTATTATCTTCCATTTACGACAAAAATTATAATGAAATTTCATGGTTACGATTCGTTCACGTAGTTCACGTACCCGCGTAACATTCTGCGAGAGGAGGTTAATTGAATAATGCTTTTCACGGTTAGGATTCTTCACATGTTTGGTAATTTTAGTGCCGAGTATTTTTCCGCTACATCACTGCAGGTTTTCTACCTGACACTTTACTGTTTATTGTCATTCTAATCGCGTGTAAGTTACATACATCCATTCGAGCTTATCATTGTAATGTTTTACTGTTACTATTCTAATACGCATATGTGTGCGGATTATAGGAATTTTTATTCCCAGGCGGAAGTACCCTATGGTCTGGCAACATCCTCGTAAAAGAATAATGAACTTCACAGTGTATGATTCGTGCTAATGAGTTAATGAATATAAGTTGGAAAAGGCGACCTGTAGGTCTTCTAAGCTTGTGCTAGCTAACGTTATAACTGAGGGGGAGTTTACCTGTAGTATTTCTTTCGGAGGAGTAATGTAATAGATTTAGGAATGGCAGTAAATCTTCGAAAGGAATTAACGAGTATTAGTTTGAGCCGATGATGATGATGACGATTTTCCTGGCAAATATACTTAGATGTTTAGGTATTTTTCGACAAGTCCTGGGTTATTTTATTGATTTATGGCATTACTGGGAAGCAAGTCCTTTAAGGCGACCCTCCGGAGATAAAAATCGATATTTTATGATTTTTTTATGACTGAAATTGAAAGGATTGAGTTTTTTTTGTCACGAAGTAATCACTGTAATAATGCTTTGTTTGCAAGTAATTTTACATTTAAATCCCATTTTTCTCCCATAATATTCTGCCAATTGTAACAAAATTTATATGGTATATGTATCACAGCTACATTAAGAAACCTGCGTATGTAAGTTTGATTGCAGAATGTTTTCAAGCTGTAGAGATTTTTAAGTCCAAAATTTTAGAACGTAAAAATTACACAAACATTAGTACGATATGTCACCTTATATAAATTATATACAGAAAAATCGATACGTAGCGCTTTTAAAAGAAGTATTTTCTACCTAATTACGAATTTACATTAACATGTTAATTAAATTTCATGAAAAAGTTGGAATTAATTTTTTTATAAAATATATTGGAAAAACGATTAATTGCATATGAAAGAAATCTCTACTTTTATGTAGGTGACATTCCCATAAAGTTCCGTGAAAATCCATGCATTAGGTAAAAGTATATTTTTATCTCCGGAGTGTCGCCTTAATGGAGCCCTAGTGAAGTGTACTGTGAAGTGGGCGAATATGTTATACATTCGGAACGCCGTTGCTTAATGTAATGTCTTCAATAATGATGGACATTCATAATTATATTAATGCTATAGAAAATGGCCAGTTGAGAAACAGAGGATCTTCTATGAACAAACATTAGAATTAGTGCGTACTTATGAGAATCGTAGTCCCCGAACAAGTATATGAGTTGCCTTAGAATGGAATAGCTTAGGTGCATGTGTCCACTACGTATACTCCAATCTTGTAGAGTAGAAGTGTGTGTGTGTGTGTGTGTGTGTGTGTGTGTGTGTGTGTGTAAGCGAATTTTCAGCCAATAGTGGTATCCCTCAGACCTGCGGAGAAAGCCGAAAGTCTGCCGACATAATGGCGTGGAGTTTTCAAAATTGCTTATGTATTGCTTTGGATATATGAGTCAATTTCTTTCAGGATGGACGCTGACGAATGCCATATTGTCATTTTCGTTGGGATTCTTTTCATTATTTGATTGTAGGCAGATATTCCTCCCTAACCTAAATTTTATTTTATTTTGGGTGTTTGTTGCTTATTTATGTCGTTTCAGGATATTACGACGTTGTAAATATTTCTTTTGTTGTTGTTGTTGTTGTTGTTTTTTCTTAAGTTAATTATCCTAGTAGATCGTGTAAGTGAGCGATATTTAACCTCAGTTAAGGCTGGGTGCCCTGACAGAATCTTTGTTAACTCGACTTATGTGGAAGTAAAAATATGAATGACAATCTGTACAGCGGAAAAGTGATATTTTCAATAGATTGAATGTGAATGCTAATACTGTATTATGTTATCCAAGTTTTCAGCATTGTTGTAACCTACCAGTTAGATTTTTCTTGATTGGAATTATATGTGTTTACTTTCATATCAGGTCCGGGTACCAATTAGACTTTGCCTAAGGCCTTCCGCGCACGAAGCTTCACGCTAGGGGTATGCTGGCGACGATTTGTAGCTCAGAAGACACTTCCTCTGTTAATGAACGTTTAGGAGGGGACGCGTTTAGGAGGGGACGAAGATGCGCATCACAAGCCTGAAGCGACGAATCCGAGCCGCTTTATTGTCGTGTTCTGGGTCCAGCAAAGAGCTAGAATAACGTAGAGAGGCGGAAGCGCTGCCTGGCTGAAGCTAATTGAACGAATGTCCGCCATGTTTCAGTTGCCGCATAAGCGAGGAGACTGGCTCTCGAATGACGAAAATTGTTGAAAATACAATCTCCATGTCACTTGGTCATATAATGTTATTCTAGCTCGTTGGTGTCAACCATTAGGTCAGGCACCATAGAAGCTCGAGGAAGTTGAGAAAAGGGGCATTTTATACAGAAGTGGAACATGGACATTTTGTTTCTTAAGAATATGCATATTGCTTGGACATTTTGTAAAACGTATCATACTTACTAATGACAGTTCTTTTGCTGCTACGAATAGCCTACGATGTGCATTCAATTGTAAGTAGGGGAGGACCCAGTATTTTCTTCATTTTCTTTGTTTCCGCCGTAGTGCAGTGTAATAATAGTTTTAAAAAAAAACAATTTGTTCATCACTTGATGTACTGGACATGATCAAGAATCCGGAACAACACTGTAGAAGATAAAAGAAATTATAACACGGAACTATACAAATCACCCGATCTCTTCCCAGGTTGTGTCGCTCCGTTGACTGATGCACGCTGTAAAAGTAGCTCGCCTGTAGCCTACCTTCATGCAGCTAGCAAATCGCTCCCGTGTCGCGCAGCTTCCGTGTGCGGAAGGCCTAGGTGTACTTTCAAATGAGGTCAGCCACTGTTTTGTTGACACCGATGTCATTATTGTCTGTTAAAGCAGAGACACTGTTACCCATCAACGGAGATACTTGATTATAAATTCTCATTGTCTCTTTTCTTTGAAACATACCCATTGTATCCAATTATGTTGTCCACTGAGTGTATTTATTTGGAAAGTCAGTTATAACCATTATTTGTGTACCGGGCGGTACACCCCTACGCCGCACTTTTAAATCTTGCGCCAATAAAACCTCCCCTACAGGAGAAACACCGAACTTGGAACTTGGCTTACTTCAACTTTTCCTCAGAAGATGTCACTACCGTAAGTTTTTTTATGGTGAAGTTTCCTGAACTGTGTGCATTTCAACTTGTTTTGTTTCCCGTTCTTCAAGAAGTGTGGACATTCCCTCATAGATGTCTCTGCTAAAAACTATGATCATGCACGTTGGTGCGAAGTTAAGGAACTTTTTTTGAAGAAATTTTGTATGCCTAAGTTTGTTCTTTACTAAATTTCGTTCATTCATTGGTGGGTTGGCAATATTTAACTTTTCCTTCCGCCAGTTTTGAATTTAGCCAATCCAGAATTTCTGTAATTAATCTCCTACCAATCACAGGTTTCTTCTTCGATTTGGTGTGTAACTGTAAGCTATCCAATAAAACTGAGAGGGTGTGGCTAAGTTATTCATGAAAGGTCTCGAACCTTCCCCAAGGGTTTATAAACTGCGGATTTTCACGTCTCTTGGCCATTTGATCAACGTCTATCTAAGTGTGTGGATGTGAAGCAGGAGGCGGATGGTGCCACTTCCATCAGGCAGCAGGTCTTCAGCAAGGTAATGGCCATTTAACATCTTTATTTCTTGCTAGCTCAGCAGTTTAACCCGCGGGAAAGGTCCGAAACCTTTACCATGTAACCTGTCTTTCTAAACATGTAATTTTCTGCCGGCTTATGTAAAAACTTAATTAAATCTGTAACTGTAATTCGTGGTCCGCCTCTGTGGTGTAGTGGTTAGCGTGATTAGCTGCCACTCCCGGAGGCCCGGGTTCGATTCCCGGCTCTGCCACGAAATTTGAAAAGTGGTACGAGGGCTGGAACGGGGTCCACTCAGCCTCGGGAGGTCAACTGAGTAGAGGTGGGTTCGATTCCCACCTCAGCCATCATGGACGTGGTTTTCCGTGGTTTCCCACTTCTCCTCCAGGCGAATGCCGGGATGGTACCTAACTTAAGGCCACGGCCGCTTCCTTCCCTCTTCCTTTCCTATCCGTTCCAATCTTCCCATCCCTCCACAAGGCCCCTGTTCAGCATAGCAGGTGAGGCCGCCTGGGCGAGGTACTGGTCCTACTCCCCAGTTGTATCCCCCGACCAAGAGTCTGAAGCTCCAGGACACTGCCCTTGAGGCGGTAGAGGTGGGATCCCTCGCTAAGTCCGAGGGAAAAACCGAACCTGGAGGGTAAACAGATGATGATGATGAACTGTAATTCGTGGATAGAGAGTGATTTACCCTCTCGAGCTCCCCTTCATTTTGGTTTGAGGTGACTACGTTTTGGTAACTGATTTTCTTCTCTTCCTTAATGTCTTAAATAATTCTTATACGAGTCATCTCCATAGTTTGGGAATAGCCCCTGTTTCATCGGCCGATTGCCTTTTAGGTTTTAAGAAGCTACATAGAGGAGTGCAAGTGTTCGCCACCTTTCATTTTGTATTCGGGCCATTTATGTAACTGTTATTTCTTTTACACGAAGGCCCTGTAGGCTGGGTACGAGATACCCCTGTTTCATTTTTGTAAGTTGTGCCTTGATGGCCAGTAATTATAAGTTTCTGATATTGCTTTGAATAGGCTTGAAAACTGAGAGCGGCTCAGCTCTTTTCTAGTGTGGTAACTGTGCCTCTGGGAGGCTTGATATTTGAAGTCAGGAGCAAGTGCTCCAGGTATTAGGGGATTTCTGCCTTTAAGTAAGGTTATATGGTTGAGCGTGTAGCTCAGGAAGTGTAAAGAGAGGGCTTGAAGCCCAAGTTCTGTTTATACCTCCAATCTTGTCTTTACTAGACCTGTTGATTGCTACTGGTACCTGTTGTATTTTTATTGGTTGATTGTCCGACTCGTTGGCTGAACGGTCAGCGTACTGGCCTTCGGTTCAGAGGGTCCCGGGTCGGGGATTTTAACCTTAATTGGTTAATTCCAATGGCACGGGGGCTGGGTGTATGTGTTGTCTCCATCATCATTTCATCCTCATCACGACGCGTAGGTCGCCTACGGGCGTCAAATAGAAAGATCTGCACCTGGCGAGCCGAACCCGTCCTGGGATATCCCGGCACTAAAAGCCATACGACATTTCATTTCATTGGTTGATTGTCAAATTTTTTAAAGAGAAAGGAAAAATATAACCTTTGTTACAGTTTTAATTTAACTTTGATTTGGTAGTTAGACCCATTCACCCCGGCACCTTCTTTCACCTCTGCTGATCCATCAACCCCGGTAACAATTTGAATAATAAAATTTTGGAACTTCCTTCCGAAATGAAACCTTCCCAAGCTGTTGTCATTCGTAAGTATGGCACTCCTCATATACCATGTAGCATATTATCCGAACTTTACCTCATATGACTCTGATGACTAAGTGTGACCGAATTCCTGTCAGAACCCTACACCTACGAGTGGAATTTCTTGTTAACCGATTGACACGAGCTGTGGCATATTTGAACAATATTCTTCGATCACTTAATTCAGATTCTTTAGACAAATGGTCATGGTTACCACTGAAATAGACATGCAATTGGCGGCTGGGTAGCTTGTTCCTGAGATAGAAACATTACGTAATCATTCCGTTTTGCCTGGACTAGGTGTGAGATGGTGGTGGTGGTGGTGGTGGTGGTGGTGGTGGTGGTGGTGGTGGTGGTGATTGTTTAAGAGAAAGTACAGCTGGGCAACCATCCTCTATTAACACAAATCAGAGAGAAAAAATGGAAAAGGTCCGACACTTCAAAAATGAAGGTATCGTTCAAAGAAAAACAAGGGCCGAAAGGGACATGAAAATGAAAGACTCCCTAGCCCTCGAATGCTCTAATAGCGTCGGGGTCGGAAAAGAACAAGAGTTGGCTAAAAGAGTTTGGACAGGATAGATGAAAGTGAGGAGCCTGGCACAAGTAAGTGGAAGCAATGCCAGGACGCAGCTAAGAACCCCGTGGTCGCCTACCCACGCTCCCAAGTTCGGAGCCCCTGGGGCCCCTTTTAGTAGCCTCTTAGACAGGCAGGAAATACCATGGGTGTTTTTCTACCGCACCCACCCACAGGGGGCGGGGTTGAGGGCAGGAGCTTGGTGTGAGTCACCGTTTGTTTCTTGTAGTACTACTACTGCGTACAACACTTGTCCCGTTTCTCTGCGGGGTTGTTTATGAAGAGAGACGAATCTTCGTAGCGAGTTTTTATGATCGGATGCCCTTCCTAACGTCAACCTCATCAAAGAGGTTAATGATATGGAATGAATGACATGAAATATGATAGCAGGAAGGGACAGTGTGAGACGGAGGCCGGCACATAGCCTACTCCGGTCGAATAACATCAAGGGAAGGCTTAACGTTTCCATCTGACCGACGAATCCCTATCAGTAGCGTCATATACCCTTACTCGAAGTGGACCCTGCGGTGAGGTCTGTAATGTATTAAATACAGGCTTTTGGCACGCAATCTAGTGATTATAAATTGTATACCACCACCTCTGCTACCCTGCCGGCCTATATTCTGCTGGTGAGATGGTGGGCGTGATGAATGTTTTAAGATGAAGTACAACTAGGCAACCGCCCTCTATGAAAACCTATCAAAGAGAAAAAAAATAAAAGGGGCCCGGTACTTCGAAAAATGAAGGTACCAGCCAAAGAAAGACAAGGGCGTCCGGCTCCATGGCTAAATGCTTAGCGTGCTGGCCTTTGATCACAGGAGTCCCGGGTTCGATTCCCGGCACTGTCGGGAATTTTTACCATAATTGGTTAATTCCCCTCTCACGAGGACTGGGTGTATGTGTCTCTTCATCATTTCATCCTCATCACGACACGCAGGTCGCCTACGGGAGTCAAATCAAAAGACTGCTCCTGGCGAGTCGAAGTCCTCGGACACATCCCGGCACTAAAAGGCATACACCATTTCATTTCAAAGACAAGGGTCACTAAGGGCATGAAAATGAAAGAATCCCTAGGCCTCGAATGCTCCAATAGCGTTGGGGTCGGAAAAGAACAAGAGTTGATCAAGGGAGGCCGGATAGTATGATGAAAGTGATGAGCCTGGCACAAGTAAGTGGAAGCAATGCCAGATCTCAGCTGAGGGCCCCGTGGTCGCCAACCTACGCTCCAAAGTACAAAGCCCCTGAGGCCCCTTTTAGTCGCCTCTTACGACAGGCAGGGGATACCATGGGTGTTATTTTACCGCCCCCCCCCCCCACACACGGTGTCAGACACTTAAGACTTGACGCCTTAACTATTATGGCCACCAGGGGGGGGGGGGGGGGCATTTTTCTTGCAGTACTAACAACAAGAAGAAATATGGGACACAACAAAAAGCGCCGTGGCCGACATTCACATTTTACTATCCATCGGCCTGTAAGGTGACAGAGCCATTACGCTAAATTCTGATGGTGTTTGAATAAAATGTTTCGGAAACTTCCCAGCTAGGCGTACTGCATATGCAGACCTTATCGCATGCATTTTGTTTGATAACAAATACAGTAGTGCATAGTTCTGTTTCAGTCCAGAAGTCCAAAGATTTGTTCTCAGAGTCACCTTTGTTACGAGCACTCGTAATATGAACTTTAAACTGGTGAGGGGACACTACAGAGTTAAAAACGGGTGATTCATTAATGTTTGATTATAAAATTTCTATTTACGAGGCTGCCCCAGTGAAACTAGATTGGAAATGCGGCACATTCGCTTATGGGTGCAATATGAAACCATTAATATGGAACCCTTGACAGAGGAACTCAAAGCTTATTATCATACACCGGCGGAAAATGAAATCCCAGGAGGAGTTGTGCTAGATAAACGAAATGCGGGAGGCGTGTTTGCACATTTGAAAGATGACACCTATTCAAATTTGTGCGGTATTCGACAAAGAGTGGTGCTAATAACACCGCTATGACCTTATACAGCAAGCTTATTTAAATACGCACTGTATACTTCGTGAGCGTTAGTCACCGTCCGGTGTTAACGTTCTGAGTCGAACATGCCTTTAAGGAGACGAAGAAGGTAGGATCAGCAGCGTACTGAGTTTGAGCGAGGCCGTGTAATAGAACTACGAGATGGTGGATGTTGCAGAAAGACTTGGCAGGGATGTATCTACAGTGTATCGGTGTTGGCAACAATGATCACGGGAAGGCAGTTTCTCAAGAAGAACAAGGTCTGATGATGCTTGTTGTTTAAAGGGGCCTAACATCGAAGGTCATCGGCCCAGAACAAGGTCTGACCACAAATGGGCCAATACGGAGAGGGAAGACCGCCGTATACGCCGCATGACTGTGGTGGATCCTACTGCATCTGCAGCAGCAATTAGAGCCTCAATTGGCACCAGAGTGACAGCGAACTGTGACAAATTGTCTACTTCAGGGACAGCTAGCTCCGAGCCAGACATTCTGTAGCGTTCACACCACTAACTCTGAATCACTGCCATCAGCAACTTCGGTTATGTCAAGCTAGAACTCACTGGAGAACGAAGTGGAGATTTGTTGTGTTCTCAGATAAGAACCTTTGTGTTGGTACCAGTGATTGCCGTAGTTTGGTAAGAAGGATGTCAGGTGAGCTCTTGGAACAAAGCTGTCTGCGGCCTCGACATACTGGACCTACACCAGAAGTTATGGTCTAGGGAGCGATTCCCATTGATATCAGGAACACTGTTATTGTTATCCCAAGAACTTTGACAGTAGATTTATACTTCAGACTGGTGACTGAACCCAACAGGATAATGCTCATCCTCATACCGCTGCTCTTACCCGACTTGCTCTACAGAATATCGACAAGTTGCCTTGGCCTGCGAGATCAGCAGACGTTTCGGCCGTTGATCACGTATTGGAAATATGAGACAACAAATCAAGCATCATCCAATACTAGCAGTAACCGTTGCTGACTGGACTGACCAAGTGCAACAGGCGTGGAACTCCATCGCACAAAATGACCGACGCCACCTATAACCATGTCACATGTTTCCTCGCGCTTACTTTAACGTGTGACCTGGATACATTAATCAAATAAATATGTTACCGAGACAATTGCTTAGTCTAAATTGCATTCCTCTAAACTAATGTCTTCTTGGTGTTGAATTTTCCGCCAGTGTATGAAGCTTTTTTTTTTGCGTCGCACCGACACAGATAGGTCTTATGGCGACGATGAGGCAGGAAAGGGCTAGGAGTGGGAAGGAAGCGGCCGTGGCCTTAATTAAGGTACAGCCCCAGCATTTACCTGGTGTGAAAATGGGAAACCACGGAAAACCATTTTCAGGGCTGCCGACAGTGGGATTCGAACCAACTATCTCCCGAGTACTGGTGTATGAAGCTGAGAAGACTGGAATATCAAGGACATATTATGATAAGAATGGATGAACAAACCAAGAACATGTGCATCAGACCGATTCTAACCTCCATTTGTATCAGCTGACTATTAACTAATATTATGAGTGAAGATATTTTATTAGGCATGTGTAAATCTTTATGAAACAGAATTTGGTTTACTAATAATTTTTTTTTTTTTTTTTGCTAGGGGCTTTACGTCGCACCGACACAGATAGGTCTTATGGCGACGATGGGGTAGGAAAGGCCTAGGAGTTGGAAGGAAGCGGCCGTGGCCTTAATTAAGGTACAGCCCCAGCATTTGCCTGGTGTGAAAATGGGAAACCACGGAAAACCATTTTCAGGGCTGCCGATAGTGGGATTCGAACCTACTATCTCCCGGATGCAAGCTCACAGCCGCGCGCCTCTACGCGCACGGCCAACTCGCCCGGTAATAATAATTATTTTTATGAGTTCTAATATTATTAGGTGATATTATTAGTTAGTTTTATGAAACAAGGCCCTGTTGTCCCGATTCGCAGGGTACTCATGTCCATTGTTTCTGAGTCATGTTATCTGCTCATAACAACAGGCTATTATCGGGATCTTTACTCCTGCCTACATCTTGTGTGTATAGACGTATCCATTACGTGTACTGTACGTACCATCCAATTTTTCCCTGGACCGTTGTTGTGAGATAGTTGACGTCATTCCTTTCATATAGGAGTAGTCATAATCAGTGTTTTCCGATTCTCACCGGTCGCTAGGGCAACACTGACGTCACGATCCTGCGTAAAGAGAACATGGTGACTGTCATAAAATGAACTGTTCTAAAACAGGTACCCGGTAACGATATTTTTAAAATGAAACAAATTTGTTCTGTACCAGCCCTCTTTTAATTGTGCGTCGTGCTTTGGGGTGGGGTGGGGGGAACTAATGGGGAAAAAATTATTTGAGAATCAATAAAGACGATTCATAAAGCTGACACAGACCCCGCAGAAATCCTGAAGAACCATGTTTTCGAAACTTTCTAATGCAACAACATTTACATAGTATGTCAAATGTCCTAATCAACTCACAATTACTTCTATTATTCATCTTGTCTTTTTGTATACTTTGTCCTTAGGAGCAATCTCCAGTTGGGAAAAGTCAAAATAAATAAATAAATAAATAAATAAATAAATAGATATTTTTTTGCTAGGGGCTTTACGTCGCACCGACACAGATAGGTCTTATGGCGACGATGGGATAGGAAAGGCCTAGGAGTTGGAAGGAAGCGGCCGTGGCCTTAATTAAGGTACAGCCCCAGCATTTGCCTGGTGTGAAAATGGGAAACCACGGAAAACCATCTTCAGGGCTGCCGATAGTGGGATTCGAACCTACTATCTCCCGGATGCAAGCTCACAGCCACGTGCCTCTATGCGCACGGCCAACTCGCCCGGTAATAGATAGATAGATAGATAGATAGATAGATAGATAGATCAATGTGTAAACTTGTCTCCCTGTTGTTCTTTTTTATTATTAACCTGATGCTTTATTTTACTACTCTGGACAAAAATGGCCTAGGTCAGGTTAAATTTAAAGATTGTATCTCTGTCAGTTTGTCTGTTACCGCATCACGGGTAAAATGATTGCTGGATATTCATGAAACTTGGTGCAATGTTTAAGTTTAGGATATGCCGCGCCAGTGGCTGCGCGGTTTGAGGCACGCAGCTGTCACCTTGCGTTCGGGAGATAGTGGGTTCGAACCCCACTGTCGGCAGCCCTAAAGATGATTTTTCGTGGTTTCCCTGTGGGTGGGGGTGGTAGAATAAAACACACGGTATCCCCTGCCTGTCGTAAGAGGAAACTAAAAGGGGCCCCAGGTGCTCTGAACTTTGGAGCATGGGTTGGTATCCACGGAGCCCTTAACTGAGTCCTGTCATTGCTTCCACTTACTTGTGCCAGGCTCCTCACTTTCATCTATCCTATCCGACCTCCCTTGGTCACTCTTTTTCTTTTCCGACCCCGACGCTATTAGGTTTCCGAAGGCTAGAGTGTATTTCATTTTCACACCCTTCGTGGCCCTTGCCTTTCTTTGGCCGATATCTTCATTTTTTGAAGTGTCGGATCCCTTCCATTTTTTCTCTCTGCTTAGTGTTATATAGAGGATGGTCACCTACTTGTACTTCCTCTTAAAACAGTAATCACCACCACCACAACCACCTTCCATCCTATTCCTAGCCCTTTCCTACCCCATCGTCGCCACAAGACCTATCTGTGTCAGTGCGACGAAAAGCAAATTACAATTTTTAAAAAAATGAATAACGTGATATTAGGAAAGTAGGAAAGGCGAAGGCTGAAATCCGATGCCAGTGGTGGTGGTGGTGGTGGTGGTGGTGATGATTATTGTTTTAAGAGGAAGTACAACTAGGCAACCATCCTCTATATAATAATCAGAGGGAAAATATGTAAGGGGTCCGACACTTCGAAAAATGAAGGTATCGGCCAAAGAAAGACAAGGGCCACGAAGGTCGTGAAAATGAAAGACTCCCTAGCCCTCACAAACCTAATAGCGTCGGGGTCGGAAAAGACCAAGAGTTGACCAAGGGGGGTCGGATAGGATAGATGAAAGTGAGGAGCCTGGCACAAATAAGTGGAAGCAATGTCAGGACTCAGCTGAGGGCCCCGTGGTCGCCAACCCACGCTCCAAAGTCCAGAGCCCCTGGGGTCCCTTTTAGTCACCTCTTACGACAGACAGGGGATACCGTGGGTGTTATTCTACAGCCCCCACCCACAAGGGGATGAAATCCGATGGCGGCACACAGCCTACTTCTGTCACATGGGGTCCGCTCCAGGAAAAGTGGATGTCACCGCTCATGTTGGATTGATTCAGAATGATGTCTCCAGAGTTTGGAAAAGCTTCAGGGAGATATAAACGATTGCTGATCGACGCCCACACAAAACAACTCTCTGGGAGGATTGCAGTGGCTTGCGGTGAACACGTTCGTTACTCCACCTGCAAAAAAATAATTAAAAATAGCTCCACCACATTACCATTTCCAAATTGGTATCCACGGCAGCATACTAACATAAGCTACAACAGTTTTATACAATGTACTTACAGTTTCACCCGGCGACGCCTCGTAATCGCACAGTTATGGTTTTCACAGAAATTTACTGGGACTTTTTTTTAGTTTTTTTTTTACTTAAAATCCTAATCTAAACTGAGTGAGCGACGACAGACGTGGGGAAAATATTCCTCACGACGAAGAATACTGTTATATCCACGAAGAATTTCACACAACTCGCGAAAACTTTACCTACAATACAAGAACAACGCTGCAAATATTCATAGTCCTTACCGCCATTACAGACAAACCCACAGGTGCACAGAATCAAAATAGAAAATTCTTGTACTTCGCGCTTGGCTATGTGTTCATGCTGGGAAACTAAATATGTTTCCGAGTATATTGAAAAAATCCTCTACCCGTGCCATCAATGAATAATCCTTTATACATGAAAATCCAAAAATAAAATACCTACTTTTATTACAATTAATTTCATAAAAGAGCTCTATTTTTATTAGCAAGACGATGAGCAAGTGGCTATACTGTTAATTATTGATATTTTTCTTGTAGCGTCTGATGAGTGGCGATGAACACTTCGAGGGTTAACTATTAACCACTCGACCGCAACTGCAGTAATCTGCCTACAATCTATTATAACTAACATATTGTTGGGAGATCAGAAGAATGCACATGCCCGGTGAGGCACGGGGCGAAGGGGTTTTCACCGGCAGAGCCAGTGACGCAATGGTTACCATAGCAACTCCGCTACTACCCAGGCGACTTTATATTATCTTCTACTGGCAACTCTTCGCTCTTGTCAGTTGTAAACCAGCAAACTGCAAAGTCTGAGTCAATGTCTTCGTATAGCAGATAAGAGCCGATCTGTCTGGGCAGAAAAGGAAGTTCGTGCTTGCAGGCCACATTCCTCATTCTTGCATTCTTCTCATCTCTACACAGTACCTTGCCCAAGATAGCTTGTCTGTCATCGTAAGACACTGTGAATCTCAAGGGAGGTCCACAGCCATCACCCCACCTCCCCAGGAAAAGGAGGCTTCAAGGGCATGCGTCAACACAGCGACTCTAATTTCGCTGGGGAAAACTCTCTTTCGCGCTGGCAAAGAAATCCAGCTCACTGGAGAGTGCTGAACTGCTGCAGAGCCAGCGGATTGTCGAGACAGCTGCACATGGTTTGACTTAGCTGTTGGCAGTTTTTAACTTGGTAAAAAATGTTATAAAGAATAACAAGAATATATGAATACATAATACTTTGCCCCAGCAGCGCAGATGGGGTTCAGTGCACGCCACTGAAGGATAGGTATTTGTTGCTTTCACCATGCCGTAGGCCCATTACTACTGCCATCTCGTTCCGCCAAAATCTTCGGAGGACTACGGAGTGAACGTGTCAGTCCAGACAGTGCGAAATCAGGTGCACGAAGGAGGACTGATATTAAGAACGCCTGTTCCAAAAGCTCCTCCTAAACCACATCATAGTGCAGCTCGAGAGGTGGAAACTCATATCCCATGGCCTCATGAACAGTGGAAACGTACGCGTGACGAGGTCAGCATAAGCTTGCACCCAAATAACAGGAGTACTGGAGTCTTGAAACGATCCGATCCGGTGAGAAATGGAACGAGCCCTTCATACAAAGGGCACTAGGAAAGTTTTGCAACACGCAAAAACGGTTGGCTGGACACCCCTGTTATGGCGAAGGATGAAAAGAGGGGTGAAAACCGGTCTAGAAGACAGCAAGGCCCGACCTTCACACCAGTTGTTACCAAGCAGTGGGACTGAAAGCAAGTTAAGAAGTCAGTGTGGTCTAAAGGTGAATATCGCGCATTTATCCGCTACAGTTTTGTTCATGGATTAACTATTGACCAGTGCATGGGGGAAATGACTCCTGTGCTGGGGAAAGACTGTCCACATCGGACAACAATTTTCCGCTGGTACAAAGAGATCCAGAGGGCAAATTTTGGGGTTTAAGACGATCCTCGTTCTGGGCGACCGTCTGAAACAGTGACTGAGGAAAACATTGAAGCTGTGAGGAAAATGTTGCGGCAAGAGAGGCGGTTGACATATCGGCAGGTAGAAGAGACCCTCCACATGCCTGCACCAGCTATTCATTCAATTCTACACGACCATCTCCATGTTAGAAAGGTTTCTTTCCTTTGGGTGCCCCATTCACTTTCAGAGGAACAACGATCACATCGAGTGAAATGGTACCGAAAATGCTAAAACAGTTTGAAAATGGAACTTCGCGTAAAGTCAATAGCATCGTTACAGGTGACAAAACTTGGCTTTATTATTACGATGTCCCAACAAAATCCCAGGACAAGGTGTGGCTGTTTGAAGATGAGGGTACTCCTGTAACTGTGCGAAAGTCAAGGTCAGTGAAGAAAAAGATGATTACAGTATTCTTCACTAAACGGGGCATCCTGACTCGGGTTGTGCTAGAAACACAAAGGACAGTTTCTGCGAAGTGATACAGTGAGACTTATCAGCCTCAGGTCACCCAGGCTCTCAAGCAGCTCCGTCCAAGGTCACGGCTCAACGCTTGGCTCTTGCATCACGACTGCTCCAGCACATCGTGCTAATGTAACAATGGATTTTCTTGCCAGATCACGGTTAACTGTGCTTGATCAACCTCCATACAGTCCTGATCTTTCCCCATGTGACTTCGCACTCTTCCCAGAAGTGAAGTGAAGATGAAGCTGAAAGGGCGGCGTTTTGCATCCGACGAGGAACTTCGGGCAGCATGAGATCAAGAGTGTGAAAATGTAACCGAAGAAAAGTGGCAGAGTTGGTTCAGTGACTGGTTTCGACGTATGGAGAAGTGTATTGAGTGTGATGGAAATTATTTTTAAAAAGTCTAAAGCGTTCACTCACATTGCCAAACTTTCCTAGTGCCCTTTGTACTAGAGTGAGCAGCGCCATTAGTAGCAAGGGAGTCCGTCATGATTTGGGATGGGATACGATCGCGTTTGGTCAACGTACGCCACTAATTCCTCTCCAGGTTAAAATTACTGGTCTGTATATAGAGACAACATCCTCCAACCTGTAGTTATAGGATTTTCTGCCCCTGTGGGTGAGGGATTTACATTAGTGGATAATAATGCTCGTGTCCATCAAGCCAGAGTGATGATCTAGTTCAGTGAGACGCATGGCATAAATCGATGACGTGACCACCATATTCTGCGGACATGAACTCAGTTGAACATGCATGACGTGAACTGGAGAGCGCAATTTCTCACCGTCCTAATCCCCCTCCTACTAACTTTGAGTAACTGACTGAAGCTGCTATCCAAGAGTGGGATAGGCTAATCTGCCACAAAACTGGTTGGATTCTTTGGTGCAGGGTATGCTTCTTCGTGTTCAAACATGCTTCAGGGCCCAAGGTCGCTATGGTATTTGTTTTCCACACGATGTTAATTTTGTGTTCAAAATTCCACATTACCAACTTTGCGCTTTCGTTGCATTTCTGTTGCTTTTGCACAAGTGATCGTTCATTGTTTTTCTTTGTATATGTCCTCCGCAATGTTTCTTTCTATATACATTACTAGCAAGATACCCGTGCTCGCTACGGTATTATAATGAAATTTATAATTGAATGCTTAACGTTTTATATATAATCCGCCGAAATTCGCGATCTGACTGGTTATCTGACAGAATCCGCCAAAATTCGCGATCTGACTCGTTTTCTAATACACTGACTGACAGAGCAAATGCAACACCAAGGAGGAGTGGTTCGAAAGGGATGAAAGTTGGGGAAAAAACAGAGACGGCACGGACGAATAATTGATGTTTATTTCAAACCGATATGCAGGTTACACAATGCGCACGGCATCGACTCAGTAGGATGTAGGACCACCGCGAGCGGCGATGCACGCAGAAACACGTCGAGGTACAGAGTCAATAAGAGTGCGGATGGTGTCCTGAGGGATGGTTCTCCATTCTCTGTCAACCATTTGCCACAGTTGGTCGTCCGTACGAGGCTGGGGCAGAGTTTGCAAACGGCGTCCAATGAGATCCCACACGTGTTCGATTGGTGAGAGATCCGGAGAGTACGCTGGCCACGGAAGCATCTGTACACCTCGTAGAGCCTGTTGGGAGATGCGAGCAGTGTGTGGGCGGGCATTATCCTGCTGCAACAGAGCATTGGGCAGCCCCTGAAGGTACGGGAGTGCCACCGGCCGCAGCACATGCTGCACGTAGCGGTGGGCATTTAACGTGCCTTGAATACGCACTAGTGGTGACGTGGAATCATACGCAATAGCGCCCCAAACCATGATGCCGCGTTGTCTAGCGGTAGGGCGCTCCACAGTTACTGCCGGATTTGACCTTTCTCCACGCCGACGCCACACTCGTCTGCGGTGACTATCACTGACAGAACAGAAGCGTGACTCATCGGAGAACACGACGTTCCGCCATTCCCTCATCCAAGTCGCTCCAGCCCGGCACCATGCCAGGCGTGCACGTCTATGCTGTGGAGTCAATGGTAGTCTTCTGAGCGGACGCCGGGAGTGCAGGCCTCCTTCAACCAATCGACGGGAAATTGTTCTGGTCGATATTGGAACAGCCAGGGTGTCTTGCACATGCTGAAGAATGGCGGTTGACGTGGCGTGCGGGGCTGCCACCGCTTGGCGGCGGATGCGCCGATCCTCGCGTGCTGACGTCACTCGGGCTGCGCCTGGACCCCTCGCACGTGCCACATGTCCCTGCGCCAACCATCTTCGCCACAGGCGCTGCACCGTGGACACATCCCTATGGGTATCGGCTGCGATTTGACGAAGCGACCAACCTGCCCTTCTCAGCCCGATCACCATACCCCTCGTAAAGTCGTCTGTCTGCTGGAAATGCCTCCGTTGACGGCGGCCTGGCATTCTTAGCTATACACGTGTCCTGTGGCACACGACAACACGTTCTAAAATGACTGTCGGCTGAGAAATCACGGTACGAAGTGGGCCATTCGCCAACGCCGTGTCCCATTTATCGTTCGCTACGTGCGCAGCACAGCGGCGCATTTCACATCATGAGCATACCTCAGTGACGTCAGTCTACCCTGCAATTGGCATAAAGTTCTGACCACTCCTTCTTGGTGTTGCATTTGCTCTGTCAGTCAGTGTAGATTACGGCAAGTTTCCTCCCATTTTTCAATCTTTCTTTCCAGCAATCGATTTCGTACTTCCCGGGCTAGGTCCAGGTATTCCACCCGGTCAGTTGGGTCCCTAAATCTTTGCCATCTTTTCCTATAAGAATTTTTAATATGGATCAAATCCTTGAGGAGATCCGGCGTGGTGTCCTCTTGGGTGCCTTGGCGGTACTGAACCAGCAGCTGGACTGCATTCTTAGTCATTACCCGTCCAGGACCCGTTTCCAGCGCGGTCTGAACATTTGACGACGGTCCAGAACATTATTATTATTATTATTATTATTATTATCATTATTATTATTATTATTATTATTATTATTATTATTATTATTATAGATGTTCTGGACCCCATAGCAAGATGCAAGATCGCTACTTGGCGGTAAATTACATCTGCTGCCACTGTCATTGTTAACAATGAGACCAGCACCATTGCCGCGCGTAGCCAAGTGTGCGGGATTTCTGGTATTACGAATGACATACTCCGTGCATTGTTGACCTTATTATAGAGGTGAACAATTGGACGGTCAATCTCATTCCTATCGTTTATTTCCCAAAGGTGTTTAAATTTTTATTTATATGCCAGGAGAATCTACTGTAATCTAAGAACGTTCTCCGAAGAAAAAGATGGCTATTGAAAACGAACCCAGGAAAGATAAAAAATGATCGGTTTATGATCAGAATAAGTACATCGGAAATCTACAGCCTGTTTCCAGTCATTCCACAGGGTCAGGAATGGAATGAATAAAGCCCCCATCTGGCGGCGGCAATAGGAATTGTGCCGGCTGCCGAAGCCTGTCGCACTCCTCTGGGGCAATGGATAATGAATGACAAATGAAATGAAATGATATTGGACAGTGTTTCTGGAATGAATGATGACAGGGAAAACCGGAGTGTCCATAGAAAACCCTGTCCCGACTCCGATTTGTCCAGCACGAATGTCTCATGGAGTGACCGGGATTTGAACCACATAACCCAGCAGTGAGAGGCATGCGCGCTGCCACCTGAGCAACGGAGGCTCCTTATAAGTACACTGTGAACAGTAAAATCAACTATTCCCACCTCCTTTTACACCCCACCGCCGTTAAGTTTATTTACCCACCCCCCAAAAAAATAACAGAAAGGCATGTTTCTTTATGTTTAAAGGAGATTCCAAACACCAATGTTCACGTCTGTTACCTTCTGTTTTGAGATATAAGTATCCCCATAAAAATAATTCACTTTTTTCACTTCCTTTCACACTCCTCGCCCTCCCCAATTTTATTTTCCGGCAAAAACCTTGTTTCTTTAATAGTAAAGGATCTTCTAAATACCAATTATCACGACTCTAACTTCCTCAGTTTTTGATTTGTGTGACCTCATGAAAGGAATTCAACTCCTTTCAATCCCGCCCCCCAAGATGTTCCCCCCCCCCCCCCCAAAAAAAAACCACGTGTTTCTTTGTTTCTAAAGGAGATCCAAATACCAATTTTCACGTCTGTAACAACTTTAGTTTTTATTAGACGTAAGTATTCTCATACAATTAAATCAAATAATTTTTCAATTCTTTCACCTCCCCCCCCCCTCATTGGATTTTTCGAAAATACGTGTTTCTTTACTTTTAAAGCAGAATCCAAGTATCAAATTTCACGTCTGTAACATCTTCATTTTTGAGATATCAGTAGCTTAATTAAAATAATCCAACCCCCCCATCCAGCCAAGTGGTATTTCGGAAAACTAAAAATACACGTTTCTTGAATTTTAATAGAGATAAAAGGTACCACTTTTCACTTCTGTAACATGTTAAGTTTTTGAGATATACTGTAGAAATCCTCATTTTAAAATTTCACCCCGTTTTTAGTTTCCCTTAAATGGAGATTCCAAAAAAAAATCACCTATGTTTCTTTATATTAACAGGAGATTCCAAATACCACTTTTTACATCTGTAACATTTTACGTTTCTCAGGTATTCTGTGGATATAGTCTTTCAAAAATTTCACCCCAATTTGTCACTCCTGTTTAACCGCCAGTAATTGAATTTTCCCAAAACAAAAAAAATACATGTTACTTTATTTTTAAATGAGATCCCATGTAAAAATGTTCAGATCCGTAATAACTTCAGTTTATGAGATATATGTATCCTCATTAATGGCATTCAACCCATTATTCACCCTTTTACACCCCTCCTATTGGAATTTTCCGAAAACAAAAAAATGCATGTTTCTTTATTTTTAAAGGAGGTTTTAAATACCAATTTTTACATCTGTAAACGTTTCAAGTTTTAAGATGTAGATACACTCATTTTAAAAATTCACCCTCCTTTTCCCCCTCCCATTAAATGGATTTTCCAAAAACAAAAAAATACGTGTTTCTTTACTTTAAAAGGAGATCCAAAACACCAATTTTCAGGTCTATAAAATCTTCATTTTCTGAGATATAAGTATCCTCATTAAATGCGTTCAACCCTTTTTCACCCCTTTCCCCCCTCCTATTGGGATTTTCCGAAAACAAAAAATACGTGTTTCTTTATTTTTAATGAAGATTCGAAATGCCAATTTTTACATCTGTAAACTTTCAAAGTTTTGAGATATTGATACACTCATTTTAAAAATTCACCCCCTTTTCCCCTCCCATTAATTAGATTTTCTAGAAACAAAAAAACACGTGTGTCTTTATTTTTAAAAGAGATCAAAAGTTCCAATTTTCAGGTTTGTAATATCTTCAGTTTCTGAGATATAAGTACCGGTATCCTGATTAAAGGCATTCAACCCATTTTTCACCCTTTTTCACCCATCCTATTGGGATTTTCTGAAAACAAAAAAATGTGTTTCCTTATTTTCAAAGAAGATTCTAAATACCAATTTTTGTAAACTTTTAAAGTTTTGAGATATAGGTGCACTCATTTTAAAATTTCACCCACATTTTTCACCCCCTTAGCGACGGAATATCCAAAAATCCTCTCTTAGCGAGCACCTACATTTTAATATGAATGTATCCCCAAAATTTCATTTCATTATGTCCAGTAGTTTTGGCTCTGCGATGATGAATCAGTCAGTCAGTCAGGACAAGCTATTTTATATATATAGACTAGCATGGTACCCGTGCTTCGCTACGGTATTATACTGAAATTTATAACTGCATGCTTATTGTTTTAGATATATAATCCGCCGAAATTCGCGATCTGACACGTTTTCAGCGAGAATCCACCAAAATTCCCGATCTCACTCGTTTTCTATTAGATTACGGCACGTTTCCTCCCATTTTTCAATCTTCCTTTCCAGCAATCGATTTCGTACTTCCCGGGCTAGGCTCAGGTATTCCTCCCGGTCAGTTGGGTCCGTAAATCTTTGCCATACCGTATATTCCTATAATCATTTTTAATCTGGATAAAATCCTTCAGGAGATCCGGCGTGGTGTCTTATTGGGAGCCTTGGCGGCACTGAACCCGCGGCCGGCTGCATTCTTAGTCATTACCCGTCCAGGAGCCGTTTCCAGCGCGGTCCGCACATTTGACGACGGTCCGGAACATTATTATTATTATTATTATTATTATTATTATTATTATTATTATTATTATTATTAATGTTATTCTTCTTATTATTATTATTACTAATTATGTGTTGCTGGGATGAATGATGACAGGGAAAACCGGAGTATCCGGAGAAAAACCTGTTCCGCCTCCGTTTTGTCCAGCACGAATGTCACATGGAGTGACCGGGATTTGAACCACGGAACCCAGCTGTGAGAGGCCGGCGCGCTGCCGCCTGAGCAACGGAGGATCCTTATAAGTACATTAAGAACAGTAAAATCAATTGGTCTCACCTCCTTTTACACCCCACCGCCGTTAGTTTTTATTGCCAACCCTCCCCCCCCCCACACCCCAAAAAAATTAAAAGAAGGCGTGTTTCTTTATGTTTAAGGGAGATTCCAAACACCAATGTTCACGTCTATTACCTTCAGTTTTGAGATATAAGTATCCCCATAAATATAATTTACTTTTGTCACTTCATTTCAAACTACTTCCCCCCCCCCCCCAAGTGAATTTTCCCGCAAGAAATACTTGTTTCTTTAATAGTGAAGGATCTTCTAAATACCAATTATCACGACTCTAACTTCTTCACTTTTTGATTTATGTGTCCTCATGAAAGGAATTCAACTCCTTTACACTCCCGCCCCCCAAGATGGTTTCCTCCCCAAAACGCGTTTTTCTTTGTTTTTAAGGGAGATCCAAATACGAATTTTCACGTCTGTAACAACTTTAGTTTTTATTAGATGTATATATTCTCATAGAATTAAAGTCAATTAATTTTTCAATTCTTCCCCCCCCACCCCCCACCCGCTTCATTGGATTTTCCGAGAATACGTGTCTCTTTACTTTTAAAGCAGATTGCAAATATCAAATTTCACGTCTGTAACATCTTCATTTTTAAGATATCAGTAGCCTAAATAAAAGAATTCAACACCATTTTCAGTCAATTTCACCCCCCCCCCACTCCACCCGAGTGGTATTTCAGAAAATTAAAAATACACGTTTCTTTATGTTTAATAGAGATAAAAATACCATTTTTCACTTCTGTAACATGTTAAGTTTTTTAGATATACTGTAAAAATTCTCATTTTAAAATTTCACCCCTTTTGGTTTCCCCTTAAGTGGAGTTTCCAAAAACAAATCACCTATGTTTCTTTACATTTATAGGAGATTCCAAACACCCACTTTTTACGTCTGTAACATTTTACGTTTCCAAGATAATCTTTAAAAAATTTCACCCCAATTTGTCACTTCTGTTTAACCGCCATTAATAGGATTTTCCAAAAACGAAAAAAATACGTGTTTCTTTATTTTTAAAGGGGATCCCATATACAAATTTTCAGTTCTGTAATATCTTCCGTTTCTGAGATATATGTATCCTCGATAAAGGCATACAACCCATTTTTCACCCTTTTACACCCCTCCTATTGGGATTTACAGGAAACAAAAAAATACGTGTCCCTTTATTTTTAGAGGAGATTCTAACTATCAAATTTTACATCTGTAAATTTTAAAGGTTTAAGATGTAGACACATTCATTTTTAAAAATTCACCCCCCTTTTCACAACTCAATATTTCGATTTTCCAAAAACGAAAAAATACGTGTTTCTTTACATTTAAAGTAGATCCCAAATACCAATTTTCAGGTCTGTAATATCTTCAGGTTCTGAAATATAAGTAGTCTCATTAAAGGCATTCAACCCATTATTCACCCTTTTACACCCTTCCTATTGGGATTTTCCGAAAACAAAGGAATACGTGTTTCTTTATTTTTAAAGGAGATTCTAAATACCAATTTTTACATCTATAAACTGTAACAGTTTTGAGATATAGATACACACATTTTAAAAAATCACCCCCTTTTAACCCCCCATTAATTGGATTTTCCAAAAACAAAAAATACATGGTTTTTTATTTTTAAAGCAGATCCCAAACACCAATTTTCAGGTCTGTAATATCTTCAGTTTCTGAAATATAAGTAGCCTCATCAAAGGCATTCAACCACTTTTTCACCCCTTTTCACCCCTCCTATTGCGATTTTCCGAAAACAAAGAATACGTGTTTCTTTATGTTTAATGAAGATACTAAATACCAAATTTTACATCTGCAAACTTTAAAAGTTTGGAGATATAGATTCACTCATTTTAAAAATTCACCCCCTTTTCACCCTCCCATTAATTGGATTTTCCAAAAACAAAAAAATACGTGTTTCTTTGTTTTTAAAAGAGATCAAAAGTACCAATTTTCAGGTCTTTAATATCTTCAGTTTCTGAGATATAAGTACTGGTATCCTGATTAAGGGCATTCAACCCAGTTTCCTCATTTTCACCCCTTTTCACCCCTCCTATTGGGAATTTCTGAAAACAAAAAAATACGTGTTTCCTTATTTTTAAAGAAGATTCTAAATACCAATTTTTACATCTGTAAACTTTTAAACTTTCGAGATATAGACACACTCATTTTAAAATTTCACCCCTCTTTTCAGCCCCTTAGCGAAGGAATATCCAAAAATCCTCTCTTAGCGAGCACCTACATCTTAATATGAATATATCCCCAAATTTTCATTTCTTTATGTCCAGTAGTTTTGGCTCGGCGATGATGAATCAGTCAGTCAGCCAGGACAAGTTATTTTATATATATAGACTAGCAAGATACCCGTGCTTCGCTACGGTATTATACTGAAATTTATAATTGAATGCTTATTGTTTTAGATATATAATCCGCCGAAATTCGCAATCTGACTCGTTTTCTGCGAGAATCCACCAAAATTCCCAATCTGACTCGTTTTCTATTATTTTACAGCACGTTTCTTCCCATTTTAAAATCTTCCTTTCCAGCAATCGATTTCGTACTTCCCGGGCTAGGCTCAGGTATTCCTCCTGGTCAGTTGGGTCCGTAAATCTTTGCCATCTTTTCCTTTAATCATTTTTAATATGGATAAAATCCTTCAGGAGATCCGGAGTGGTGTCGTATTGGGTGCCTTGGCGGCACTGAACCCGCGGCCGGACTGCATTCTTAGTCATTACCCGTCCAGGAGCCGTTACCAGCGCGGTCCGCACATTTGACGACGGTCCGGAACATTATTATTATTATCATTATTATTATTATTATTATTATTATTATTATTATTATTATTATTATTATTATTATTATTATTATTATGTGTTGCTCGAATGGCTGATGACAGGGAAAACCGGAGTATCCGGAGAAAACCTGTCCCGCCTCCTTTTTAGTCCAGCACGAATGTCACATGGAGTGACCGGGATTTGAACCACGGAACCCAGCTGTGAGAGGCCGGCACGGTGTCGCCTGAGCAACGGAGGATCCTTATAAGAACATTAATAAGAGTAAAATCAATTGATCTCACCTCCTTCTACACCCCACCGCCATTAAGTTTATTTACCGCCACCGCCTCCCAAAAAAATATTAAAAGAAGTCTTGTTTCTTTATGTGTAAGGGGGATTCCAAACACCAATGTTCACGTCTATTACCTTCAGTTTTGAGATATAAGTATTCCCATAAAAGTAATTTACTTTTGTCACTTCATTTCACACTACTCCCCCCCCCCCCCACTAAGTGAACTTTCCCGCAAAAAATACTTGTTTCTTCAATAGTAAAGGATCTTCTAAAAACCCATTATCATGACTCTAACTTCTTCAGTTTTTGATTTATGTGTCCTCATGAAAGGAATTCAACTCATTTACACTCCCGCCCTCCAAGATGGTTTCCCGCCCAAAACGCGTTTTTCTTTGTTTTTAAAGGAGATCCAAATACGAATTTTCACATCTGTAATAACTTTAGTTTTTATTACATGTATGTATTCGCATACAATTAAGAAAATTAATTTTTCAATTCTTTCACACACACACACCCCCCCCCCCCCCCCGCTTCATTGGATTTTTCGAGAATACGTGTATTTTTACTTTAAAAGCAGATTGAAAATATCAAATTTCACGTCTGTAAAATCAGCATTTTTGATATATCAGTAGCCTAATTAACAGAATTCAACACAATTTTCAGTCACTTTTACCCCCCCCCCTCCACCCAGGTGATATTTCCGAAAACTAAAAATACACGTTTTTTATGTTTAATAGAGATAAAAATACCATTTTTCACTTCTGTAACATGTTAAGTTTTTTAGATATACTGTAAAAATTCTCATTTCAAAATTTCACCCCTTTTGAGTTCCCCTTAAGTGGAGTTTCCAAAAACAAATCACCTATGTTTCTTTACATTTACAGGAGATTCCAAACACCCACTTTTTACGTCTGTAACATTTTACGATTCCAAGATATTCTGTAGATATAGTCTTTCAAAAAATTCACCCCAATTTGTCACTCCTGTTTAACCGCCATTAATTGGATTTTCAAAAAACTAAAAAATACGTGTTTCTTTATTTTTAAAGGAGATCCCATATACAAATTTTCAGTTCTGTAATATGTTTCGTTTCTGAGATATATGTATCCTCATTAAAGGCATTCAACCCATTTTTCCCCCTTTTACACCCCTCCTATTGGGATTTACAGGGAACAAAAAAAATATGTGTTCCTTTATTTTTAGAGGAGATTCTAGCTTCCAATTTTTACATCTGTAAATTTTAAAGTTTTAAGATGTAGACACACTCATTTTAAAAAATTCACCCCCCCCTTTTCACCCCCAATATTCGGATTTTCCAAAAACGAAAATATACGTGTTTCCTTACTTTTAAAGTAGATCCCAAATACCAATTTTCAAGTCTGTAATATCTTCAGGTTCTGAAATATAAGTAGACTCATGAAAAGCATTCGACCCCTTCTTCAACCTTTTCTTCCCTTCTTATTAGGATTTTCCGAAAACAAAATATAAGTGTTTCTTTATTTTTAAAGGAGATTCTAAATACCAATTTTCACATCTATAACCTTTAAAAGTTTTGAGATATAGATACACTAATTTTAAAATATTACCCCGTTTTCACCCCCTCCCTTAATTGGAATTTCCAGAAACAAAAAATACGTGTTTCTTTATTTTTAAAGGAGATCCCAAACACCGATTTTCAGGTCTGTAATATCTTCAGTTTCTGAGATATAAGTAGCCTCATTAAAGGCATTCAACCCTTTTTCCACCCCTTTTCACTCCTCCTATTGCGATTTTCCGAAAACAAAAAAATACGTGTTTCTTTAATTTTAATGAAGATTCTAAATACCAATTTTTACATCTGCAAACTTTAAAAGTTTGGAGATATAGATTCACTCATTTTAAAAATTCACCCCCTTTTCACCCTCCCATTAATTGGATTTTCCAAAAACAAAAAAATACGTGTTTCTTTATTTTTAAAAGAGATCAAAAGTACCAATTTTCAGGTCTGTAATATCTTCAGTTTCTGAGATATAAGTACCGGTATCCTGATTGAAGCCATTCAACCCATTTTTCCCCATTTTCACCCTTTTTCACCCCTCCTATTGGGGTTTTCAAAAAACAAAAAAATACGTGTATCCTTATTTTAAAAGAAGATTCTAAATACCAATTTTTACATCTGTAAACTTTTAAAGTTTTGAGATATAGATACACTCTTTTTAAAATTTCACCCCCCTTTTCACCCCCTTAGCGACGGAATATCAAAAAATCCTCTCTTAGCGAGCACCTACATCTTAATATGAATATATCCCCAAAATTTCATTTCTTTATGTCCAGTAGTTTTGGCTCGGCGATGATGAATCAGTCAGTCAGTCAGGACAAGTTATTTTATATACACTGACTGACAGAGCAAATGCAACACCAAGAAGGAGTGGTCAGAACTTTATGCCAATTGCAGGGTAGACTGACGTCACTGAGGTATGCTCATGATGTAAAATGCGCCGCTGTGCTGCGCACGTAGCGAACGATAAATGGGACACGGCGTTGGCGAATGGCCCACTTCGTACCGTGATTTCTCAGCCGACAGTCATTGTAGAACGTGTTGTCGTGTGCCACAGGACACGTGTATAGCTAAGAATGCCAGGCCGCCGTCAACGGAGGCATTTCCAGCAGACAGACGACTTTACGAGGGGTATGGTGATCGGGCTGAGAAGGGCAGGTTAGTCGCTTCGTCAAATCGCAGCCGATACCCATAGGGATGTGTCCACGGTGCAGCGCCTGTGGCGAAGATGGTTGGCGCAGGGACATGTGGCACGTGCGAGGGGTCCAGGCGCAGCCCGAGTGACGTCAGCACGCGAGGATCGGCGCATCCGCCGCCAAGCGGTGGCAGCCCCGCACGCCACGTCAACCGCCATTCTTCAGCATGTGCAAGACACCCTGGCTGTTCCAATATCGACCAGAACAATTTCCCGTCGATTGGTTGAAGGAGGCCTGCACTCCCGGCGTCCGCTCAGAAGACTACCATTGACTCCACAGCATAGACGTGCACGCCTGGCATGGTGCCGGGCTAGAGCGACTTGGATGAGGGAATGGCGGAACGTCGTGTTCTCCGATGAGTCACGCTTCTGTTCTGTCAGTGATAGTCACCGCAGACGAGTGTGGCGTCGGCGTGGAGAAAGGTCAAATCCGGCAGTAACTGTGGAGCGCCCTACCGCTAGACAACGCGGCATCATGGTTTGGGGCGCTATTGCGTATGATTCCACGTCACCTCTAGTGCGTATTCAAGGCACGTTAAATGCCCACCGCTACGTGCAGCATGTGCTGCGGCCGTTGGCACTCCCGTACCTTCAGGGGCTGCCCAATGCTCTGTTTCAGCAGGATAATGCCCGCCCACCCGCCCACACACTGCTCGCATCTCCCAACAGGCTCTACGAGGTGTACAGATGCTTCCGTGGCCAGCGTACTCTCCGGATCTCTCACCAATCGAACACGTGTGGGATCTCATTGGACGCCGTTTGCAAACTCTGCCCCAGCCTCGTACGGACGACCAACTGTGGCAAATGGTTGACAGAGAATGGAGAACCATCCCTCAGGACACCATCCGCACTCTTATTGACTCTGTACCTCGACGTGTTTCTGCGTGCATCGCCGCTCGCGGTGGTCCTACATCCTACTGAGTCGACGCCGTGCGCATTGTGTAACCTGCATATCGGTTTGAAATAAACATCAATTATTCGTCCGTGCCGTCTCTGTTTTTTCCCCAACTTTCATCCCTTTCGAACCACTCCTTCTTGGTGTTGCATCTGCTCTGTCAGTCAGTGTATATAGATGTTTGTGATATGTTGGTGCTTCATGGCTAATACTGTGAGAAAACATAACTTTTAAAGTAGACCACATATTTAAATATTTCACTCGTAAGTACATATACGTCCGCCTCTGTGGTATAGTGGTTAGTGTGATTACCTGCCACCCCCGGAGGCCCGGGTTCGATTCCCGACTCTGCCACGAAATTTGAAAAGTAGTACGAGAGCTGGAACGGGGTCCACTCAGCCTCGGGAGATCAACTGAGTAGAGGTGGGTTCGATTCCCACTTCAGCCATCCTGGAAGTGGTTTTCCGTGGTTTCCCACTTCTCCTCCAGGCAAATGACGGAATGGTACCTAACTTAAGGCCACGGCCGCTTTCTTCCCTTTTCCTTGTCTATCCCTTCCAATCGGCCATCCCCCGGCGATGCCCCAGTTCAGCATAGCAGGTGAGGCCGCCTGAGCGAGGTACTGGTAATCCTCCCCAGTTGTATCTCCCGACCCAGAGTCTGAAGCTCCAGGACACTCCCCTTGAGGCGGTAGAGGTGGGATCCCTCGCTGAATCCGAGGGAAAAACCGACCCTGGAGGGTAAACAGATAAAGAAGACGTACATATACTCACATATTTCACTTATAAGTTCGGTGCATATTTGTTAACATTTTGAACATTTCAACATTTTCGGCAGTCAACTTCCTGATGAATATTTAACCTAATCTAACCTAACCTAACCTAACCCCACGGCACTACAGCCCTGAAGGGCTTTGGCCTACCAAGCCACCGCTGCTCAGCCCGAAGGCCTGCAGATTACGAGGTGTCGTGTGGTCAGCACGACGAATCCTCTCGGCGTTATTCTTGACTTTTTAGACCGGGGCCGCTACCTCGCCGTCAGATAGCTCCTCAATTCTAATCACGTAGGCGAGTGGACCTTGAACCAGCCCTCACGTCCAGGTAAAAATCCTTGACCTGGCCGGAAATCGAACCCGGGCCCTCCGGGTGAGAGGCAGGCACGCTACCCCTACACCAGGGGGGCAGCTCTTTAATGTTTACTATTTTTATTTATGAAACAGAACAAATAAGTGGGCAAGCCTCCATGGCTCAGGCAGCAGCGCGCTGGCCTCTCACCGCTGAGTTCCGTGGTTCAAATCCCAGTAACTCCATGTGAGATTTGTGCTGGACAAAGCGGAGGCGGGCAAGGTTTCTCTCCGGGTACTCCGGTTTTCCCTGTCCTCTTTCATTCCAGCAACACTCTCCAATATTGTTTAATTTCATTTGTCAGTCATTAATCATTGCCCCAGAGGAGTGCGACAAGCTTCAGCAGCCAGCACAATTCCTATACTCGCCGCTAGATGGGAGCTTCATTCATTCCATTCCTGACCAGCTCGAATGACTGGAAACAGGCTGTGGATTTTCATTAACACAAATAAGCGGACAATCTTATTTAAGAGGAGCGCCATTAAAGAGTTGTTGAAGACAATAAAATTACAAGGGGAAAAAATCTGAAAGCGAAAATGCTTTTCATAGGCAACCCTAATTCTTAAGACTGATATCAAGTACATCCAGTACAAATTTTCAGTTGGTGGCGGTAGTGGTGATATTGTTCTAAAAGGAAGCACAACTGCCTTCTTCTTCTTCTTCTTCTTCTTCTTCTTCTTCTTCTTCTTCTTCTTCTTTATCTGCTTACCCTCCAGAGTCGTTTTTTTTTCCTCGGACTCAGCGAGGGATCCCACCTCTACGGCCTCAAGGGCAGTGTCCTGGAGCTTCAGACTCTGGCGTGAAAAGGTCATTTAGTCGATACAAAGCCTTGTTATGCTATAACAGTGGAAGATTCATGTTTGAAAATTTCTAACACATCCTTGTTACTTACGGAGACCTTGTAAGTGTTCAACTCAGTTACAAAGCATTCCTCGTATTCAATTATTATTATTATTATTATTATTATTATTATTATTATTATTATTATTATTATTATTATTATTATTATTATTATTATTATTATTATTATTATTATCTGCATATGGTAATTTTGAGTTTTCTATTCCGGCATCAACTTTCAACATTAATTATTTGCAGTGCCTTTTATCTAAAAAAAAATGTAGCGGTACTCATCAAACTTCTTCATAAAATAAATCTCACACTTTACTGATATCTCCAGATGTACCATCTTCTTCTCTTTCAAAGGTGCTAATTTTACTACTGGCCCACTCTGAAGAAATGTTCACTTCCATCTGTTTTTCTGGTCCTATACTTGTAAAATCTTGGCGTACCTTACAACCTAACATTTTATTTTTCGCATAAAGCCACCCGTTTCTCTGGAAGTTTTTTAGTTTTTTAGTTGATATCCAACAATCTGGCCCATCATGGTCAGAATTGTTTCCTTCTTGAACTGCAGTAAATCTACCGGTACTTGCGAGGATTTTTCCACATTCACTTGATTCACTGTTCGCAGGTTCAAGGGATACTTCGAAAGAATCATGCTTTTTTTTATTGCGGATCGGGTACAAAATAATTAGTTATTTTCTTGCTATTACTAACTAGGAACTCGCTTACTTCGGCACCATAAAACAAGTGTTTATACGTTTCAAATTATTTAAAAACAACGAAAACAGTTAAATTTAAATATACATTAACCCCAGATTAACTATGGCGGTTAGCTATTTAATAGTTGTTTGCAAGTACATTGGTATTAAAGGTAATAAGGATACCGTTTTAGATTGTCCTTGACAAAAACAGTTCATTTGCTGAAGGGCGAGAAAACCAACCCCCTACTCTATTGTATTCTAGTAGCCAAAACTGTGGAATGACAAGAAAGAGCAAGACAAAGATTATCTCTTTCTTTTTCTTTAACTCCGAACTGACGACACGCAATGGTTAATAGGACAAGAATGATGATTTTTGAATGACAGTTTACAGAAACTGCAATCATGTGCTCGTACGCATTATATGAATAGAAACATAACAAAAGCAGATAAACAAGCTTGATTCTAAGCCATAAGGTGGTGGTGATGTATTGTTTTAAGAGCAAGTGCAACTAGGCAACCATGCTCCATATTACACTAATCAGAGAGAAGGAATGGAAGGGTTCCGACACTTCGAAAAATGAAGGTATCGGCCAAAGAAAGACAAGGCCCGCGAAGGGCATGAAAATGAAAGACTCCTTAGGCCTCGAGTGCTCCAATACTGTCGGGGTTGGAAAAGAACAAGAGCTGACCAAGGGAGGTCGAATAGCATAGGTGAAAGTGAGGAGCCTGACACAAGTAAGTGGTAGCAGTGCCAGGACTCAGCTACGGGCCCCGTGGTCACCAAACCACTCTGCAAAGTTCAGAGCCCCTGGGGCCCCTTTTAGACGTCTCTTACGACAGGTAGGGGATACAGTGGGTGTTATTCTATCAGCTCCTCCCACATGGGGGTCTACACCTCATAAGAAATGTGATAGGAATATTCCGAATAATATCCAGTTCATTTGTTTTGTTTCTTTCGAGAAAAAGGTTGCGTACAGCCACAAAAAGCACTGATTATTTATCACCCACACCATGTCATTTCATTAACCATGTATTCTATTAGGATTGATCCTATGTATTTGAATTAATGATAAACATTTGTATATACAGTAATGCTGGTCGAAGTGTCGTAAATGTTAACATGTAACAAATTCAGTGTGTGGTGGTGGTGATTATTGTTTGAAGAGGAAGTACAAGTAGGCAAACGGCCTCTATATAACACTAATCAGAAAAAAAAAATTGAAGGGACCCTACATTTCGAAAAAAAGAAAACATTGGCCAAAGAAAGACAACGGCCACGAAAGGTTTGAAAATGAAAGACTACCTAGGCCTAGGGAACCTAATACAGTCGGGGTCGGAAAAGAACAAGGGTTGACCAAGGGAGGTCGGATAGGATAGTTGAAATTGAGGAGCCTGGCACAAGTAAGTGGAAGCAATGCCAAGACTCAGCTAAGGTCCCCGTGGTCACAACTCACGCTCCCAAGTTCAGGGCCCCTGGGACCCCCTATAGTTACTCCTTACGACAAGGAGGGGATACCGCGGGTGTCATTCTACCGCCCCAACCTATCCCTTGGAGGGGCATCTCATAACCTGATAACCTTCTGATATTCTGACTTCTAACATCTATCTCAGAAAGTGTATCTTAGACTTCTAACTTGTCTACATTTGAAGGACATTCTGGATCGAGTTTGATCTCATATGGTTTGACATACCTTTGCCTTAATGGCAAATAAGTTTATAACGACAGTTGAGACTATGGACAGTGCCGCTAGTCCAATCTGTCGCAAATGTACCTGGTGTATGCATAAGTCTTCTCCGGTTTCACTAATGGATGGCACCAGCGAACATTACGCAGCGTATGAATTTGACACATACGTACGTCAGTTTGTTCGTCTGACATTACGTAACCTACCAACACACACAAGTTGTGTCCGCCAAACACTAGCATTTTCTGTGTTGTATCGTTCAGTGATCATGTCGACGTTTGTGCCTGAAAGATAACATTTGCGGCACACATTGCTTTTTCTATTTAATCAAAAGAAAAAGGCTGTGGAAAGTCATCGTTTGCTGGTAGAAACATATGGTGAACACGCTCCATCGATTAGAACATGTGAGATATGGTTTCGATCATTTAAACGTGGTGATTTCAATGTGAAAGACAGTGCGCGCTCTGGAGGATGACCCAACTCAAACTCAACAGCAATTGGCACAAGCATTAAATGCGTCACAAGAAACAATCAGAAGACATTTACGACAATGGGGAAGATCAGTAAACTCTGTAAATGGGTCCCACACGATATGAATGAACGGCAAGTGGAAAATCGCAAAGTCACTTGTGAAATGCTGCTTCAACGCCAGGAAAGAAAATTAGTTCTGTACCGAATTGTGACGGGTGACGAAAACTTTATTTATTTTAAAAACCCGAAGCGGAGAAAATCGTGGCCGTCACCTGGCGAAGCCGGTCCTTTGACACCAAGACCAAATCGCTTCGGCAAGAAAATCATGCTTTGTGCCAGGTGGGACCAGAACGGTATTGTGTATTATAAACTCTTGAAGCCCGGCGAAACCGTTAATGCGCTACGCTATCGCCAACAAATAATTAATTTAAATCACGCAGTGATCGAAAGACGACCGGAATGGGCCAGAAGACATGGCAAAGTGATTTTGTTACACAACAATGCTCCGTCTCACACAGCAAAACCACTGAAAGACAACTTGAAATCGCTTGGATGGGACATCCTTCCACAACCGCCGTACTACCCCGACCTGGCGCCATCCGACTATCATCTCTTCACATCAATGGGGAATGCGCTCGCAGAGCAGCACTTCAGCAATTTCGAGGAAGTTGGAAAATGGCTCGACGAATCGTTTGCCGCAAAAGACAAGCAGTTTTTCTAGCATGGTATTCATAACTTACCTGAAATATGGGCGAAGTGTGTAGAAGCTGATGGCCAATATTTTGAATAAAGAGAAAACTCTCTTGAATATTACGTGTTTTCTTTACCATGAAAACCGGCAAAAACTTAAGCATGCAGTTGGTAAGAAGTAGGAAATTTGAAGCTAACATAGTAAGCAGTACACCTAATTATTTCACGCAATGGATATGGCTAGTTATTTCATTGACAAACGAAGGATAGTTCGCGGGGTGGCATTAGGTCACCAACATGAAAGTAGGGCGACAGGGCTGGTTCCAAAACTTACATTTACATAAGTAGAAATACTGCACGAGCGAGCGAGCAAAAGTCATTAATGTCCACAACCAAGAAGGAAGTTCAAGCAGCGTTCCAGGTTGTTCCAAGGTACCGTGAGTCAGCGGAGTTTAGACCACATTTCAGGAAGACGCGTTATCGTCCAATGGACTGTAATCTCAAACAAATGCCAACGGCTTCATTTTTTTTTTTTTTTTTTTGCTATTTCAGATTTAAATTTCAAGCGTGCTGTAACGGCAAATCTGTTAATTTCGAATTTAAATTCACATAATATAACTTTGTTTTGTGATAAATCGAGTAAATTAATTATATTATGTAGTAAAACTTTAGTCCGCCTCTGTGGTGTGGTGGTTAGTGTGATTAGCTGCCACCCCCGGAGGCCCGCGTTCGATTCCCGGCTCTGGTACGAGGGCTGGGACGGGGTCCACTCAGCCTCGGGAGGTCAACTGAGTACAGGTGGGTTCGATTCCCACGTCAGCCATCCTGGAAGTGGTTTTCTGTGGTTTCCCACTTCTTCTCCAGGCAAATGCCGGGATGGTACCTAACTTAAGGCCACGGCCGCTTCCTTCCCTCTTCCTAGTCTATCCCTTCCAATCTTCCCATCCCCCCGCAACGCCCCTGTTCAGCATAGCAGGTGAGGTCGCCTGGGCGAGGTACTGGTCATCCTCCTCAGTTGTATCCCCACCCCAGAATCTGAAGCTCCAGGACACTGCCCTTGAGGCGGTAGAGGTGGGATCTCTCGGTTAGTCCGAGGGAAAAACTGACCCCGGAGGATAAACAGATTAAGAAAGAAAGAAAGTGAAACCTTAAGTAATCCCAATTTCAGGGTGGAAATCCAATCAACATATCCTTTTCAGAAACCTCTATCGTGGTATGTTGTCAAGAAAGCCTATTACCCCACACCTTTGAGATAATACAAGTGTACACCTCTGAGGTAGGCTAATACAACTGTCATGCTTAGAGTTTGTAGTTTTTAGCATTTCCTATAAATGCGAAATATGTTGAAATTTTGTCAGTGTATGTGCCTTCATCTTATATGACTCCTACGAGTGGGTTTTAGCGATTTCGAATTAGCGATAATATGTGAAATCGGTTCAAAATGCGAAATTATACAATTTGTGCGAAATAGATGCGAAATGCTCGGTTTTATGCGAAATAAACATATTTTTTAAACGATGCTTTTTTCTTAAAAATAAGTTACTGTAGACTATATGTTATTTATTTCAGGGTAAAGAATTATTACGGTGCCTTAAATCTCCCAATGTGTGGAATATCTTTCAATGGCCAAAGAGCAATGCAAAGAATAAGCAGTCAAACAGCCTAGTAGCACACGCGTTCATTCCCTTTGTGTTGACCCTTGATCATAGTCGGTTGTTTTTGATATAGGTGTTGAGTTCTGTTTTCAAGTACGGTAGCGATTTATTGTCTGGTAGTCATGGGTAGAAGCGAAGTGACAATCAAACAGCGTGCCGAGAGTTACAAAACGGAACATTTTTATGTAAGTGATACAGATATACTGATGTGCCGACTTTGCAATCTAAGACTTCAATGGAAGAAGAAATATGTTTTGGATAAACACCTCAAGAGCAGAAACAAGGTGCTACTTAAGGAGCGATTATTTTCCCAATCAGCATGTGAACAGCGTGGCGTGAAGCGGCAAGTCACAATAGCAGAAATGGATAGAAAGGCAAAAAGAGCAAAAATGATGATGATGATGCTTGTTGTTTAAAGGGGCCTAACATCGAAGGTCATCGGCCCCTAATGGAATGTGATAAACGACATGAGAGATGATGTTAAAATTTTAAAAACATATCCACTGACTAGAGTTTAAAAATGATGGAGAAAAATGAGGGTGAGATTAAAACAATCAGTGGATCTAATACGCAATGCCTTATTTTCTAATAAAACAAGAGAAATTACAGGAAAACAAAAGAATAAGGCATTGCCTGGTAGTACATAATTTACGAGAGACGTTAAAATAACACATTAAAATAAGCAAAACAAACTAAAATTAAGTCAATAGGATAAAAGCGAAAGTGACACAAAACACACTAGGACAAAGGACAGCATTACACACGAGAAAACAGTCCACTATCCCTCATAAAGCGGATGACGAGGTCTGCTGACTGCTCGTCATCACGCAAGATAAGGGAGATAGTACTCGGAAGGTTAAGACTACGGCGCAGATCGACCAGGTCCACACACTCCGTAAGGATGTGCACCACGGTAAGGTGGTCGCCGCAGGTACACACCGGAGGGGGTTCTCCTTTCAAAAGATGCGAGTGAGTCAAGATACCGTGGCCGATCCGAAGACGACATAATACCACGGCTTCCCTCCGCGAAGCCCGAAGGGAAGTCCTCCATACCTTCGTTGTTCCTTTTATCGCTCTCAGCTTATTGGGAAGTGGAATGGCCTGCCACTCCATCTCCCAATGGGACATAACAAGATGTCTCAGCTGGGAGCGAATATCACTTACTGGAACCTGGAAAGGCAACGTGGGCAGTGTAACTGCCTCCTTGGCAGCCTGATCTACTAACTCGTTTCCCTCTATGCCCATGTGGCTTGGGAGCCACAGAAATGTGATTCTGGTGCCAGCATCCCAACACCCAGCCAGCAGGTCCTGGATTAGCTGCACCAGAGGGTGCCGAGGGAAACAGGTATCTATAGACTGGAGCGAACTCAAGGAGTCGGTACACAGAAGAAAGTGTCGGCGCTCATTGTACAGTGCGTACCGCAGAGCCTCATAGATAGCATAGAGCACTGCTGTGTACACACTACAGGTTGCCGGAAGAGCAAAAAGGAACCTATCATTGTTAACAACGAACGCACAGCCCACCTTCGTATCTGACCTTGAACCATCCGTGTAGACGACGACTGAACCTGGATAGCGGCCAACAACGGACAGGAAGAGCCTCCGATAAATCGAAGGGTCCGTGTTTTCCTTTGGACCAGTGTGCAGATCCAGGATTACTTCAGGTCGTCGTACGACCCACGGAGGTACCCCACTTGGTTGTCTGACAAGGCAAGGAACCGAAGGTACGTCAAACAATTCGGAAATGTTATCCAAGCGTATCCCAACCGGCCGCGTCGCTCGAGGACGAGCAGCGTACAGCAAACGGTTGCCATTGTTGAACACGCAAGGATAGCTGGGATGAAGTGGCATCTGTCGCAAATTTGCAGCATATGTAAGTAGAAGTTGCTGGCGCCTCAGGTGTAAAGGCGACACACCAGACTCAGCGAGCAGGCTAGCGATGGGGCTTGTACGAAAAGCTCCCGTCGCCAACCTAACCCCGCTGTGGTGGATACTGTTCAGCTTCGCAAGAACGCTTGGTCTTGCGGAGCCATATGCTGCACTGCCGTAGTCTAACCGGGATAAAATGTGTGCCCGATAGAATCGCAGGAGCACCGCGCGGTCAGCCCCCCAAGAAGTGCTGCTAAGAAACTTAAGGATATTAAGCTTCCTAGTGCATTGCACTTTTAACTGCCGCACGTGTGGCTCCCACGATAATTTACTGTCAAAAAGGAGCCCAAGAAATCGGTAGGTGTCAACAACTGGAAGAACGACATTACTTAGATAAAGCTCAGGATGAGGGTGAAGTGTACGTTGACGACAAAAGTGGCCAACGGAGGTCTTTGCGGCAGAAAACCGAAAGCCATGTTCTAAGGTCCACTTCTCCACCCTCCTAATAGCTTGCTGTAACTGTCGCTCTGCGACTGCCATACTGCACGAGCTATAGTGCAGAGCAAAATCATCCACATATAGGGACGGTATGACGGCTGGACCAGCAGCCGCGACAATACCGTTTATGGCAATCGCGAACAGAGTGACACTAAGAACCGATCCCTGTGGTACTCCATTTTCTTGAACGTGGTATTGCGAATATGTCCTCCCTACTCGGACACGGAATAGACGGAGGGACAAAAAATTCGCAATAAATACCGGCAAGTTACCTCGGAATCTCCATTGATGCAGGACTGAAAGGATGCCATATCGCCAGGTGGTGTCGTAGGCCTTCTCCAAGTCAAAGAAGACAGCTACCAAGTGCTGTTTGCGGAGAAACGCATCCTGGATAGAGCTCTCCAGGCGTACCAAGTGGTCTGTGGTGGATCGAGCGGCTCGAAATCCACATTGGTACTCGGACAAGAGTCCTTGTTTCTCCAGACACCACACGAGTCTGCGATTTACCATCCTCTCAAAGAGCTTACACAGGCAATTTGTAAGACAAATCGGTCTGTAACTTCCTGCATACTTAGGATCTTTGTCAGGCTTGAGGACAGGGATGACTATGCCCTCTCGCCACTGAGACGGAAAATCACCCTCTGTCCAGATTCGGTTGAACACACGAAGGAGATATAGTAAACTATCATCACTAAGGTGTTTCAACATCTGGTTATGGATGTTGTCCGGTCCAGGAGACGTGTCCTTGCAAAGCGCTAATGCGCTGCGGAGTTCCCACTCCGTAAAGGGCACGTTGTAGTCCTCTGAAGCTTGGGTGGCAAAACTAAGGTGATGACGTTCAGCCTCCCGCTTCAGAGGGAGGAAATCAGGATTGTAATTCCCGGAGCCAGAGACATCCGCGAAATGACTAGCGAGATGATTAGCAATCGCGAGGGGATCAGTGGCGACACTGCCTGCAATGGAAATTCCCGGTACAGCTGATGATCCTTGAATACCCGAAAGTCGTCGAAGTTTCGTCCACACCTGAGATGATGGAGTATGCGACGTCATGGACGACACATATCTCTCCCATGAAGCCTTCTTACTTTGTCGAATAAGAACTCGCGCCTTAGCGCGGAGTTTCTTAAATGTTACCAAGTTGGCCACAGTAGGCTGTCGACGGTAACGTTTCTGAGCGCGACGGCGTTCTTTGATGGCTGCTGCTATTTCATCGTTCCACCAAGGAACGAGTTTTCGGCGAGGAGCCCCCGAGAAAAACGGAATGGACTCCTCAGCAGCAGCAAGAATAACTTGGGTGACGTAAGTTATTTCCTCGCCGACGGTCCGCCTGACATCATCGTGAAAGACAGCTAGTGATGTGTACTTTGGCCAATCAGCATGTTTAAGAATCCATCGAGGGGGAGCCTCGACGGGTTTATGTTTCAACAAAGTAAGAATAATGGGAAAATGGTCACTGTCACAGAGATCATCGTGTGCATTCCACCGAAAAAGTGGAACCAACGTTCGGCTGCATAGACTTACGTCTATGCGAGAGTATGTGCCGTAACGTACACTAAAGTGAGTTGGTTCCCCTGTGTTCAAAATACATAAATCCAGATCTGTTATAAGTGTTTCCAACTCTCTTCCTCGGGGACAAGGCGTCTCAGAGCCCCATATGGGGTGATGGGAGTTAAAATCGCCCAATAAGAGGAAGGGTGGTGGAAGCTGATCTATAAGATCAGCGACATCATTGATGTTCAGATGCTGGCCGGGTGGAAGATAAACATTACACACTGTTGCTATGACAGGCAGCGAGACGCGAACAGCTACAGCTTCTAGAGGGGTTCGTAATGGAACCTCTTCGCTGTAGCTATCAGAACGTACAAAAATGCCAACGCCTCCGGAAGCCCGGTGAGCATAGTATCGTTCTGTCGAGTATAGTTTGAAATTCCTCAAGACCGTATGATGACCAGGTCTGAAATTGGTCTCCTGAATACAGACTATACTCGCTGCGTACTCACTAATAAGCTGACGTAACTCAGCAAGATGCCTGTCATAACCATTACAATTCCACTGTAACAGTGTCATAGTGTGGACTGTAAAAGGAGTGTTAGGTTATGAGCGAAAAATGCTCGTTAGCCTAAACACTATCTAATTCTACATCCGTAGATGTAGAGGACAGCGCGACATCCATCCCGTCATCAAAAGATGGCAGGGGTGCCGCCCAGAACTTCGACAAATTTCGGGCGCGAGGGGGTCCCCTACGAGGAGAGCGCGCAGGTTTAGGAGCAGGAGTGCCTCCTGGCGCAGACTCATACCCTCCAGATGGGGGGCATGACTTCTCCTTCGCAGGGGAAGGCCGAGAGCGCTCAGAACGGGCGCTCTTCTTCCCCTTCTTTTTTTCAGGTTTAGACGGGCTGGGAGATGGTTTGCCAGCCCTGGTCAACGAAGCCGCCTCCGCCGGCTGGGGCACGACTTTCGTCGACCTCCTAGGGGGGGGAGACTTAGTCTTCCCCCCTTGCTGTGCCGGCTGGGAGTTCCCAGCCGGCACAGACTTCTGGTTGGTCGAAGGTGGGGTGGTCCCCCCCTTCGAGCTTTGACTATTTGCGACGTTGCTGGGAGCAGCAACAGTCGCCTTGGGCGCAGCGGTCTGGACAGGTGTCTTGGTCGTAAATGACGAACCTGGAAGACTCTGAGCTATCAAGCTATAGTCGAGTGTACGGGCAGGTGTATTCATAGAATGAAACTTACGGCGCGCTTCCTGGTAGGAAAGACCATCCAGGGTCTTTATCTCCTGGATCTTCTTCTCACTCAGGTATGTCGGACAATTCCGATCCCGAGGAGAATGAAAACCGGAGCAGTTAGTGCACTTGTATGGAGTTGTGCACTCCTCCGCGCCGTGAGCTACTCGTCCACATGTACCACATACAGCCTGATTCGAACAGCGAGATACCATATGTCCGAATCGCTGGCATTGATAGCATCGCATAGGAGGCGGGATGTACGGCCTCACATCGCAACGATAAGTGGTTACCTTGACTTTCTCTGGTAACACTGACAACTTGAAAGAGACAATAAAGGCACCAGTGGCAACGTCTTCACCGTTGACCTTGCGCGTAATGCGCCGGACGTGTGTCACGCCACGGTTCTTCATGTCTTCCATCAACTCGTCGTCAGTGTTCAAAATAAGGTCGCGGTGAAAGATGACTCCGCGAACCAGGTTCAAGGACTTATGCTCCTCCACTTTGACGGGGATTTCGCCAAAGTGCTCGCACTTAAGCAACTGATCAGCTTGCAGTGCTGTACGAGTCTTGAGAAGCAAACTACCGTTGCGCATTTTCTTAAGTTCCTCCAGTTCGCCATAGACGCCTTCGATGTGCCGACTAAAAAGGACCGACTTCACCAGCTTAAAATCGTTCCCATCGGTTCTGGTAGCGACCAGAAACCTAGGGAAGCTGGATCCCATTCCTTCACGCTGCGCATGTTCCCAGGGAGTTGAACCTCTCAGGGAAGCAAAAGTTAAAGACTTAGGTGGGCGACCACCTTGAGAGAGCAGACTTCGTTTGGAAGCCATGCCCGATAGCATCCTCCCCGAATGCCACCCACTCCGATCAGGGGTCTCTGTAGCCGAACCAAGCAGCCAAGGCAATACCCACCTGGTCATAGCAGGTACTGCCCGGGGTCCGATGTTGGACGATGCCTAATACGGCATGACTGAGGCAATGAGCACTAAGACTCCCTTCCTCCAGTCACCCGCAATAGCATGTACCCCATAGCGTTTACAGAGCACTAAATATAGAGAAAAAAATAAAAATAATTAATAATAATATGTCCTTCTGGCATTCGGCTGTGCGGGGACCTGCGTTGTCAGGCGGATACCACTGCCCGGGTACATGATACTCCCACCCGCCGCGTCCTGGGTGGTTGCTGGCACGGGCTTTCGAGCGTAGTCGCACACATAGGAGCTCCATCGCCGGGCAGCACGCACATCAAATTTTGAATGGTCTACATCTGACCCTCGGAAAAATAATAAAAAAATAAAGAGGGGACCATGGCCACATGACCCTTTAAGTCGCCTTCTACGACAGGCAGGGATTACCTATGGATGTATTCAGCCTCTCCCATCCACAGGAGGTCCATCACATTATACCAAACCGCAATCCATGTCCGCGCCAAGGTCGCCCCTTTTTGTCGCCTCTTACGACAGGCAGGGGATACCGCGGGTGTATTCTGCATGTGTGTCCCCCACCCGCAGGGGGTAGTGTGTTTGGTCCGCGAGAGGTATTTTATTTCCCTCAAGTCCGCCGGCAAGCCGGTTAGGACCCCCCTATCCGCCACCTGGGACGCGCCACGTGGGAGTATCACCTCTCCCCCTGCTACGCCATCGTAGTAGGTTCGTGGAAAAGAGCAAAAAGCGAGAAACAAACGTTCATTGAGGATACTGTGAGGATGTGCCTGCAGACTAATATCCTTAATATCCTGGACCATCCTGCTTTCCGAGACTACCTTGAAAAGTAAGTGCCGATTTCATATAGGCTCTATACTTTTAGGCGTTATTTATATTTGTGTTAAAAATAAATTTACAACAACTCGAGTGGCATAGTCTAAATTACTGTGAAATTTTCGTAAACAAGTCTATATCCCCCCCCCCGCCAAAAAAATGAAAAAAGTATTACGATTGCTATACGACCTGGGCTGGGAAGAACTGAGAGAAAGAAGACGAGCTGCTCGACTAAGTGGTATGTTCCGAGCTGTCAGCGGAGAGATGACGTGGAATGACTTTAGTAGACGAATAAGTTTGAGTGGCGTCTTTAAAAGTAGGAAAGATCACAATATGAAAATAAAGTTGGAATTCAAGAGGACAAATTGGAGCAAATATTCATTTATAGGAAGGGGAGTTAGGGATTGGAATAACTTACCAAGGGAGATGTTCAATAAATTCCCAATTTCTTTGAAAACATTTAAGAAAAGGCTAGGAAAACAACAGATAGGGAATCTGCCACCTGGGCGACTGCCCTAAATGCAGATCAGGATTGATTGATTGATTGATTGATTGATTGATTGATTGATTGATTGATTGATTGATTGATTGATTGATTGATTGATTGATTGATTGATTGATTGATTGATTGATTGATTGATTGAAATTTCCAACAAAATTCACATGGATGCATGTTTCCTAGGATGACGATTTCACTTGGAATCGTAGGTTAGGTTATTCAAATTTTCGACCAAAAAAAGAAACAAACGTGGATGGACGTTATTTTAAAATGTTACAATTTAATATACCATCTAGGATGTAAAATAATCGCTTGTATGTAAATGGAAGTTTATAGGGAAAAGCTTCAAAACTCGTTCCGTGATTCGTTAGGCCAGCCCTATACCAAATGTTTAACTATTTGTCCTTGCCTCTAAACTTTAATAATAATAATAATAATAATAATAATAATAATAATAATAATAATAATAATAATAATAATAATAATAATAATAATAATAATAATAATAATAATAATAATAATATTGTTGTTGTTGTTGTTGTTGTTGTTGTTGTTGTTGTTGTTGTTGTTGTTGTTGTTGTTGATGTTGTTGTTGTTGGCATGTTTAACGAAATTTTATTGACCCCATAGGTACGTCCCAGGACCAGGAGATCTGCGGAGATTCAGCAAGGGCAGAGGAGAATTCTGCATTGGACGGGAAGCCCATTGCAGTAATTGCAGACGAGACGTCGGACAACAGAGGCAGATGTGTCTTTGCTGTTCTATTCAGGACGGTCCGGCCAACTGAAGAACAACAAGTTTCTTTGGCAAACTGTTCATTTTTGAATGTTGCCAAAGGGGCAACATGCAGCCGAGCCATCAATGATGCTCTCAAAGACTATAATATTGATTATGAAAACGTGCTGGGTCTATTAGTGTCAGACTCTACCGGATACATGGATACATGTTTCCAGGCATTAAAGATAATGATTGGAGACACCATATTCTTCACTTCCAGTGCTTTGCACATAAGTTGCATCTTGTGGGGGTGTTATTCTCAAGGAACAGTCACAGTTGAAGAATTTGATTTCAAAACTTAAGATGGCTTTTCTCCACTGGAGGAAGTTGAAGAACTCTTATCTAAAGTTTTTTAACATAATTCCCTGATTTGCATGCACTGGTGTTCCCAGCTCCTGTCATCACCCGATGGAACTCTTGGTTTCGCTCCGTTCACACCTCTGGTAGAATTCTTTAGCTCTCTTGATGAGAATTCCCTAAATAGCAGTGGCCATTAGTGTTGGATATGTTTAAAGATCAGGATATGCTTCCCTTGCTGAAAGTTCAGATAAAGTTTGTTTCACAGATATCTGTGAGAATTAATACAGCACTCACAGTACTGGAGGGATCGTCCTACCCACAAGCTGTGTGATGATCTTACCACTATTTGTGCAGAATTGAAGAGGTGTGCTGACGGATGGTTTCCATTGCAAACAATTGACCTGCTGGAGAGTTGCAGAAACAATACGAAGAAAGAGGAAATTAAGGTACAATTGAAGCAGAGTATGAGCGTCAGTGATACCAACGTGTTTTTAAACGAAATGTAATTTATTCAATTTATTTAATCCTGCAGTTGCAGGGCAAAACAGTGTTCTGGAACCCAAATCACTTGTATCTTTGAAGCATAAGTTGGCATTTTTAGAAGTGTCACTGTTGATCAGTTTATCGAGAGCTGCGAGGCATCACCAACAGATGTTGCAGAAAATTAAAATGGAGAAAACACTGACACTCTTCAAATATTGATGGAGTTAGGTTAAAGGTTTCTTCCTTTGCCTCGGCAGCACTGCAGTGCATTTGGGCCCCTACGAACAGTGTCGAGGTAGAGAGGTTTCTTAGCAAGTACAACATGATTGTAACTGATAGGCAGCCTCGTATGAATGAGGACACCACTCAAACAATTGGCACGTTGTACTTCAATCATCATTGAAATTCCTCTTCCTTGTAGGTCTGTTCTGTGATAAATGAATACATTCAGAATAGTATTTTTCACTTTGAAATTGTGTTTGTAAATTTGTAAATATGCATATTCGCGCGCGCGCATGTGTGTTTTAATACTTCTTACAGTCTCATGTTAATGTTTGTCTGACTTCCCATACTGTTTTCAAAACTGCATGACAAGCAATGTGTGATTAAACAGTATGATTTTACTCCCAACTGTTGTGTGCGCAATTTCGCAAATTATGCTTATTTTAACCAATTTGCTACAAAACGCTAAACTTGAGAACTATACACGCTGCAAAACGCTACATTTGAAAATCAGAACGCTAAATCTCTGATTTTTAAATGCCATAAACCACGAACTCCAGTTATGCTTTATCTATGTAACTGTTACTTTCATTAGTAACTGGCTCCCACTAATTACCAGTCCGGCTGAACGGTCAGTGTACTGGCCTTCGGTTCAGAGGATCCCGGGTTCGATTCCCGGCCGGGTCGAGGATTTTAACCTTAATTGGTTAATGCCAATGGCACGGGGGCTGGGTGTATGTGTTGTCTTCATCATCATTTCATCCTCATCACGACGCGCAGGTCGCCTACGGGAGTCAAATAGAAAGACCTGCACCTGGCGAGCCGAACCCTTCCTGGGATATCCCGGCACTAAAAGCCATGCGTCATTTCATTTCTTTTTTTTTTTTTTACTAATTACCAGAATAACTAATCGTCCGTTTAACGTACTTTATATCAATCAATCTAATAGCAGTGACAAGAAGAGTATATTAAATGCCGAATAATGGTCATGACCAGTTTAATGTGAATAAGGGCAGCGTCGTAGATTATATTCACCAACTACAGTATGGTCAATAAGTTAGATTGTTGTCTTGCACACCACAAAGTGCCGTCCAACAGTGTAGCTAACAAGTTAATTGATAAGGATGAGCATAGTGCACACCACAATCTCAACTTAGAAAACTGACAATGCATTAATGTAAAATAATATTGTGGTCGGTAATGTGTAACTAGATGGCGCAACTCTTCAATGTTTGGCCTTGAGGTAATCTTCAAGAAAATAGGACAGGATTGCTGTTAGTATAATGTCACATACTTCTTACATGTTTTCATATTTTCATTTCATATTTCAAAATTGTTTAAACACATATGTATGTTCATATTTTAATGTTTTTTAGTACATAACTATCCGGGCCCTAGTAAAATATAATGTGCGTACACACATACAACAAAATAATAAATGCACTAAAGCAGACTATGCAACAATTTTTTGAGCCCTCTTTATCGCGGTCATCACCGGGCGAATTGGCCGTGCGGTTAGGGGCGCGCAGCTGTGAACTTGCATCCGGAAGACAGTGGGTTCGAACCCCAATGTCGGAAGCGCTAATGATGGTTTTCCATGGTTTCCCATTTTCACACCAGGCAAATGGTAGGGCTGAATCTTAATTAAGGCCACAGACGCTTCCTTCCCATTCCTAGGCCTTTCCTATCCATCGTTGCCATAAGACCTATCTGTGTCGGTGCGACGTAAAACAAATAGCAATATATATCACGGTCATCGAAAGGACGAAGAATTCCTACGACTTCCAGTCGCAAGAAAGAAGGCTTGCACTTAAAAAGTGTCCAGCTTCCAGTAACTTACTCAGAAACAGCAGAAATTTGACTGCGGCATCATTTCTCTGGAAAGAGGGACTGCAGAGTGAACGCAATACAGTATAAGGAGAGGTCATTTCCACTTGACCGCCAGGCTGTATTGACTAAGTCCACTAGCCGGCCTAGGCCTAGGCGAAACTGCTCACAATATAATCACAGAGGAAAGCGATTCTTAATTAGCCGCCAACTGTGGAAGCCTAGGTTAGTAGGACTACACATTTTGACCAGTTGCGTAAAGTAGTTCAGGTGATCGCCTTCCGAACTCAAAAGTTGCAAGATCCAATCCCAAGCCAGTTGGCTGACGTTTAAGAATGTTTAAAAGTGAGATATCAATGTGTTGAAATCCCGTTTTACAGTGCAAATTCCTAACACTCTGTCGTCTCTCAAAATCAAAACTTATTATTATTATTATTATTATTATTATTATTATTATTATTATTATTATTATTATTATCGTCGTCGTCGCGCCCCATGGCTAAACGCCTGAACGATACGTAAAAAGGCGTGCTGGGCTCACTCGAAAGGATGTGGATTCGATTCCCCGCCATAAAGTAAAGAAACTAAGAAATGAGACCTCCACTTCCGGAGTACAGGGAGAAAGGAGGCCGGGCGTACAGTTAACCAGTCTACCCCACCAAGTGCCGAGGTTATGGATAGTGGAAACCCTTATCTTCAACAACTCCAAGGGCCATCACGGCCTACACAGATGTGCGATTTGCTTTTCCCATGGCTAAATGGTTCACATACTGGATTTTGGTACAAGAGATTCCGGGTTCGGTTCCCGAACGAATCGGGGATTTTAACCTTCATTGGTTAATTCCGATGGCTCGGGGGCTCGCTGCTGGTGGTGGTGGATGTTATTGTTTTAAGAGGAAGTGCAACTAGGCAACAATCCTCTATGATGTGATGATGATGCTTGTTGTTTTAAGGGGCCTAACATCGAAGGTCATCGGCCCCTAATGGAACGAAATGAATGACATGAGACATGAAGTTAAAATTTTAAAAAGTATCCACTGACTAGAGTTAAAAAAGAATGGTGATGAAGAAAAATGAGGGTGAGATTAAAACATTCAGTGGATCTAATACGCAATGCCTTATGTTCTATTAAAATAAGAGAAAATAAAGGAAAACGAAGGAATTAGGCATTGCCCAGTAGTACAGATATTAACACATAATTTACGTTAGACGTTAAAATAACACATTAAAATGCGCAACACAAACTAAAATGAAGTCAATGAGATAAAAGCGCAACTGACATAAACAACACTATGACAAAGGACATCATAACACACGATAAAACAGACCGCTATCCCTCATAAAGCGGATGACGAGGTCTGCTGACTGCTCGTCATCGCGCAAGATAAGGGAGATAGTACTCGGAAGGTTAAGACTACGGCGCAGATCGACCAGGTCCACACACTCCGTAAGGATGTGTACCACGGTAAGATGGTCGCCGCAGGTACACACCGGAGGGGGTTCTCCTTTCAGTAGATGGGAGTGCGTCAAGATACCGTGGCCGATCCGAAGGCGACATAATACCACGGCTTCCCTCCGCGAAGCCCGAAGGGAAGTCCTCCATACCTTCGTTGTTCCTTTTATCGGTCTCAGCTTATTGGGAAGTGGGATGGCCTGCCACTCCATCTCCCAATGAGACATAACCAGATGTCTCAGCTGAGAGCGAATATCACTTGCTGGAACCTTGAAAGGCAACGGGGGCAGTGTAACTGCCTCCTTGGCAGCCCGATCTGCTAACTCGTTTCCCTCTATGCCCATGTGGCTGGGGAGCCACACAAACGTAATTCTGGTGCCGGCATCCGAACACCCGGCCAGCAGGTCCTGGATCCGCTGTACCAGAGGGTGCCGAGGGAAACAGGTATCAATAGACTGGAGCGAGCTCAAGGAGTCAGTACACACGAGAAAGTGTCGGCGTGCATTGTACAGTGCGTACCGCAGAGCTCCACAGATAGCATAAAGTTCCGCTGTGTACACACTACAGGTTTCCGAGAGAGCAAAAAGAAACCTGTCAGGCCCGCGATTTGATTCGCGGTCGGGTCGAGGATTTTAATTATGTATAGTTAATTTCTCTTGTCTGGGGACTGTGTGTTTCTGATCGTCTTAATACATATTTACAGCGGCTGCCTGGCCGAGGCGGTAAAGGCGCGCTCGGCTCGCCCGGAAGGACGTGTGTTCGAATCCCCGCCAGGAAGTCGTAAAATTTAAGAAAAGATATTTCCACTTCCGGAGGTGCATATGGCCCTGAGGTTCACTCGGCCTACACCAAAAATGAGTACCAGGTTAATTCCTGGGGAGCAAAGGCGGCCGGGCGTAGAGCTAACCACTCTACCCCATCTCGTGCCGAGGTTACGAATGGTGGAAGCCTTTACCTTCCACTCGTCCAAGGGCTTTGCTTGACTTTGCTTGACTTTGCTTTGCTTTGCTTTGCTTAATACATATTTACACACAACACATTACAGAAACACGCAATAATGAAAGGGCATTTGGCCGTAAAACAGGGTTTAATGCACATTTAGTGCCTACCCCAGATGTATGGAAAAAGGCCAGAGAACAATAATTTGATACAAACAGGTGGGAACAATGGCAGGAAAGTAGTCGATAAGGTTAGCTAAACGCTAAGATATGGATGAACTCGCATGGATGAGATTGTGCGTATACAAGCGAGACGAATAGAGGAAGAAAGGCTACCTACCAGAAGAATGGACTCGACTTTAGAAGATAAGCAAAGGGAAATCAAAATGAAGATGAAGTTAGACTAGATTGTTAATGATTAAAGAGATTTGAAACTAAATGAGGCCACAGAACTAGTTTTATTTACAGTACTGTGGAAGCGTATTGTTAATCCACAGAGGCTTGCAGACTGAACGTTGAAAGGCATAACTATCTACAATGAAGATGCATGTATAGGCCTATACTGTATATTTTGAAAATGTGTTGAATCCTTTCTCTCTTAAAATAGCAAGATGATTCCCTTGTGTATTGCGACAGAGCTGCTCTGGTGCGAGGTTGTACTATTATTCATTGCTAAATTAAATTGACATCGATTGGGTTAACTGAGTTGTTTACTTTCTTCCAGGATCAAGAGAGAAGTGCAGATGTATCGACTCGTGTGTGTCCTTAGCCTATCCCAATACACTGGGATCGCATCAAGCTCGAGTGTGAAGAATTATAAAATTACAATTTTATCAGATCACTTCAGATGTTTGCCTTTTGTACCCAGCATGGATTCGGTGTCCGCCTCCGTAGCGTAAAGGTTAGCAGCCGTCCTCGTGGGCTCGACTTCGATTCCCGGTACCGTCGGAATTTTAAGAATGATAGGAGGTGTCTGGTGTTTGGCTAAAATGGTACATGCAGCTCACCTCCACTGGCGGTGTGCCCGAAAAGAGTTGCACCACATCTGTATGAGGACACAAGTTTACTTTTCATAGTTTAGGTATACAAAAGTCTCAAATAGGTTCAATTCGATTTTGAAGTGACAGCGTCTCACTCCGCAGATTTGCACCCAAGGCAATTTTATCACAGGCCGTTCCTGAAAAACTTCGCAATGTATCAATCAATCACCGCTGATCCGCATTTAGGACAGTCGCCCAGGTGGCAGATTCCCTATCTGTTGTTTACCTAGTCTTTTCCTAAATAACTGCAAATCATTTCGAAATTTATTGAATATTTCCCTTGGTAAATTATTCCAATCCCTAACTCCTCTTCCTATAAACGAATATGTGCCCCAATTTGTCCTCTTTTGAATTCCAACTTCATATTGTTATCTTTCCTACTTTAAAAAAACATTCAAACCTATTTCTCTACTAATGTCATTCCACGCCATCTCTCTGCTGACAGCTCGGAACATACCACGTAGTCGAACAGCTCGTCACTTTTCTCACAAGTCTTACAAACCCAAACTTTGCAACATTTTTGTAACACCACTCTTTTGTCGGAAATCGCCCAGAACAAATCGAGCTGCTTTTCTTTACATTTTTTTTCAGTTCTTGAAACAAGTAATCCTGGTGAATGTTCCACCTGAATACACCCTTTGTCGTCTTACACATAGCCGTGCGCACTGCTGTCTGTTCATGGATCATGCTTGTTAAAACATGCGAATTAACTTCTGATGTATTTTCAAGCGTCAAATTCACATTACAATTACTCGGGACTGAATTAACGTATTACATTCCAACCAAGGTCATTATTAATCTCTTGTTTTCTTTCAATTATGCTAAAGGTAATAGGGGGTTTACATTTACAGATACAGAAGTTTGTGTTGAAAACTGTACTTCCGCACATTTTTTAAAAAATTAATTTTATCCACTAATTTCGTAAGCCCATCTCCTAACGTTCTCTCTGTGAAAGTTGTTTTTTCAAAATGTCTTGTTGTGCCGGTGATAATGTAAGTTAACTCACTCTGTACACATCACACATCCTATAAAAACATTTAATTAATACAGCAACTTAGCAAGTATTATGAACTTCAGTTAGCAGTCCGCACAGTGAGGTGGCCTGGCGTTGGATGGCGCAAATTTTCGTCTGTTATACAGATGGTTATATGCAAATAATGAATAGTACTATCGGATTAACAAATATTCAGATGTATATCCTTTAGCACAACTAAATAATAATAATAACAAAAGAAAGTGTTTGTGCGTGTGTCCGCGATGCCCAGCCAAAACTACGCTTTTGTTGGTGAGTTATGAACGGAAACCCGGCAGAAAACGTGAGTTGAGATATGACAATCCATCGCGCTGCCACCAGAATCAAATGCATAGATTCATTGTCCCTAGGCAACGTACATAAGATACGTACAGAATATAAGTCAAGGAGCCATTTTAAGTCCAAATGACGATCGCCCCACGTTGGGCGCCAAAAAAAATATATATGTACCACTTCCTGTCTTTGTTGCCGACCAGACTCAGGATTCGGTAATGCGGTGGTCCTGTTCGATGAGCTTTGGGCGACTAAAAACGAGTCTAAACTTATACTACCGGGCGAGTTGGCCGTGCGCGTAGAGGCATGCGGCTGTGAGCTTGCATCCGGGAGATAGTAGGTTCGAATCCCACTGTCGGCACCCTTGAAGATGGTTTCCCGTGGTTTCCCATTTTCACACCAGGCAAATGCTGCGGCTGTACCTTAATTAAGGCCACGGCGGCTTCCTTTCAACTGCTAGGCCTTTCCTATCCCATCGTCGCCATAAGACCTATCTGTGTCGGCGCGACGTAAAAAAAAGCACTAGCTAAGTGCATGGCGTAGGAAGCTTTTTCGCACCCCGATACGAGGAATACGTTATATACGGAACTGTTTCTCTGTGTGTATGTGTGCGATACCCAGTCAAATCTACAGCAATCAGAGATCTGAAATTGTTAACAGAGGCGTATTCTTAGATGAATCTTTATACAGATAGAGACTTGCTTTCATTATTTATTTATTTTTATCGTTTCAATTATCTATTTCATATTTACCCGACATTTATTTCACTCATTTATTCTTATCTCTTAGTTGCAACGACACTGAAAATAAACACTTCGAATTGCATGTAAGGGTAAGGCTCAATATTCATCCGATATTCATTTCAGTCACTTAAAATCTTCACGCATAGCTGTGAACGTCAACAAGCAGCTTTTACGTGTGCATATGTGCGACACCCAGCCAGATCTGAGATTGTAAATGGAGGCTTATTTTTAGACGAGTCTTTATACAAGTAAAGACCTACCTTTATGAATTATTTTATTATTTTTATCATTTCAACTATGGAACACGACTCTCAGTCAAGAAACTGACGTTGAATATTAGTCAAGCCACCATCATGACTGGACATGCCGCGGGCGAAGTAGTATTCATTCCTGGGATTCAAATCATCCCTTCGGATATAACGTTTCAATTTAGGTGTCTACATTTCCCCGTTCGTTTGGGTTTCGCTATGCGGTAGAAAGGTATAGCCTACACTTTGTACATCTTAGCTTCAAATAGAAGGACACTTAATATAGTTTATCTGGAAGTTCTATAAGAAAAAAATAGGTAGTTTTTAAAAATACAATATGTTATTTTATATTATGTCAATATTATTGCTACCACCAATCAACCCAGTTTCTTAAGCACTGAAAGTAACAATAATTAAAATTGTGCATTTCATGCAATTTATGTAAAAACTATGTGTGTTAATAAATATAGTGTTCTTTCAATTTTGCTCTTAAGTAAATGGTTTTAAAACATCTAACTGTTGAATTCATAAACGCGAGCGAAGCCGCGGGTGCATGCTAGAAATAAGAAGAAGAAAAGGAAGAAGAATAATAAGAAGAAGAGTCCTGTAATCCACATGCCTTAGTAATCTGTATGTTTTATCACATCTTCGTAAATCCTCTATAGTACTATCAGTATTCAGAATTCGTAAATGATGCCAGATCTCCCCCGTGTTACGTTTTTACATTACATAACCGTCCGGTTATAACAAAATTTCCTTCATGTTCCTCTAGTCAGAACTTTCAATTTTGAAGGTACGCAGAGAGACGCAGGTAATTTGCTAGTTCTGAAAACTATCAGCTCTTTTTGATATATTATTCATTGCCGGCACTTTGAACATATGTGATGACCTTTAGTAGATGTGAGCTGTCACGCTATCCATGCACGGACAGAAGACATCAATTTCTAACATGACAGTTCGTGTAAACAGTAGTACCAGAGAATATCAAAATGAAATTGTCTTGAAGGCAAGATGAACTCGATAAGATGTTTCTAGGTGTTCCGAACAACCAGTTCACCGAAGAGAATAATAATAATTTGAAGTACAAGGCATTAAGAAAATAAGCCAGAAAAATTGCATAACATGTAAAACTACGGTCTGCCTTAACCTGTGGCCCATAAGAAGTCTTGACTAGCCAAGACGACTTTTACCTGCCTGCAGATAATGAAATATCACGCGGTCAGGGTGATCCCCTTGTATTTTACTTCCTCGCTGTCTCTTATATCATACAGTTCCTCAGTAAATGTCACGTAACTGAGTGAAGTGATGGTGGTGTTAATTGATTTATGAGAAAGTACAAATAGGCAACCATCCTCTATTAATCACTAATCAGTGAGAAAAATGGAAGGGATCCGGCACTTCGAAAAATGAAGGTATTGGCCAAAGAAAGACAAGGGTCATGAAGGGCGTGAAAATTAAGACTCCCTGGCCTCGTGACCTAATACCATCGGGGTCGGAAATGAACAAGAGTTGACCAAGTGAGGTCGGATAGGATAGACGAAAGTGAGGAGGTGGTGGTGGTGATGATTATTGTTTTAAGAGGAAGTACAACTACGTAACACTAATCAGAGAGAAAAAAGTAGAAGGGGTCCGACACTTCGAAAAATGAAGGTGTTTTGCCGTTTTCACATGACGTTGAAGAAAACAACACGAGTACCGATACAGGAAACCAAGACCGGTAGGACTCACGAACATGGGCCGGAGTGGTCTTGACATGTGTCTATCTATATATGTCGCGATTGAAAAATGTCAAGACTAGACCTTAACCGTGGTCAACAAGTCAGTTAATCTTTACATGTTAAAGTTAAATAATGAGTTTTTCTTTCCTTTCATAGTAGTAGTATGTAATTTCCCGTAGTGTTAGATGTCCTGAAGTAGTTCGATTTTATATGGAGTACACACATAATAGGTAATGGTGTATTTTATAGTAATTCAACATTTGCGATTCGTATATATATACCGGTATATATATCTGAGTATGGAATGTCGAAAGTTATACGTTAACAGGCGTGTGCGGGATCACTTGTTGAAATATACCGACTTCGATGGTCTCAATGTCAAGTATTATTATTATTATTATTATTATTATTATTATTATTATTATTATTATTATTATTATTATTATTATTATTATTCCCCAATGAACAGTGCAACGTAAATACGTGTGACATATACTGATTTGTAGATCATTTATGTCGAAGTTATTTAAGAAGTGCTAGCAGTATAGGGGAAATGATGATGTGTTTTATGATGTGTGTTGTCATTCATATGTGAACGTTATGAAATGGTTTACTGAATTAATGGTTAAGTATTGTTCGCGGCATGGCTTATAATATAATATTTACGTTACGTATTGCATATTATGATGTCAAATATTGATATTACGCAGGTAAGTCGTGTATGTGGTGTTGATTTATAGATGATAATGGACACGTGAATTTATATTATGGGTTTAGGTGAAGTGATATGTGAGTGATAAGTGAATATTAACCGACTTTGATGTTAGTACAAATGATGGTAAATGGTTGGTTAGTATTGAATTATATTATGATACGCATTGAAGGCGTTTGATGTGTTCAACTGTACCTGATTCATATTAATTATGAGATGTGTCGTGCGTATGAAAACATTCGAATTCGTATGAGATTTGACGAGATTTAAGACTGCAATCCATCATAACACGCATACTTTCCGTTTGCATTGTGCGTGCCTAGGACGACATGTGTGTTCATTATGTATTTTATGCACGTATATGAGAACATAGACTTAATAATGGTTGTGATTACTATTCATGAATTACCTTTGGTTATATTATAAAGATATGATCCAGCAAGGTTACAATTTTCATATTAATGATCCGTATCACTTAATTTTACATGCGATGATTGATTTTATGACGGGATACGTGCAGTAGCGTTATTATTTACTACACACGTAGCTACGAGGATAAACATCATGGATTGAGTAGTAATTTAATTTGTAGAATTGATATCATGTGATCTGTTGATTTTATTATTTAAAATATGATTTTGTTAAGTTGTTATTGTTTCATGTCATCTTATTCTTCATATCATCCATTATTTTACTGTTAGGATAGATCCTCGGAGGTATGTGTGGAGGCTATTATGTGTTTAGTCTTATGTCTGTGCGAGCACCTTCAGGACAGTTTATTTTAGGATAGATTAATTCATATTTCGTTTCATTTTGAATTTCTAATCGTGAAAGAGCATTATGGGTAGGACCACGCACAGGGAGCAAATGTAATCCATCAGAAAATTTGTCACATACAAAACGATAATTCCAACATATGCAACGGAATGATATAGAAGCTGAGTAAGGATTATTACAACACAGGTTATCATGTTTAGGCCCATTTATATTTGACGGAGTCATATATCATTTCCGTAACAACTGAAAGAAGAAGAATATTAATGATTATTGTGAACTAGCGTTCGTATAAAAAAACTTGAATAATTGGATTTTGATGAATGATGTAACGTTATCACTGCATTACATTGTATTAGGTTCAAATCGACGAGTAATTGCAATTTCAACGTTGTGATTAGCATATTTGGAGTTCACATCGAACCTTGGTTTCGTCTTGACTTATTTAGGGAGTTTTCTTTTAATAAACGTATTCCTATCCAGAATATCGCAGTCATTATTAATGTAACATAGATATTATCAACCCTCTGATAATCCATTTTTACATTGCGTTCATTATGATTTATAAGTTATAACACAATGTCAACATCATTAATATAAACAACCTTAAATCAAATATCAGATTGTCTGCGATTGTGTGGGATATTAATGGTACATCGATAAACTTGAAATAAGATAATGTACACATTCGATTTAATTGGTTTGATACACCATACTTCCAATTTGACATTTCGATCGTCCAATAGCATTCCCAACGCAGCCTGTTATTATCGTCACATTTCATCGTCAATCAATTTGGGGAGTGTAAATTGACATATCTAGCCATCATTCGGGCACCATAGCTAGGTGAGGCGTTCAATTTACCGGAAGCCATTCCTTAGTAAGAAGAACTTGTCCAAGACCCTGAGTGTGGAGTGCTCGTGCCACCGACGAGAAGGGTGCAATATAGGCCAAAGAAAGGTAAGGACCACGAAGGGCGCGAAAATTAAAGACTCCCTACGCCTCGTGACCTAATACCGTCAGGGTCGTAAAAAAAAAGAAAGAGAAGACCAAGGGATGTCAGATAGGATAGATGAAAGTTAGGAGCATGGCACAAGTAAGCAACGCCAGGACACAACTAAGGGCTCCATGGTCACCAACCCAAGTTCCCAAGTTGAGAGCCCAAGGTGCCTCCTTTAGGCATCTCTTACGATAGGCAGGGGATACCGTAGGTGTTATTCTACCGTCCCCAACCACAGTGAATTAATCTATTCATGTTCCTCGCTAATCAAAGACTCTAAAATAAGACAGACTCACGCGCAGTGCTAGTGTACGGTCCTCAAATTGAAACGGAGTCAGTTGTATATGGTTTGTACATGGTTACTGCAAAAAGTAAAGAAATGAGGAGAGCGTGATAAGTGGGCACCGTGGCATGAATGTGTGTAACTGTTCTCGAATTAAATGGTGCAGCTTCTCCATTTGGGGCTTATTTTATTCCTTCAAATTAACGTCACCACACCCCAATCCTCAAAAGTATACGCCAAAACACAGAAAAACGTTTTTCTTTAATATAATGTATATATATTGTTAGAATTACGAAGGAAATGGTTACGAACCTTTTTTCTACGAAATGGAATTTTAAGAACACATGCTAACTTTATTATTTAACAGAACTAACCGTTGAGGCAGAGTATTCACTTTTAAGGGTCCCAGGAGTACATTTTCCTATGACTTGCTTCACATTTTGTCTCCCTGTACGACCCCCTTAAGACACACTGTAATAGTACGTAGCCTCTATGTTAACCAAAGGTTCCAGTTGTATGCCGGCCAAGTTTGAGCACGGTCCACCCAGTAGTTTTTACGTGAAAGAAACCATTATTGTTTTAGGAGGAAGTACAACTAGGCAACCATCCTCTATATGACACTAATCAGAGAAAAAGAATGGAAGTGATCCTACATTTCGAAAAATGAAGGTATCAGCCAAAGAAAGACAAGGGCCACGAAGGGCGTGAAAATGAACTACTCCCTAGGCCTCGTGACCTACTACCGTCAGGGTTGGAAAAGAACAAGAGTTGACCAAGGGAGGACGGATAGTATAGATGATTTTTTTTTTGTTGCTATTTTGCTTTACTTCGCATCGACACAGATAGGTCTTACGGCGACGATGGGATAGAAAAGGCCTAGGAATGGGGAGGAAGCCGCCGTGCCCTTAATGAAGATACAGTCCCAGCATTTGCCTGGTGTGAAAATGGGAAACCACGGAAAACCATCTTCAGGGCTGCCGACAGTGGGAATCAGTATAGATGAAAGTGAGGAGCATGGAATGAGTACCCTAAGTGGAAATAATGCCAGGACTCAAGTTAAGAGCCCCGAGGCCCCTTTTAGTCGCCTCTTACGACAGGCAGGGGATACCGTGGTTGAATGCTACCACCCCCATCCACAAGGGGAAATAAGACGAGTGAGACAAGGCTGCATACTTTCTCCTTTCCAGTTGGTGGTGGTGATTATTGTTTTAAGAGGAAGTACAACTAAGCAATCATCCTCGTTATAACACTAATGAGAGAAAAATGGAAGAGATCCGACACTTCGTAAAATGAGAGTATCGGCCAAAGAAAGACAAAGGGCACGAAGGGCGTGAAAAAGAAAGACCCCCTAGCCCTCTGAGCATAATAGCGTCGGGGTCGGAAAAGAACAGTAGTTGACCAAGGAAGGTCGGATAGGATAGACAAATGTGAGGGGCCTGGCACTAATTAGTGGAAGCAATATCAGGATACAGTTAAGGGTCCCGTGGTTTCCAACCCAGGCTCCCAAGTTAGGACCCTTTTAATCGCCTCTTACGACAGGCAGTGGGTACCGTGGATGTATTCTACTCTTTTAATTCACATGGCTACTCCACTTTTGTCCAACTTGTACTGCGATAAATGTTCAGGGAAGCTCTTGAAGGTGTGTAGCACGGCCCAATGTTAATTGAGAAACCATCAATAACCTTCGGTACGCTGACGGCACACTATACTAATAACCGGAAGCTTGGAAGGTCTACCATGTTCTGTTGATCAAGTGTGTTGCGTGAGTCGTAAGTATGCGCTTAACCTCAATATCAGGCAGACAAAGGGGACAAACAGACTACTCGTTTACAGGAAGACGAATTACGGATTAGAATAAATCAACAATCAATCAATACTGATCTGCATTTAGGGCAGGCGCCCAGGTGGCAGATTCCCTATCTGTTGTTTTCCTAGCCTTTTCTTAAATGATCTTAATGAGATTGGAAATTTATTGAACATCTCCCTTGGTAAGTTATTCCAATCCCTAACCCCCCTTCCTATAAATGAATATTTTCCCCAATTTGTCCTCTTGAATTCCAACTTTACCTTCATATTGTTATCTTACCTACTTTTAAAGACGTCACTCAAACTTATTCGTCTACTAATGTCATTCCACGCCATCTCTCCACCGACAGCTCGGAACATACCACTTAGTCGAGCAGCTCGTCTTCTTTCTCCCAGTTCAAACTTTGCAACATTTTTGTAACGCTACTCTTTTGTCAGAAATAATTTACCAATAATATTAAGAATAATTTACCAATGGAAATGTTCGGTATATTTTCAAACTCTATGAAATAATTTAAGAAAATACTAAACAACTGATAAGGAATCTACCACCTGGGTAACAACTGTAAATGCAGATACATGGTCATACGTAAGATACCTACGGATACAGGTATCCTTACAGCAAGCAACCAACCAATCGGCGGTGGTGGTGGTGATTGTTGTTTTTAAGAAGTATAATTACGCAACCATCATCTATTAACACTAATCAGATGGGAAAATGGAAGGGATCCGACACTTCGAAAAATATCGAAAGATATCGGCAAAAGAAAGACAAAGGCAACGAAGGGAGTGAAAATGAAAGACTCCGTAGGCCTCGAAAGCTCGAAGGTGTATTGTTTTAAGAGGAAGTACAACTACGCAACCACCCTCTTCATAACACTAATCAGAGAGAGAAAAAATAGAAGGGGTCAGACACTTCGAAATATGAAGGTATCGGCTACAGGAAGACAACGGCCACGAAGGGCGTGAAAATGAAAGACACCTTAGGCCTCGCAACCTAATACCATCGGGGTCGGAAAATAACAAGTGCTGGCCAAGGAAGGTCGGATAGGAGAAATGAAAGTGAGGAGCCTGACGCAAGTAAGTGGTAGCAATGCCAGAACACAAATGGGCCCCATAGTCGCCAACCCACTCTCCCTAGTTAAGAATCCCTAGGGCCTCTTTTAGTCACCTCTTACGACAGGCAGAGGTTACCGTGGGTGTTACTGAATTAGACAGCAAAATAACTGATGCACTTTTAGATAGCACTGATGATATGACTGTAATTGTATCAGAAAAATAAACTTCCGAGAAGTATAACGACGAATTTGAGGTTATACGGGTAGGCCTGAAGAAAAAAAAATGAAAACCTACAACCTGTTTTCCAGTCATTGACCGGGTCAGGGATGTGATGAATGAAGCAGATATAGGCTATTAGTACGATGGGGTCGCCACTCCCAAAGGTGGTGGTGGTGGTGGTGATTATTGTTCTAAGAGGAAGTACAACTAGGCAACCATCCTCTATATAACACTAATCAGACGGAAAAATGGAAGGGATCCGACACTTCGAAAAATGAAGATATCGGCCAAAGAAGGACAAGGGCCACGAAGGGCGTGAAAATGAAAGACTCCCTAGCCCTCACAAACCTAATAGCGTCGGGGTCGGAAAAGAACAAGAGTTGACCAAGTGAGGTCGGATAGGATAGATGAAAGTGAGGAGCCTGGCACAAGTAAGTGGAAGCAATGCCAGGACTCAGCTGAGGGCCCCGCGGTCGCCAACCCACGCTCCAAAGTTCAGAGCCCCTTGGGCCCCTATTAGTCGCCTCTTACGACAGGCAGGGGATACCGTGGGTGTTATTCTACCGCCCCCATCCACAGGGGGACGCCACTCCCAAAGTGATATATCAATGACTGATAAATGCTATGAAATGAGAATGGAGAGTGTTGCTGGAATGAAAGATGACAGGGAAAACCGGAGTACCCGGAGAAAAACCTGTCCCGCCTCCGCTTTGTCCAGCACAAATCTCACATGGAGTGACCGGGATTTGAACCACGGTATCCAGCGGTGAGATGATGATGATGATGATGATGATGATGATGATGATGATAATGCTTGTTTAAAGGGGCCTAACATCGAGGATATCGGCCCCTTCCTCTATATAACACTAATCAGAGGGAAAATTGGAAGGGGTCCGACACTTCGAAAAATGAAGATATCGGCCAAAGTAAGACAAGGGCCACGAAGGGCGTGAAAATGAAAGACTCCCTAGCCCTCGCAAACCTAATAGCGTCGGGGTCGGAAAAGAACAAGAGTTGACCAAGAAAGGTCGGATAGGATAGATGAAAGTGAGGAGCCTGGCACAAGTAAGTGGAAGCAATGCCAAAACTCAGTTGAGGGCCCCGTGGTCGCCAACCCACGCTCCAAAGTTCAGAGCCCCTGAGGCAAGTTGCTCACATGGGTACGACGCACGGGTACTGGAAACCCATAGTGACCCTCTCACAGCTGGTACTAAGCACAAACCTATTGTGTACCTAACATAGTGGTACTACTCGCAAGTAAAGGCGACCCATGGTTTTCCCCGCGTGATGGTACCAATCAAAAGTAGTCTCATGGTTCTCATACAATCATCCCTTGGTCGCCGCTTTTAGTCGCCTCTCACGACAGGCAGGGGATACCGTGGCGTATTATTCATCTGCGCCCCCCACCCACAGTGGGTAAAGAAAGAGAGAAAAGAAGAAGAAAGAAGGGATCCGTCACTTCGAAAAATGAAGTAACGGACGAAGAAAGGCAAAGGCCGCGAAGGGCGTGAAAATGAAAGACTCCCTAGGCCTCGAATGCTATACCGTCGGGGTCGGAAAAGAACAAGAGTTGACCAAGGGAGGTCGGACAGGATAGACGAAAGTGAAAAGCCTGGCACAAGTAAGTGGAAGCAATGCCACGACTCAGCTAAGGGCCCCGTGGTCGCCAATCCACATTCCCAAGTTGAGAGCCCCTTGTGCCCCTTTTAGTCGCCTCTTACGACAGGCAGGGGATACCATGGGTGTATTCATCTGCGTCCCCATCCACAGGGGGTACCAGCGGTGAGAGGCCGACGCGCTGCCGTCTGAGCCACGGAGGCTCACGGGTAGGCCTACAGGTGAATAATGTTTTAACACCCCGTAGATCAGACAGTTCTTTAAGTGACGCACATGAAGAGGCCTCATGTCGTAGTCAGGATAGGAAGAGAAATAATAAACTTTCTAAGATTGTAATTAAGAAATTTATCGGTGATTTACGGGAGTTGTTAAGTTTTTGGTCGCAATTCCGGAAGATTCACGAAGATGATAGTTTGCATGGTAGTGACAAATTTCAGTATTTATTGCAAGCTATGGAAACAGGAACTGAACCTCACGAAATTGTGCTTAGTTATCCACAGACGTCAGAAAATTACCCGAAGGTCATTCAAACTCTACAAGAACGGTTTGAAAGAGCGGATCTTCTATTACAAGTGTAGCTTGGGTGCGCCGTATTTACATCTGTAAGAAAGAACAATACTTGTTTATGGTTTCCTGGCAGTGTTCATGAAAATATGTGTACTCAAGGCGGGTTAATGTTATCTTGTAAGTATATCATTGTTTAATAGTGTTTTTAGACACAAATATTATATCACATTTGTGTCATAACTGGCAGCCATATTGTTTTAACCGAAAATTGAACCATAGATAACTGTCCGAAGAAAGGCACTTGATAGCATGTTTACAACCTTTCCCTAAAGTGTCAGCCATATTAATCGATTTGTTGAGACTGCCATGGAAACCATGAAGAAGACAGGTACATTGTATGTTCCTCACGGCGTTGCCTAGGACACAGAGGTTACATAAATTATCCCCGATAAGTTAGAAATGGGTTGGCGACAGGAAGGGTATCCGGCTTTAAAACTAAATAGACAAAACCATACAAATATGACAAGTTCTACAAGATTAGACTCGGAAACTGCTAGGGCGTGCCCCAGAAGCGACGCGCAAGGATTCCGCCTGCCCCTTGTGAGAAATGAGCGAAGGATACCGGGTCATGGGTGGGCCTGGCTAAAGAAGCAAGTTCAGGTGAGAAATGGAACCCTGAATGTTGGATCTATGACGGGGAAGGGTAGAGAGTTTGTGGATCTAATAATGAGGAGAAGGATTGGAATTCTGTGTGTTCAAGAAACTAGGTGCAAGGGTAATAAGGCAAGAGTGCTTGGCTGTGGTTTTAAGTTGCTGTACAGTGGAGCAAACAGTGCAGGTAGAAATGGTGTTGGAATTATCCTTTCAAGTGACTTTGTAACCTGCCTGGTCAGTGTAAACAGAAGAAATGATAGAATAATGAGTGTGAAGCTGTGCCTTGGGGAAGAGTTCACAATTATAACTGCTTATGCTCCACAAGTTGGTTGTGAAGAGGAAGAAAAGGATGATTTCTGGAGAGACCTGGAAGAAAAACTTTCCAGCAAACCAGCAAATGAAAAAGTATTCTGGTGGAGATCTGAATGGTCACGTTGGAACCAGTATGGAAGGAGAAACATTGAGAAGAGTGCATGGAGGTTGGGGATTTGATACAAGAAATGAAGAGGGTGAGAGAGTGATAAATTTTGCCTTGGCTTCAGATCTGGCGATTTGTAACACCTTCTTCCAGAAATGCGAGAGGCATCTATGGACATACAAAAGTGGAGGACGGGAAAGCCGAATAGATTTCCTCTTGTGTAGAAGAATGCATCTGAAGGAGGTAAAGGACTGCAAAGTCATACTAGGGGAAGACATGGCTCCACAACACAGAGTGCTAGTGCTTGACTATGTATGCACAGGGATGAAGAAAAGAGCAGTAAGGGAAATGACTCCAAGAATCAAATGGTGGAGGTTAAATGATCCAATTTTGGGAAGTGATTTCAAGGTAAAGGTGATCCAAGAATCACAGTTAATAGAAGGTGTTAGAAATGGTGGACAGTAAACGCTGAAGCTATCAGGAAAGTTGGTATGGAAGATCTGGGTATGACATCTGGGAAAGGCGCTCCACTTGTAAAGAAACATGGTGGTGGAACGATGAGGTCCAGAAGGCGATCAAGATAAAGAAACAAGCCAAGAAAGCCTGGGAAGAATCTGGAATGGCCGAAGATAGAGAACACTACAGACAAGCTAATAAAGCTGCGAAAAGAGTTGTTGGAAGAGCAAAGACAATGGCATGGAATGAAGTCTACGAAAATTTAGAGACCAAACAGGGAGAGGCAAATCTCTTCAGAATTGCTAAGGCACAGGATAGAGTATAAAAAGATCTAACACACATCAAGCAAATGAAGAATGAACAAGGAATGGTACTTCAAGATGAGAACCTAATTAAGAAGAGATGGGAGGAGTATTTTAAAAAGCTGCTTAATGAGGAGAATGAACGGCTTGTGTTTGAAGATGGTATTCCAAATTATAATGTAACCACTGACATATGCAGGATAGAGGTTGAAACTGCTATGAAGAAAATGAAAAGTGGAAAAGTAACGGGCCCTGATGAAATTCCTGTAGAAGTCTGGAAATGCCTGGGAGAAGAGGGAATAGATATGTTGTTAAACCTATTCCAACAAACATTCCAACAGTAAATAATGCCCAGTGAGTGGCGGGGGAGTACCATAATCCCAATTTTTAAAGAAAAGGGGGACATTCAGCATTGTTCAAATTACAGAGGAATAAAACTCAAGTCACACACTATGTGAAAATCTGGGAAAAAGTCATTGAAAGTAGACTTAGGCAGGAGACAATAATAGGAGAAGAACAGTTTGGATTTATGCCAGGGAAAGGAACCATAGATTCCATTTTTTCTCTAAGACAGCTCATGGAAAGACGCAGAGAAAAGAGGAAAGAATTACATATGGTGTTTATTGATTTAGAGAAGGCTTATGATCGTGTGCCCCGCCAAGAAGTATGGAGATGCATTAGATCCAAGGGAATACCAGAGAAGTATATGCGCATCATTCAGGACATGTATCATGGGGCAAAGATACCAGTTAGAAGCAGTGTAGGGCTAACGGAAACCATTCCAGTTGAAGTTGGTCTCCATCAAGGATCTGCGCTGAGTCCTTATATCTTTAATCTGATAATGGATGTTCTCTCTGAAAGTCTTAGAGATCCAGCTCCGTGGTGCATGTTATTTGCAGATGACATCGTACTATGCAGCACTAATAGAGAACAACTTGAACTTAAACTAGAACACTGGAGAAAAGCACTGGAGGACAGAGGTCTTAAAATCAGCCGCAATAAGACAGAATACTTGTGCCTCGGTGGAAAGGGAAATTATAATGGATGAAAATGGATGGAAATCAACTCCACGCAAGTAATTGTTTCAAGTACCTTGGATCAACTGTATCTGATGATGGCAATCTAGATCTGGAAATTACACACCGAATTCAGACTGCTTGGTTAAATTGGAAAAGGCTGTCTGGTGTCCTCTGCGACAGGAGACTAAATGTCCAAGTGAAAGGGAGAGTCTACAAAAGTGCGGTGAGACCTGCCATGATATACGGTGCAGAAACTTGGCCAATAGTACAATCACAAAATAAACGGCTGGATGTAGCCGAAATGAAAATGCTGCGATGGATGTGTGGTGTTACTAGGAAAGACCACATCAAGAACAGCTTCATACGAGGCAGTGTTAAGGTTACTCAAGCATCACAGAAAGTTCAAGAAAGGCGGTTGCTCTGGTATGGCCACATTAAGCGCAGGGATGAGAACTATGTAGCAAGAAGAGTGCTTGACTTCGAGGTGAAGAGCAGGAGGGAGGGAGAGAGGCAGACCTAGAAGAAGATGGATGGACTGTGTGCGAGAAGACTTCGCAGAAAAGCAGTTAACTGGACTTGTCAAAAAGGTCGACCCCGCATGAGCGGGAAAATACGAAGAAGAAGAAGAAGAAGAAGAAGAAGAAGAAGAAGTGATTTCAGATGCGACACAAGAGTGAAAGCTTCCATTACCCACCTTGTTAATTAAGCTAGAGTCTCACCTTCGATCCCTCAGTAGTTTGAATCTAGCATCTGCAGACTCAAGTACATGGCTCTATACATTAGTCGAATCTAGCTTCCCAGAAGAGACATTACGAGCCTGGCAAAGAAGTCGGTTCTCGGAAAAAGAAGGAAGTACAAATGGAGAAATTGGGTCTCGACTTGAGTGCCTCATGGAATTTCTACGTACTAAAATCCAAAATAAGCAACGGAATCTTTTGGCTCAAGCAGGATTTAGTAATTTGACTTTGAAAAGTAAGAATGAGAAGAGGTTAAGTTCTACCAAGAAGGAGAAGAAACACAATAAATAACATTTAGATAGACCCGTTCCTACTGTTGCTGCACTTTACAACAGTCCTTCAGTGTCTTGCATTTTCTGTAGTACATCTCCCAAAAGTGATAAATGTTATTTTACTAGAAAATGAGTATAGAAGACCGGGGATCAAAATGAAAGAAAAAGGTTGTAGCTATTTGTGTACAAAACCTAACTACTTAGATAAGAACTTTCAAGTCTTCCCTTCATAGCTTGCTTTGTGGAAATAAGCACATTACAGTTATGTGTCCTGATCTATCACGAGCTGAGAAGAGTGAATCTAAGATTGAGAAGGAAACGCAGCAAACTCAAGTTGCATCCGACCTAGCTAATCGTACGTGCATCAATCAAGTTGACCTACAAACAATGATGGTCAAATTACAAGGGAAGGGTAAACATAAAACAGTCCGAGCATTTTTAGACTGTGGCTCACAACGAAGTTACCTCCTTCAGAGTACAATTAAAGAGTTAAGGCTAAAACCTTGTGCAGAAGAAATAGTAACCCATGTTTTGTTTGGTGGAGATCAAATTTCTAGCATTAAACACAAGAGATATAAAATCAACATAGGAAGTAATGGTGGACAATTCAATTGTGAGAGAGTTATGGGATCATCTTAGAATTTGTCAATCGATTCCACGAGTGTCAAGATCTCCAGGCTTGTTACAAGAGTTGAAAGTGTAGAGGATATGGATCAGTGACTTGATGATGTTTTCCCCAACATTGAGCTCCTCATAGGAATGGATGTACAGTATATGCCAAGATTCTCACAGGAAAGGTAGTTCAGTTAAAGAATGGACTCCTAGCTGTGGAAACGAAACTTGGATGGACTTTGGCTGGTGAGAGACAAGGTCAATCCATTGATGTTAGTCTAACAATAAGTAACCTCACCATCTCAATGGCTTGTGACGATATGCGAACCATATCTGAGCTTTGGAACGTGGAGACTATTGGTATCTGTGATCAGGTAGAAGACAAAACGACTTTCGAGTTCAAACAGAATCTCCTTAGCACTTTGAAAAGAGATTACAATGGTCGCTATATAATAAACCTCCCGTGGAGAAAAGGTCACCCCGAGATCAATTTCAATAAGCATATTGCAGAGAAGATACTTGAGTCTACAACTGACAAGCTGATGAAGGCAAACCTATTCACCGGTTACGATCATATTTTCACCGATTGGAAGAAAGGAGTATTCATAGAAGAGGTACCGAATGAAAAATTAGAAAGACACTGCCATTATCTTCCTCATCGACCAGTAATTAAATTAACAAGCTTGACAACTCCTGTTCGTCCAGTCTTCGACGCATCCTGCAAGACAGAAGAAGGTGTTTCACTGAATGACAATCTAGAGAAGGGGCCCAATCATGTTCAGTTGATTCAGGAGGTACTCATCAGATTTCGAGGGAACATAATTGGAGTTACTTAAGACATCCGAAAATCCTTTCAAATGATTGAGGTTGTATCGGAATATCGTGATTTCCTGCGTTTCCTATAGTGGGAGAATTGCGATATGAAGAAAATTAAAGTTTACAGACACTCACAAGTGGCTTTTGGAACTACCTGCAGTCCGTTTATCCTAGGTGCTGTAATAGAACTCCATATTACCAACGTCCGTAACAAAGACAAGTCAACAGCACATAAATTGATGGAGTCGATGTATGTCGACAACTGTGTGACATCGGTAGCTTCGAAGGAAGAATCTGATACATTTAAAACTGAGAGCATTAAACTGCTAAATGATGCAAAAATGGAACTTAGAAACTGGGAATATTCGACAGAAGGAATCACACCGATGGAGGGCAGTAAAATTGAGAAGAGATACATCACAAAGGTTCTCGGACTACAATGGAACAGAGATCGGACACACTGAATATTGAATTCAATACAGAATTTTTAGCTCTCCAAGATGTATTGACGAAAAGAATCCTACTTTCCGAAATACATCAGTTTTTTATATCGTTGGGTTTCTCACTCCAGCACATCTCCCATTTTTTTGCTAGTTGCTTTACGTCGCACCGACACAAATAGGTCTTACGGCGACGATGGGATAGGAAAGGGCTAGGAGTGGGAAGGAAGCGGCCGTGGCCTTCATTAAGGTACAGCCCCAGCATTTGCCTGTTGTGAAAATGGGAAACCACGGAAAACCATCTTCAGGGCTGCCGATTGTGGGGTTCGAACCTACTATCTCCCGAATACTGGATACTGGCCGCACTTAAGCGACTGCAGCTGTCGAGCTCGGTCTTCTTCTCCCATTCAAGCTGTTGTTTAAGCATGGTGCGCAGAAAATAAAACCAAGAAGTTCAACCAGAAATGGGACGCGCCATTACCTGTGAGTATCGCTGATGGATTTCGGAAGCGTTATCAGGAATTAAATTGCTTAAGGGAAGTGGAAGTTCCTCGACGAATCACGGGTAGTGTGAAGGAAAGAAATCAATGGACGCTTCATAGCTTCGTAGACGCTAGCCTACACGCGTATGCTGCTGTGGTCTTTTTACGAACTGAAAGTGACCAGGGAGTTTCAGTACAGCTGCCGTTAGCTAAAGCCAGAGTAGCCCCTCTCAAAACCATCACTATTCCCAGGCTAGAATTATTAGGCTGCCTCGTTGGAAGTAGAATCGCATCAACAGTTAAGTCAGCTCTACATCTGTAAATTGTGAGATAATATTTCTGGAGCAATTCTTCAGCCGCATTAGCTTGGATAAGAAGAGACGAACCATGAACTACATTTATTGGCAACAGAGTAAAAGAGATCGGGAGTTTAACATGTCCAGAGGGCTGGAAACATATTCCAGGAATACACAATTCGGCTGATCTCATATCAAGAGGATGTAATCCGACCCAGCTGAAGGATCCGTCATGGTGGAAAGGCCTGGAGTGGTTAAAACGACCAGAAGAAGAGTGGCCATTTAATCAGCTGGAAGACAATGAAGATGAAATGATAATCCTAGTGCAAAGGAAGAAGAAGTTGGACTACACTATGACAATGCTAACTCTAGAAATGACAAGAAATTTGAGCTTTTCTCAACGCGTTTGGGTTGTGGCATGGATTATTAGATTCTGTAGTAATGCAAGTAAGACTAACTCCCATGCAGGTCCCCTATATCTTTCAGAAATAAAGGCAGCAGAGCTGATTGTCATCAAAGGTATTCAATCAGATTCATTCCCTGATGAAGGCGATAACGTCAATGGGATAAATGTCACTGACGAAGAAGATCTCATCCGAGTGAAGACCAAGATTGTGATGAGAGAGGATCTAATGAACTTCAGATGCCCATTGTTGCTACCTAAGGAACATAAAATAGTTGAAGCAATGATTATGGAGCAACATCGACTTCATTGTCATGCCAGTTTGCAATTTTTAACGGCTTATTTGAGGAAAACGTATTAGATAATACAAATTAGGAGGACTGTAAAGAAGGTGATAGCAAGTTGTCTGCAGTGTAAGGGTCATAAACTAAAGAATGCTGAAACAGAGTCTGCCCCTCTACCTAAGGATCGAGTAAAGGATGCCAATGTTTTTGAAGTGATTGGCATTGACATTACAGGACCATTGATTCTGAGGCATGGATTGTTCTCTACACCTGTGGCGTGGTTTCCCATTTTCACACCAGGCAAATTAATTCAGACCACGGCCGCTTCCTTCCCACTCGTAGGACTTTCCTATCCCATCATCGCCAAAAAACCTATCTCTGTCTGTGGGACGTAAAGCAAATTGTAAAATAATAATAATAATAATAATAATAATAATAATAATAATAATAATAACAAACACAGCCACTGAGGGCTCAACTAAATGGGAGCTCTGAAATCGGGAGCGTGGGTTGGCGACAATGCCCCCCCCCCAAGTTTGGCATTGCTCCTCTCACTTTTTCTTTCCTAACTGATCTCACTAGTTCAACTCTTGTTTTCTTCCGATCTCGACGGTATTAGATTTGTGAGTCCTAGGGTGTCTCTCGTTTTCACGCTGTTACAAAAATTTGGGTAAGTTTATTTGCTCCTGGCCTCAAAAATGGTGAACAATGACAGGAGATCAATGTTTTACTTGGACTCTGTGATGTGTGTGATGCCTGATGGGACAGTGAAGACAAAAGAGTGATGTGTAATGGCTGTAGCCATGTGTATGTATCTTTGTGTCGTTGTGCAATAAATAGTATTTCCTATCTTTGTGGTTAATACTAGTTCGATGAATTAATCCCTTAACAAAACATATGATGACTCCGACGTGATAATAACGCGTAAATTAAGAAAAGTTGATAATAGGATACGGTATGTAAGATTTCTTTGTCAGTGAAAAATATCGGCACACGACCATGGAAAGGTTAGTGAAACAACGTAAACCTTTCGGGCGTCGTTTGCAAATGTGTATAACGAACTAATGCGAAGTTTAACTAGTGAAGTAGTTGATCTGGAATCGGCACAGAATATGTTGATGAAATTGGAGATGTTAAGTGCTTTCCCCACTAGACGAAAAAATATTAGAACTGATATTGTTGAAACATATAGAGACAATTTGGACGAAGTTAAAAATGACGAATTTATTTACTGAAAATATAAGCATAGTTAACAGACCTCAGATCGGAGATCAGAGATTTCATCTACGGCTAAAAAGAATTTAAATCTACGTAAGTTGGTACTAGCCAAGTTCGGGGGGGGGGGGGGTATAAAGGATTGGCTCGGATTCTGGAGCATGTTTAAAAGAATCCATGACGATTGTGATATAGAATCTGAAGATAAATTTCAGTATCTGATTCAGTGCACCAAACCTGACAGTCGAGCCAGAGAACTGGCAAATAGTTTCCCTGCCACTGCCGAAAACTATCCAAAGGAACGGTTTCGACGTGGAGATCTTTTGACTGAGTATTACATTAGGGAGCTTTTTGGGTTAGTCATCTAGAATGTGTCCCATAAGAAAGATAAATCAGGGATAGCCGCCTTGTATGATACACTAGAGAGCAAGTTAAGAGCTTTAGAATCCATAGGTGTAACCAGGGATAAATATGGGTCAATGTTGTTCCCCCTCGTAGAATCGTGCTTACCTGAAGATGTTTTAAGGCTATGGCTCAAAAATCAATCATCAGCGAATGAAAATGTTATCAGTCCATGTAAAGATAAAATGGAGATTCTTCTTAATTTCCTCAAACGTGAAGTGAAGGGAGAAGAAAGGATTACCTTTGCGCAGGCAAGTTTCGGTTTAACCGATAGGAAAAAAACAAGAGAAGGGAAGACGGAAAATTTCTGAAGACACATCGCTACCAACTGCAAGTTCACTGTTCTCTGCGAAATTTGATGGCAAGAAGTGAAAGTGTGTGTTTGCAGCAAACCACATGAGAGTAAGGAATATCACCATGCTCAACAAATGAGCTTGTAAGAAAAGGTTAACATGTTAGCCACAGAAAACTGTTGTTTTGCATGTCTGAAGTTAGGGCACAGAGCCAATAATTGCAAGGCACACATTCGATGCCCCTTGTACACTGACCCTCATGTTATTATGTGCCATAAACTAAATGTGCAAAGGGCTGAAGAGAAACCTGAACCTAGAACTCGGGAAGGCGGGGAAAACCAGAGCAATATCCCCATTAACATTCAGAGTACATCTTACAGAAGACAGCTGAGGAAATGGGGTACAACCTTTGAAAACAGAGACGAAGATTCATAAGTTGTTTGGAAGCGCTGAGGCCTGTGAAGACCACCATTTGTGCAATGTAGAGGTGAACAGCTGTAATGGTTTCAGATTGTACAACGTTGCAGTTAATTGACCAGAAAGTAATTTGTGGAAAAATTCCAGAGTTGAAGTTCGGGCCCTGGATGAAAGAGATGAGGGGGTGGGGGGGAAGATATGGCTCTCAGATGTGGGAACTGATGCGGATGACGTGGAAGTTCTTCTAGGAACTGATGTTGCTAGAACTATTTTGATGGATGAAATGCTTAAGCTTGAATAAGAATTGGTAGCCGTTAGGGCTGCGCTTGGCTGGACTGTGACTGGCAGACTGAAGGAAGGGGAGAATGACACTCTAGCTATATATACAACCTCGCTGTTCATTCAATCTTCCTCGATAGCTGACTTATGGAACTTGGATATCATGGGCATATCTGACCCAGTGGAAAATAAATCAAGAGGAGAAATGGAAGAAGCAGCAGCACGTAACTACTTTCAAAATACAGTAAAAATTAATGGTGATGGCCGATATGAAGTTGCGTTACCTTGGCTGGAAAACCGTCAGTATCTACGGAACAACAAGGAGATAGCGGAAAGGAGATTAATCTCTGTTTCGAACAGGTAGACCAAGGAAGGAAAGTCTGAGAAATACGGAAAGGTATTTCAGGAGTGGATAAATGAGGACATCATTGAAGAGGTTTCAAGGAAGAAAACAAAGATCGGTGTTATTATTTACCACACCTAGGTATATTTAAATACTAATACTAAGGTGAGACCAGTTTTTGATAGTTCCTGCAAGTCAAAGGATACGCCTTCATTGAATGAGTGCCTCGAGAAAGAACTTAATTTACTACTACAAACTCCCACGCTTCTTTTGATTTATTTATTTCGTATGGCATATAGAGGGTACAGAGAAACTATATACACTTAAATCAGATAGAACAACAATCGGACAAAAGATCAATGGATGGTAATATAACTTATCGTTTAATGTCCAGAGAATTTAGCCAGTTCACTGCCTCTTCACTTGTCGCATGAAGTTCGTGGTATCCTCCCTAGAAGCTCCGAAGTGGGCACACCATCACAACCTGGTGGACTGTCTGAGCCGCGTTACCGCAGTCGCGATAAGAGCTGGAAATTTTTCCCCACAAATTCTTGTTTGGCCTAATGCTTCAAAGTGACAGTTGTAGCTAGACTAGAGAGATAAATAGTGTACACACAATGATGGTATACTCCAGTGGTTGTACCTCCAAATAGCGAGTGTTGGATATTTTCCTGTCTGCCAGTTTGATATCCCATTTCCGTGGCTGTACTCTTCAAAATGTAGGAACGTTGTGATGCTGAATCAATTAATGCTCTTACAGTCCGCTCAACTCCTTGTGAGACTTCCATTTCTGTCTAACCACAAGAATCTCAAGAAATTCTCTCTCTCTCACGAATGCTGATCTGGAGTAAAGCTCTTCTTATGTCTCCAACAACTCCCACCTTCTTCAGTCGGAAACGAGCCAACACGGAAGGTATTTTCTCAATTAAATTAGGGCCTTTCTCAAGACATTGATTGAGGCTGGGCTGTTTATCTTCTTTAGACGAGGCATCGAACACGGGGCGCACTGGTGTTGTTGATCCAGGTTTCACAACGTGACGATGAGGCAAATAGTGGCAATGAACATCCATTTCTTGAGGAGGCACTTCTTCTATCACCCCTTCCCTCAGCCAATCATCTAGTACTTCCTGATAAGCATCATAGTAACCTTCAGTCTTCAATCTCTTAACAGTAGACATCAGTCTCTTCAGTGATAATTGGTAATTATCAGGCAGTGGAGGATGGTTCTCAACCCATGGGAGGTGAACTTCAAACCGCTCTTCTTCATTGACTGATACTGTATCAAGGAAATGTTGCTGTGTAATAGACTCAATCTCAGATCTGCTGCGTTTCTCAGATGGATCGCTAATCCCTAAAGTATCTAGAGTCCACAAATCTGTGATGGTGGCTTCTCTTGTTAGCATAGCAGTCACCACCATAGCCATACTTTCCTCATTCCTATGTTCTGAAGGTACTTTGCCCATTAAAATCCATCCCAAACGAGTTTCCATGGCCACTAGTCCAGTACTTAGTATCTTTTGGCCTCCTGTAAACAATTTGCCTGCAACATCAGCTCCAATTAATATTTCTATTGGTCCATAAGATTCGATGTCACTCAAAACAATGTTCTGACTACTTAGTTCTTCAATCCAAGGACCTTGCTGTACTGAAGGTATGGCACCACAAATTCTTGTTTGGCCTAATGCTTCAAAGTGACAGTTGTAGCTAGACTAGAGAGATAAATAGTGTACACACAATGATGGTATACTCCAGTGGTTGTACCTCCAAATAGCGAGTGTTGGATATTTTCCTGTCTGCCAGTTTGATATCCCATTTCCGTGGCTGTACTCTTCAAAATGTAGGAACGTTGTGATGCTGAATCAATTAATGCTCTTACAGTCCGCTCAACTCCTTGGCCCCGAACCTTGACAACTAGTGTTTGCATCAGCACCCCACAATGGTTCGACAAACTAGCTAAAGCTTCATCTTTCTGGACTTGCGCACTAGAAGCCATCTTGTCTCCTGTTGAGTTCGGTCTCTCTACGGCTGAGTCTACCTGGGTTTGTGGCAACTTATCACACATAACCACAAAGTGTCCTCGACTACAAATGATGCACCTAGGCCTATTTCTACATTTCTTCGCTGGATGTCCGACCTTGAGACAAGAAAAACAGCATCTTTTAGTCTCAAGTGCAAGACGACGTTCTTGCAAAGTCATCTTCTGGGCCTTAATACAGTCTTGAGACTTGTGATTAGACGAACAAAAGACACACCCTGCTGTTTCTCTACCAGATGCAGTAAGGAGACCTGCTGCTGTGGGAATGTTCTCATTCGGATTAGTGGTGTAATTCAAGCTCTTTTCCCTCTTCTTTGGACCTCCCTCGACAGCTACCGAAGACAAAACACCAAACCCTGACGTAGCCAAAGTAATCTTCTGTTCCTGTTCTACTTCACATCTAAGAAATTGCATCAAACTGTCTAAACGATTCTTGGAATTCACACTCTGGTCACCGACACTAGCCCCCCCTGGTTCAACAGCTGAATTTGAAGAAGAATGGCCAATGAGCGCGATTGAAGAAGTTCTCTCCCAAGTTCTTAGAATGTCCTCAGACAAACATGACTCTACTCGTGGTAAAAGCATGGAATTACACTTGTCCGTTGTGACACCTAAGGTTCCTAGGGCTCCTATATGGCTCTGAAGCTTATCATAGAGGGATGATAAACACACCTTATTAGGGCTCACAGCATTCTGTAAGATTAAACTTAACAACTCCCTAATGTACACTTCTACCAGCAAATCATCCTTCCCATAGCGTGCTTTGAGACTTGATATTGCTTTACAGTAATTTTCTCCAGTAGCAGGAAAGCTCTCAACTAAATCTCTTGCTCTGGATCCAGAAGTGGTGGCCTGTATGAGGTATTGGAATTTATCACTAGGGTCTAAAAGAGGGTCCTCATCAATTTTCTTAAATTGTGACCAGAAAGGAAGCCAATCTTTTAGTTCACCTCCGAACTTTTCAATTCCAACAAAGGCAGTTTGTATGAACGCTTAACTTGGAGTGACGAGTTAGAATTAACTGATACTGCAGTAGCTTCTGAGTTCCGGTCTTCATTTAATAATTTCGTAACAACAGTCTTAACCTTATAAAATTTGAACTTATACTCGTCAGCCATACTGATTTCTTTGTCTAACTCGTCATCCCTAACCTCCACGTTCTCAATCATATTAGTGAAGATAAGAGTATCCATACCTGTTAATTCATGAAATTTTGTTTCTAATAGATCCATATGTGCACTAATACTTTCCGTATCTTTCTCCGGCATCTGTAGTAACGCGTCGAGCTCATTGTAGATCTTGGTTATTGATCGCCGTAATACCGCTCTTGATTTCTTTGTCACAGCTATATTCACTTCCATGCTTGAAATACTACGTATGAAACTGTTTATATGGTTATATAACTGTCTAATGTCCTGTCACGGTCGCCAAATGTTGGGAATGCACTTCGAAAACGATAAAACACGGGTACAATTCCACAATAATCGAACTCATTTATTTTAATACACATATATACATGGAAGCTATCTTGCGAACTACAAAAATGATACCAAACTAAAACTTGAAGTGTGTTTCTTTTTCAAAGCTCTCGTAAACAAATCTCAGGAGTAACAAGAATCAAAGAGGTTACACTAACTGATCTCACACAACAATCGCTAAGTAAATAACAGTGACCGGCTTCTCGAAGTGTTTGGCTTATTAGCCAGCTTTCACAGCAGGATTTTCAAGACATTAAGGAGATAGAGTACGGAATGAGTTTGCCTTTCCTGATCTGTGTCCTCAACTGTTCGAGTAAAGCAGCTTATTAGCCTGGTATGCAGTAAAAACCCTTAATCCTGTATAGTACGCGAACCTTTTCTTGTTCCCATTCAGCACTAGTGAGCTCAGGGATGAAGAAACGGTTCGCGGGGTGCTGTTAGACCCCCATGATCAGTTCTCGAACTACTGCGTATATGTTTAGTTGGCTGAACTGCTAATGCTTTGTCTACCTTCATTCACATGTTTGCTTTACACATTACTGCATGTGTCTCGAGTGTTCTTTGTATTGGAAGAAGTAAACAGCTAGTTAAAGTGACTGGGGTGCTCGTGGATCCGCACGTTACCGTTTGTGGAACATTTTTGTGTACATAATTTTGCATTGCTGTGAGTTGTGCATTTGTTTGCGGATAAGTAATATCCCCACTACTAAATAATGAGGCTGTATGCGTATTGTTATGAGTCACTGTTGATATTAGGCCAATTGTATTCTTACTATGTGTAGCTTTGTCACTCCTTAAATTGCTTAGATTTTTGTCTTCTTACTGTATGGTCCTTTATTGTTCCATAGATTGAAGGAAACATCCGACAATGATGAATGTATTATTGATTCAACTGGAAGAAGACTGTTGTGAACCATCTGATCATAACACAGACACAGAAACATCTTTCTTAGACACCTCAAGCGAAGAGGAAGGGTCTTAGGAAGTACAGCTCATTATTATATAGGCAGGGACAATGTGACGAAATGGCGCAAGACACCTGCAAATAAAAATGTGAGGACTCGTAAGCAAAATGTGACACATATCCAGGTATGAGGTCTTATGCTAAAAACTGCAAGACTCCAGCTCAATACTTTACGCTCTTTATTGATGATGAAATGCTTCATCTAATAGCTCAGTGTACCAACATAATGATAGAGAAAGTCACTCTCAAGAATATAAATACGTGAACACGACTAGTGAATCTGAATGAGACTTACAATGAAAGGAATTACAATAGAAATGAATACGATTGCAAACTGAATTGATGTTGCATCAGTGATTTGTATCTGTTTGTTGATGTGTCAATGACATACCTTACACTATATTGCAGTCTTATACTCTGTTAAAACCTCTCTTACTGTTTATTTATGAAAACATAACTTCGCGTTATTTCCAGTAACACAGACGACGGGAAACTGATGGGGGTCCGAGGATACCCCACGTTACAATTAACGTTACAAAAATCCACGTTTCCACTCCTGGGTTAAGGCTACCTTTCTTTAAATGTTTTAATTGTTGAGGCATCTCAGTATTCTTGCCTGCCCTGATGAGGCAATGTTAGTGTATTGCTCAAAACTGCCGACAATGGACGGAATGAGACTTCGTAAGATGGTCCTCAACGCTGTATGACTCTTTTCCTTCTCAGTGCTTTTGTGGTATGTTTGGAGTTTCATTTTTAGTTCTTTACAGTGCGTGTTTTAAATTACACTGCAGTAGAAAGCGAAGATCAGTTTGCTTGCGCAGTGCTTTTCAACCGTCTTTTCTTTATTTTTAATGCTGTTATGTGTTGTGGTTAATTATGGGAGATAAGCCAAAAATACATGAAAGTGATGCAAAAAAAAAATAGAGAAAAGTAAACAAGGAGAACAAAACTTCGCTAATAAATTAACAGAAATCGACGCACTTTTCAGAAGAATTGTTCCATCAGAAACGACTCAAGACTCACCTCAACCCGGGCCGAGCCAAGTTGTAAGGGAAGCAATAAACGAAAATTATTTACAAAACTCAAATTTCAATAACGTTGAAACACATGAAACTGAGACATTCTTCCAACAGTCAGAGGGTTTATCAAAAAGCCTATTAACTACGAAACAAAAATACGTAGGCGTCCTACTAGTAGATTAAGTGGACCGTTTCCGTAGGGCACGATAACATAGCAGATTTAGCGCAGATTATTATTATTGCAGCTCAAAAATTGGTCGAAAGTTAGATAGGAGTTCACAAAATGAGATGGTGAATACTGTGAACCGTGCGTAATTTTCGGCGAGAACGGTGAAGGGCGAAACTGGCGTGATTGGCAAAGGTTAAAAAAAAAAACCCTCACGATGTTAGTCATTGTCACTTGCAAGCTTGTGTTTCTTATTCTGAGTGGAAGAAAAATACAATAATCGGGAATCAATTTTCAGAAGAACGTCGAAATGGAAAGATTATAAATTTGTCCGCTTAATCGATGTAATTCGAACCCTAGCTGTTTGTTCTTGACCGCTTCGTGGACACAGGGAACAAGAAGGTACCGTACAATCGAGCCAGGAAGTGGAAACTTCTTGAATATTATAAATCTTGTTTCTAGGAATCACTCTCTACTGAAGTCTCATATAACGAACATAGAAGAGCGTTCATCATGTCATTTCGTCGTGATATCCAGAATAAAATTATTGGTTTACTTCTACATCCGTTCTTAAGGTGAAATCAGAGCGGCACCATCTACCTGATAGCCACCCCTATCAGAGAATCGAAAGATCGGCCTCCTAAACAGTTCCTTTTATGAACAATATTTCTTTTACCCGATGTTTGGATGTAAGAGGGACTAGAGTTAAAACTCAAAACTGCCAACCATCAGGCGTATAATCTCTTTCTCTTATTATTATTAAACTCTGAGTCTGTTATCGCCATTGTTCTCAACTGTGGTAACATACTGTATGTCCGGTTCCATGCCTAAATAGTTAGCGTGATGGCATTTGGTTCAAGGGGCCCCGGGTTCGATTCCAGGCCGGGTCGGGAATTTTAACTTTGTCTGGTTAATTTCTCCGGCTCGGAGGCTGGGTGTTCGTGTTCGTCTTAAATGTGTAAGTTCATAGTTTTACTTGCTCTTAAAAAAGTAATCACCACCACCAGCACCATCCGCTGAGTCTTGGCAATGCGTCCACTTACTGTTGCCAGGATGCTCAATTTCATCTATCCTATCCGACCTCCCTTGGTCAACTCTTATTCTTTTCAAACCCCGACGCCATTAGAGCACTCGAGGCCTAGGGAGTCCTTCATTTTCACGCCCTTCGTGGCCCTTTCTTTAGCCGATATCTTCATTTTTCGAAGTGTCGGATCCCTTCCATTTTTTCTCTCTGATTAGTGTTATATAGAGGATGGTTGCCTAGATGTACTTCCTCTTAAATCAATAATCGCCACCACCACTTAGGAGAGTTCTGGCATTGCTTGTTCTTTTCCGACCAGGATGACATTACTTATGGACGCCCTTGCATTTCCCCCCCCCCCCCCTCCTTAATGTTAATAGAGGATTGTTGCCTAATTGTACTTCGTCTTAAAAACAATAATCACTACCACCATCTTTATATTTTCACGCCCTTCGCCGCCCTTGACTTTCTTTTTCGAAGTGTCTGACACCTTCCACTTCTTCCCTCTGATCCTCCCCTGTGGGTGTGGGCGGTTGAATAACACGCACGCTATCTCCTGCCTGTCATAAGAGGCGACGAAATGGAGCTCTGAAATTTGGAGCGTGGGTTAGCAACCACGGAGCCCTCAGCTGAGTCCTGGCATTGTTTCCACTTACTTGTGCCAGGCTCCTCGCTTTCATCTATCCTATCCGACCTCCCTTTGTCAACTCTTGTTCTTTTCCGACCCCGACGGTATTAGGTATCGAAGCCTAGGGAGTCTTTCATTTTCACGCCCTTCGTGGCCCTTGTCTTTGTTTGGCCGATACCTTCATTTTTCGAAGTGTCGGATCCCTTCCATTTTTTCTTTTTTCTCTCTGATTAGTGTTATATAGAGGATGGTTCCTTAATTGTACTTCCTTTTAAAACAATAATGACCACCACCAATTTTTCCCTCGGATTAGTGTTAATAGAGGATGGCTACCCAGTTATACTTCCTCTCAAAATAATAATCACCACCAGCAGCAATTAGCTTATAAGTACCTTGTGAGTTTACAAATACAGCCAGTACTATCATTGAGCAACGGTTAAGATCATTACAGATTCTCATTGGAGTTTCAGTACATCATTCAGGTATCTTAGAAACACATAATATGCAGAGGCACTTCATCACATTTCTTGAGGGCTTTCGTGGTTTTCTTTGACTTACCCTATACCTGTGTCTTACTTTTCCCAAGACAAATATATGTTCAGCTTTGTGCACAATGATGACACCAAACATGGGCCATTTCACAGTTGAGTTCCAGATGTTCCAAGTCTAAGCAGAACAGTTCTAAGCAAACCAGAACCAACATTGTGACTGAACTGAAGGAAGTCGCAATTGACGCCATATGATCATGACTGAAGACGAGCACTACTCACTGCAGCATCGAGAAACCATAAAATGTTAGGGGATGTTCTATATTTTGCCCCTGATTTAAATTAGACTGGTTGAAAGATTAGCGCCCAGCTGATCGACACTCTCCATGTAAAATTTTTTTTTTTCTTCTATCATGATAACAGTGAATGATCGGAAATGCCAATTGAGTACCTCGGTTGAGGTTCTCCCACATTCCTCCTCCGATTTAAAACCATTTCTGTCGGTGCCTCTTAACAGTCGATTACCCTGTGGGTGGAGGCGGTAGAATAACACAAACGGTAACCCCTGCCTATCGTAAGAGGCTACTAAAAGGGGCCCCAGGGCTCTCAACTTGGAAGCGAGGATTGGCGACCACAGGACCCTGAGCTGAGTTCAGGAATTTTCACATTTCATCTATCGTATCCGACCTCCCTTGGGCAACTCTTGTTCTTTTCCGACCCCAACGGTATTAAAGCACTCGAAGCCTAGGGAGTCTTTCATTTTCACGCCATTCGTGGTGACCCTTATCTTTCTTTGGACGATACCTTCATTTTTTGAAGTGTCAGACCCCTTTCAGTTTTTTTATCTCTGATTAGTGTTATATACAGGATGGTTGCCCAGTTGTACTTCCTCTTAAAACAATACTTACCACCACTCTTAACTTTGGAGCATGGGTTGGTGACCACGGGGCCCTCAGCTGAGTCCTGGCATTGCTTCCTCTTACTTGTGCCAGGCTCCTCACTTTCATCTATCCTACGTGATTTCACTTGTTCAACTCTTGTTCTTTTCTGACCCCGAGGCTGAGAGGATTCTAGGGCTGGGGAGTCTCAATTTCATGCCCTGCGTGGCCGTTGTCTTTCTTTGGCTGACAGGTTCATTTAACGAAGTGTCAGTTCCCTTCCATATTTTCTCCCTGATTAGTGTTATATTGAGGATGGCTGCCTAGTTGTGCTTCCTCTTAAAACAATAAATCACCACCACCATCATCCAGCCGTAAAACTGGGCCAAATCCACATCAAAGAGGAAAACATTCAGAAAGAAGACAGGTGACTTCTATTTTCTATCTTTTAATTTAAATTTCAACTTTAATTTATTGCAAGCACTTGGAGCGCTGTGCCTGCATACAGCAAGCCACCTGGTGACGAATGAGCGTACCACTACAGCTCCAACACCTCATTATTGCAAAAGTCTTCCTCAGGAGGAGTCAAGATTTTCTTCTGAAGATGCAGAGCAAAGTTCTCTGCGAAACCAAGAGTTTCACCTTGTTTCCTTGACACGGCATAAGCCCATATCACGTCTACAAGTACGGGCCGTGAATGTGTCGATGTTAACAAAGATGAATTTACTTTTTGTGTTGAAAATAATGGAGGATGCATAGGTCATCATACAAGAAAAACAAAGTGAATACATATTGCAATAAATTTTCTTTTCTATTTGTTTTGCGTTGCATCGGCACAGTTCTTACTATGACTATAGGATAGGAGGGAAGTGAGCGTAGTTTTAATTGAGCTAAAACCCCAGCATTTACCTGGTGTGAAAATGGGAAACTATAGAATACCATGTTAGGGCTGCCAACTGCGGGGTTTGAACCTACCATCTTCTGAATGCAAGCTAATGGCTACATGAACCAAAATGCATAGCGAACAATGAGTATTCCGAGTCCCTGAATATACTACTAGTAACTAGCATCTTTCTCGGATGAGATACAGCAACTAACTGACCCTGGTGTAGTGTGCAACACACACATAGAACAAGATAACATGATTTGAAAACTCTTAAGAGTAATCAATTTCAAACATAAAATTATTAGTCAAACTAACATTTTGTATTCTGTGATGATGTGATATTAGCCACACATAATAATCACCAGCAGCACAAAAGTTGAAACAAGATCTCCGTCTTTCACAGTTATCATTCCAGTAACACTTTGATTGTGACAACCTCACCAGCTTGTACATTCCTGGAATTTGATGCTAGCACTTGGCTGGAATCAGAACAAGGAGATTCCATAGTTACCTCTTTACGAAACACTCTTTCTTTGAGACTCAGACCTCTTCTTCTTTTAGCTCCCTCTGTTCTTAACTTAGGAGTATGGTGTGATGAACATGGAGCCCTGATCTTTCATGAGTTTCTTTCTTTCTGTCAGATCTCTCTTGGACAACTCTTGTTCTCTTCTAACTACTTGATTTTTTTTTTTTTAATTATTTTTTTTTAGGCTTAGGAAGTCATCTTTCACATCCTATCCCTGTCTTCTACTGATATCTCTTTCTCCTGATTAGAGTTAAGAGGGAGTAACTAACTAGTTGTCAATCAATCAATTAATGATCTACATTTATGGCTGTCACCCAAGTGGCAGATTCTCTATCAGTTCTTTACCTTGTCTTTTTTTACAATGAACCAGTTTGTTTCTCCTATCTTAGTCTTCACACTACTTACACACTTTTCATACATGGCTTTGGTCATTTGTACTTCTGCTCTGCCTACCTTCATTATCAATGCATCCCAGAACAGTTGCCATAGTATACTGCCATATGTCCTCTCAGTATCTACAAATGTCATCACTAAATCCTTCCTGAACTCCCATCTTTTCTCCATCATGTTCCTTAATGTAAAAATTAGATCAATAGTTGATCCATCTCTTCTAAATCCATATTGTCCTTCCTTCACTTCCTTTTCTAGTTTCAACCTCAGTCTTCCCTCTACAATCTCCCCCTGTGGGTGGGGGTGGTAGAATAACACCCACGGTATCCCCTGCTTGTCGCAAGAGGCGACTAAAAGGGGCCCGAGGGGATCTGAACTTTGGAGCATGGGTTGGCGACCACGGGGCCCTTAGCTGAGTCCTGGCATTGTTTCCACTTACTTGTGCCAGGCTCCTCACTTTCATCTATCCTATCCAACCTCCCTTGGTCAACTCTTGTTCTTTTCAGACCCCGATGGTACTATGTATGGAGGCCTAGGGAGTCTTTCATTTTCATGCCCTTCGTGACCCTTGTCTTCCTTTTGGCTGATACCTTCATTTTTGGAAGTGTCGGACCTCTTCCATTTTTTCTCTCTGATTAGTGTTATATAGAGGATGGTTGCCTAGTTGTACTTCCTCTTAAAACAATAATCACCACCACCCCCGTTTGAACTGAGCAACCCAGTGAAAGGTTGGGTATCCAACCCCAGCGGGAAACTGGGTCAGTGAGCAGATCAGTGTAGAAAGATCACCACCCTGTCATTCACTAAGGTGTGGTGATCGCTATGGCATATGTGGTATACTGTACTGCTTGTAACCATAGGAGCGCAATCAGAGATAGTCGACAACTAGAAAGACGCTCCTGGAGGATACATTTATTCCAAATGTCGAATAAAGTACAATTCCAACTACACCAGATTATGTCCTAGAGGTCTAACAACCGCAGCAGTTTTTGGATATCGTCATCGTAGACTCTACGCCACTGGGCCAGCGTCCTGAAACTGACAAAGGGCCGTGTGACTGTTGATGTGCACCAGCATTCCCACCTAAAAAGATTTCATACACAGGCGTCGTAGGGAAAGCAATACCATCTGCTCAATATCAAAGTCCTGCGGCGATCGGCAAGTTGCGACAGGGGCAGCATAGTGTAATCTGGGAGCTCCTAGTGATGAGGCGGCGAGTGTGTGATTGCCATTTTGCTCGAGGACAGACTGGAGAGCAACTCGTGTGCTACACCCGTGACTGAGAGTCCTATTTAGGATCCCCTCCGCTCACCCTGAATGGGGAGAGGGCTATAAAAGGTGCCCTAAACATAGGCAGTCTAACATCTCACCTGACTGGATTACTGCGTTCAGTGGGTACATCAATTTGCAGTAGAAACAAAAGAAGGATTTGCAACATGAAAATAGCTACCTGGAATATTCGTACTCTAATGGACACTGATGTAGATAACCGACCAGAGCGACATACAGCAATAATAAGTTGTGAGTTGAAGAAATACAACATAGGTATTGCTGCTCTTAGTGAAACCAAGCGCGCTCAAGGAGCATAGCGGTGGCCATACATTTTTCTGGAAAGGAAAAAATGAAGGTGAATTAAGAATTCATGGAGTAGGTTTTGCAATAAAGAATGAGCTTATTCACAATCTTGATGAGTTCCCATCTGGAATTAATGAAAGACTCATGACACTCCGTCTGAAACTCAAGAACAACCAAAGAGCTACAGTAATCAATGCATACGCCCCAACGTTGAAGTCAGAAGACGATCAAAAGGAAGCATTCTATAACCAACTTGATGAACTCCTGTCGAATGTGCTCAAGTCAGATAAGCTTATTCTGCTGGGAGACTTTAATGTTCGGGTTGGCAGAGAATTGTAGGCAAAGTCAACGCAAATAGAACCCTCCTCTTCATGAAGTGTTCTGAATATGATCTGGTAATTACAAATACACTCTTCCACCAGAAGGATAGATTTAAAACAACATGGCAACATCCCAGATCAAAACACTGGCACTTAATCAACAATATTAGTGTGTTTTAAAGATAAAAATTTCATAATGTTCCGTATTGAACTGTATCACAATTAAATTGAAACAAGAAATAAAGTGGTTCAACTTATTCAATACAAGGAAAATAAGATATGTGGTATTACGTTCTTATTTGATTAAAAGCAGTACCGGTTTTGACCACCAGAAGATATTGAGCAGCACTGGTCATTATTTAAATCAGCTATTATAGCAGCTGGTTTTAATAAGAGGAAACATCAGGACTGGTTTGACGAGAACGACAAAGAAATATGTGACCTAATTGATGAAAAGCGGAAAACTTACAACGCTTGGCAAAATGATCAAAATTCATTTCCCAAGAAACAGAGATATTAACAATTCAAAACTGAAGTCCAGAAGAGATGCAGGACGATCAAAAATAAATGGTGGATAAACAAATCATTGGAAATGGAGAATTTAATCGCCTCCAACAACACTAGTGCCTTCTTCAGTGCTACCAAAGCTATTTATGGTCCCTCCACCAAAGATCTTAATTGTCTAAAATCCAAAGACAGTACTGAAGTTCTTAAAGACCCTGACTCGATAGCTTCCCATTGGAAAGAATATTTTCAATACCTCCTGAACAGAATCTTACATGTCGAGGAAGATGTGTTTGCTGATATTCCACAACAGCCCATTCAAGATCACTTAGGTGAAGTCTCTTATATTCAAGAAATCGACAAGACCATTCAACAGCTGAAGTATAAAAAGGCACCCAGACAAGATGGAATTCTATCCGAGCCCTTCAAGGAGGATGGTCCTTTACTAATTCAGCATACACACATGTTGATTGTGAAAATATGGAACACGAGAACAATTCCTGCTGATCTACGCCCCCTGAGGGTGGGGGCGGTAGAATAACACCCACAGTTTCCCCTGCCTGTCATAAGAGGCGACTAAATGGGGCACCAAGGGTTCTGAACTTTGGAGCGTGGGTTGGCAACCACGGGGCCCATAGCTGAGTCCTGGCATTGCTTCCACTTACTTGTGCCAGGCTCACTCTCATCTATCCTATCCGACCTCTCTTGGCCAACTCTTGTTCTTTTCCGACCCCGACGGTATTACGCATGGAGGCCTAGGGAGTCTTTCATTTTCACGCCCTTCATGACCCTTATCTTCCTCTGGTCGATACCTTCACCCCCCTGTGGGTGGTGGCGGTAGAATAACACCCACGGTATCCCCTGCCTGTCGTAAGAGGCGACTAAAAGGGGCCCCAGGAGCTCTGAACTATGGGGCGTGGGTTGGCGACCACGGGGCCCTTAGCTGAGTCCTGGCATTGCTTCCAGTTACTTGTGCCGGGCTCCTCACTTTCATCTATCCTATCCGACCTCTCTTGGTCAACTCTTGTTCTTTTCCGACCCCGACGCTATTAGGTTTGCGAGGGCTAGGGAGTCTTTCATTTTCACGCCCTTCGTGGCCCTTGTCTTCCTTTGGCCGATACCTTCATTTTTCGAAGTGCCGGACCCCTTCCATTTTTCCCTCTGATTAGTGTTATATAGAGGATGGTTACCCAGTTGTACTTCCTCTTAAAACAGGCTCCTCACTTTCATCTATCCTATCTGACCTCCCTTGGTCAACTCCTCCTCTTTTCTGACCACAACGGTATTTGAGGTGTAGAGAGCCTTTCATTTCCACGCACTTCGTGGTCCTCGTCTTTCTTTGGCCAATATCTTCATTTTTCGATGTGTTGGATCCCTTCCATTTTTCCTCTGGTTAGTATTATATAGAGAATGGCTGCCTAGTTGTACTTCTTCTTAAAACAATAATCACTACCACCACCATTGGCCTCTGAAGAAATGTTCCTAGCTGCTAATGTACCTGCAGGGCAATCTTACCATCATGACCATCATCATCATAAGCAGTTTCCAGCTGTTGGCCAGGTCCACTTGGAATATAAGCCTCTCCATCTCCTCTTGTCTTCCCACCACTTCTATCTCTCTTCAATCTTGCCCAGTCCTCTCTTCCTCTCTGCATATACCTTTCCACTCCTTTTATCCACCTGTCTCTTGGTCTTCCTCATGGACATTTTCCTTTTACCTCCATTTCTTGCATCCTCCTGGGCATCCTTTCCTCTGTCATTCTCTTCATGTTTCCATACCAAGTCTAGATGCCTCTATCCTGTTCTTTAGAGGCTTTTTTTTTTTTTTTCTAAGTATATCTCTAACCTTCTCATTTCTCATCTTGTCCATTCTTGTCACTCTTGTCCTGCTTCTCAGAAATTTCATTTCACTTGCCTGTATCCTAGTCACAGCTCTCTGCCTTTCTGCAGAGCACTCATATCATGCTTAAAGAAGATACTAGGGATACCATGAGAACCTTTATTGTGGTCAATGGGCTGCCATCATGATCTTTCACAGAATATTGGTAAGTAGTGAGTCTTGTGAGAAAGGTCTCAGCATCCGTAGGAACCACATCCACAAAGTATCGATACATCATGTTTTCATTGGTTACTTTCTCATCACCTTCCAAAGGATGAACAATACCAGGACTTGGATCACCAAATGAGAAACAGTTGATACGATGGGTAAAATTGTAGTCTGAATCAGACATGAAAGTTGAAATAGGAACATGATCTCTAGGAAGGGCCAGAGACCATCGAGCTGTGATCTGGAAGTTCCCAGCAACCTTGCTCAGCATCAAACTTCCAAAGATGCAGCAAGCATCACATAGATATGGAGGGATTACTGTTCTTTTCGGCACATCCCTAAACAAAATTGACTGTCCAGATTTCCACAGTAGATACTGAATAGCATGGAATTCTTCCAGAAGATAGTAATTAGCAAAACGTACGCTGTCAAAATGGTACCGTTGTTCAGAGCTCAACTCAAACCATGTCCTCTTGCTCCAAATTTCCAAATTCAAGAATATTTTGACTAGTTGAATCAAGGATGTTTTCACCAACATTGCTACATGGCACTGCTACAGTGAGATTCACATTTACCTTCAATTTTTATCAAAATCAGTATTTGGAACAAATTTGAATAAGAAGCGACTACTGAAATAGTATTTCACTTCAATACACACCAGGAATGCTATTAGAATGCAGGTAACCAACCCCAATGTGCCTCCAAAAAGTGAAGTCTCCGCGTACGATTCTGGAACTTTCGAAAATGCATCCAATTACTTAATAGTCTTGAATGAAATTTGTTTCCCTCTGTGTCGAATTATGGTATCTACCACATATTGTTCTTTAATTACACCTTGCTGCAGTTTTCCAATGTCCAGGGTAGATTCTACTGCCACACCTTCTTCTGTAAGAGGGTAAACATCATCCCGAGTCTTCACCAACGAGGAAATGATCTCATGCGCAGTCGGCTCCTCTGTACAACCTCTCCATTAGGACAACACCGGGTTCCTTGGTAAAATCCAACATTGCATCTTGGTGAACAGAATACCAGGTTCTGGTGTGTCAGATCATTCCATGAATGGTGTTGCCATGTAGTCAACATAATCATCATTATAAGTTCCAGTTTCCCGGGTGCTGTTGGCAAGCCTCTTCCATTCTGTCTAATTGAGATACGTTCTGTTGTTAATGATGTCCTCCAGTGTCCTTCCCAAATCTTAAAACTATGCTCCATACTGTACTCTACTAGTGATTTCTGCAGATGGTCGGCTATCTGTTGTTACTACACTGCCAAGATAACGAAACTGATGGACTCGTTCCAACTTAAATCCATCTAGAGAGATGTTAGTACGGATGTTCTGTCAACTAACAGGCAACACTGTCATTTTGAACTTGCTTATCTTGAGACCAAATTGCTTGAATATAGCATTCGAGTCATTCAGCTTCTGATGTACTTCAGCTTCACTATCACCCCACATCAAAACATCACCTGCAAAGGCAAGAGCTTTAAATTGAAGAGTTGTTGTTGAGTTTCTTAACTCTTTTCATTATTTCATCCATTACAATGATGAATAAAAGTGGGGATAATGCGCTGCCTTGTTGTATACCCTGCTTAATCTCAAATCACTCCAAATATCCAACCCCTATGTGGACACAACTCTGGCAATGGTTATTCTTATAGAAAATATTAGATCTGTTGTTGAACTACTCCTTCTAAAACCATACTGCTCCTCTTCAAGCTGTAGTTCAATGGTGGTTCTTAATCTCTGTTCTATGATTTGTTCCATTATTTTGAATCCATGAGATAGAAGAGTGATGCCCCTGTAGTTGCTGGATTTCAGTCTGTCTCATTTTTTAAATAGAGGGATGATGACTCCTTCAGTCGTCTTTGTGTAGATTTTCTTCTTTCCTGAACAACCACTGCAATCCTTGCACTCCAACAGCCTTGATCATGTCAGCGCTTACCTCATCTACGCCTGTTTCCTTGGCTTTACTCATATCTTTTAGGGCATTTTCCACTTCCATCCATGTTATAGGAGACCCCACATTTTGAATATTTTCTTATGCCATGTTCTGCTGTTGCTATTTAAATTTTCACTATTACACAAGTTTTCAAATATTGTCTCATTTCATCTCTTATCTCTTTGTCATTCCGAGTGATGCTTCCATCTTCTTTCTCTAGGCCCTTTACTCCTTCATAGTTGCTCTTATTGCTTCTCACCACCTGATATAATAATTTCTTGTAGTTCTTGCTGTCCTCTTCTAGTTTCTGTGTGAATTCATCCCAGGTTTTCTCTTTCTCATTAGAAATGATTCTTTACACTTTAAGCTTCAGGTCTCTGTACAGCTGACTGAGTTCTTCTAACTTCTCCTCATTCCTTTCCACACCTTTCTGACATTCTCTATCTCTGAGTTTCCTCATTTCATTACTCTCTTTTATTGCTGTTCGGACAGTTTCCTTTCACCATAGGGTTTCTTTCTCTCTTACTCTGCTACTTGTTTTGCCAACAATATTGACTGCAGTGTCCACCAAGGTTTTCTTAAACCCAAGCCATTCTTTTTCAGCTGTTGCCACTTCACATTTGGCCAGTTTGTCTCTAATTCTCATCTGGTATTCAGACCTCTTATCTGGTTTCTTCCAATTCCCAAACTTTTGACTTCAGTTTACACCTGGTATTTATCTTTTCTACCATGATGTTTCCTAAGGTGGTTACTAGCAACTTGTGATCACTACCTAAACTTTCCCCTGGCAGCACTTTCACATCTCTAATAAATGCTCCAACCTCTTTGTCTGCAATGACATAGTCAATAAGAGATTTCTGCTCTCCATTCCAGCTGTACCATGTGATTTTCTGGCTCAGCTGCTTGTTGAACCTGGTGTTTTTTATTATTAGGTTGTTTCATATACAGAAGCCACGGAGACATTCGCCCTCATGGTTCCTATCTCCATATTCATGAGGATCGATCACTACTTCATACAATGTCCTTAACAGTTCCCACCTGAGCATTTAGATCTCCCATAACAAGACAATTATCTTGTTCGACGTGGTACTCTTTAATTCTTGAAGAAAATAATCATTCTCTTCCTCACTACACCCAGTCTGTGGAGCATAAACCTGAACAATGGTCAGGGTGTTTTTGTTGATTTTCTGATGTAGCTTAATACATATTCTATCTCAGCTACAGCATTGATGTTCTTGCTGATTATGAATGCTACACCATTCCTTCTTTCCTTCTTATTACCATGCCAGTAGAGTTTGTACCCTTTCCACAGCAATTCATTTCCTTTCCCTTTCCACTTTGTTTCAATCCGTCCAAGGACCTCACTCTTTCTCTTTTCCATGAGACTTACAAGCTCCTCACATTTAGCAGTCAGGGTTACATTATTTGATGATTTAATTTTGAATCTGTTATTCTGTTCAGGAATTTTCTTCTTTGAATAATTCCGTTTAACTTGGGGCTTACCACTATCATCATCACCAGAATTATACGTAGAAGGAGGTCTATGTCTTGGTTTCTGTTTACATCCGAGGCTCATTTTACTGTTGAAAGCGAGTGGCCAGTTTTTCTCCCCTTCATGGCTTGCTGGCGAGGTTTTTCTGTCAGGGAGAAATTCCCTTAAGTCTTTGATAGTCTTCTACCCAATCTGCAAGGCAGCAGCGATGTGATAAATTTGTGTGTCATTTCCTACACACAGGTTTCATCAAACCTGCTACGGGAGAACTCCTCCGCCCACGGCCGTTGGTTCTCCCTTAGTTTGCCTGGTTTGGAGATGGCCGCCAGACAGTCACAAATAGTACTGCCTACTGTCACATACCATAGCTGGATCATCCTAACCTGACCAATACTCTATTACCCCAGATACAATTAGTTCGTATAGGAGCAACACAAATTTAAATAGTCTCCTTATACAAAATTAAATACACACTATATTTTAGTCATAGTGTATTTTTGACTAGCCATAAGAACTTCGCAGCCTTGAGTAGCCACGTACCACAGTTGCTTAAGTAGGGACCAACACCTTTGACTGACCAAAAATGTGATTTTTCATTTTTTAAATTTTTTTCGTTTAAAATTGAACTTTTCTCTTTATAAGAGTGCAAATTTTTTTGTAATATCTCCAATACTTTCATAGTTATGACCAAAAAGGTGAAGCCCTGTCACCCAAGCAAGCCATTTATCGGTAAGTTTTTTGCTCGTTTCCCGTAACTGTTATTTTTCAGAACCGTTTCCCTGATAACTATGAAAGTTTTTTTGATATTAAGATGAAATTTTTCATGCATGTACATTTTACAGAGAAGAAGAAATACTAGAATTATTGAGCTAGCTTCATTGGTTAAGTTTTAAAAAAATATTTTCCAATGAAAATTAATGAAAAATTGACTGCTTGAAAGTAACTTCATGAAAAAAATTTTTACACTTGATGGACTTCACTGATTCTAGTATAGATTGTAGCTATAACATTATTAATTGTAATACAAAGGAATCATAGAAAAATATTCATGGGTTTGGAAATTGTACCGCGAGGTACACCGTTCATACAAATGAAGCGCCTTGAAGAATGCCATCTTCAATATAATGATTGCAACAACTAGTACAAAAAGCTTGGACTTTTCTCTACAGATGTCTCTACCATAAAAACGTATGTTATGCCCTCTAGTGTGAAGAGGATCTAATAAAATCCTAAAGTAATTTTTTATTTTGAGGTTTCCTAAACTGTGTTGACTAGTCTGTTTTTTTTTTTTTGGGTATCACAGTTTGCTACACCTCTACCTCTTCCTGCCAACTTGTGATGTCGGCCAATAGAAAATTTTGTATATTTATTTTGTAACCAATCAAATCTGTCTTGTGGTTATTTAATTATCCAATAAAATTTGGAGGTGCGTCGAGCTTTAGCCCAGAGCTCTCTCAAATCTTCCTCTCAGGTATAAAAGCCGGTACCTTTTCGAACCAACTTGTCTTATTTATCGTGCAGTTTACTGAGTGTGTGCTAATAGAGGAGGCGGGGGCGTCTCTCCCTTAATCGAGCTTTACTGCAGATTAAGGTAATGGCAGCCATTTAATAACTTGGTGATAAACTCTGAAAGCTAGCTCGAGGGGAAGGTTTCCTGTCTTTAATAATGTAACCTTAAATTTCTAATCTTCTAAAATGTAAATGTCTACGGTAAATGTCAAACAAGCCGAAAAGCACTTAGCTTAAATAGATCATGTGACATCCTCTCGAGTTCCCTATCAACTTGACTTCGAGGTGACTATGATTTTGTAACCGTTCTCTGCCTGTAACTTAAATTTTCTCCATCTAGTCACCTCAGAAGTATAGGAAGATTAGCCTCTGTAACGTCAGGCAATGAGCCCAACTAGGGTTTTAAGCTACTAATTGTAAGTCTCAAGGAGTGCAAGTGTCCGCCTCTGCATCATTTTGATTTTTGGGACAGTAACTTTAACCTGTGTTTTCTTTCTTCCCACAAAGGCCCGGTAGATTGAGTATTCGATACTCCTGTAAAATTCAATCATTTATGATAAGTGGTTAGACTGTTGAGTGTTTAAGACAGTGAATTATGTTTGAATTGTAAAATGTAGGTTGTGCCTCAAGAGGCCTGGAAAGTGTATATTTTAGTGAGCAAAGATGCTCTGGTTGTAAATGTAAAAGTTGAAGGTTGCCTTGAGAAGGCAGTAAGGCATAAGGTTCGGAACGCAGTCTCCTAGATAATTTCATAGAACATAGATGCTCTTTCTATTCTTGTAGAGGTGTTAGTATACTCTGTAAATGAAATTGGGAGACCTGTCTCCTTCACCCTGCGGGTAGGGGCGGTAGAATAACGCCCACGGTATCCCCTGCCTGTTGTAAGAGGCGAACTAAAGGGGCCTCAGGGGCTCTGAACTTTGGAGCGTGGGTTGGTAACCATGGGACCCTCAGCTGAGTCCTCACATTGCTTCCACTTACTTTTGCCAGGCTCCTCACTTTCATCTATCCTATCCGACCTCCCTTGGTCAACTCTTGTTCTTTTCTAACCCCGAATATATTAGGTTTGCGAGGCCTAGGGAGTCTTTTTCACGCCCTTCACGGCCCTTGTCTTCCTTTGGCCGATACCTTCATTTTTCGAAGTGTCTGAACCCTTCCATTTTTTCTCTCTGGTTAATGTCATATAGAGGATGGTTGCCTAGTTGTACTTCCTCTTAAAACAGTAATCACCACCACCACCACCACTGTCTCCTCGACTATCGAATGGATAGAGCCATAGTGCTCAAGTAAAGTTTGTAAGATTGGGAGCGTTAAGCTCGTATTGTTAATTGGCAATTTTTGTTGATGTTTCTGATTTTTCCTATCTTGTATTTAAGCTAACGAGCTAGTTTTGTACCTGAAATCTTGTTCCGTTGCTGAGCGACTTTTTTTGTTAAAATTTATCTTCTGAAGAAAAAAAAAACAGGCCAAAATAAATATAACTCTAATTTTAAAGCTTTTAATTATAATCTTTTGATTGTAGTAGATAGACCCATTCATGCCCACACCTTCTTTCACCTCTGTGATCCACAAAAACACGGTAACAGAAATGATTAGGGAAATGGCAAAATAGTGGCCACAATACACTACCATTTTGAATAATTAATTATACACTGACTGACAGTGACAATGCAACACCAAGGGGGAGTGGTTCGAAAGGGATGAAAGTTGGGGGAAAAACAGAGACGGCACGGACGAATAATTGATGTTTATTTCAAACCGATATGCAGGTTACACAATGCACACGGCATCGACTCAGTAGGATGTAGGACCACCGCGAGCGGAGATGCACACAGAAACACGTCGAGGTACAGAGTCAATAAGAGTGTGGATGGTGTCCTGAGGGATGGTTCTCCATTCTCTGTCAACCATTTGCCACAGTTGGTCGTCCGTACGAGGCTGGGGCAGAGTTTGCAAACGGCGTCCAATGAGATCCCACGCGTGTTCGATTGGTGAGAGATCCGGAGAGTACGCTGGCCACGGAAGCATCTGTACACCTCGTAGAGCCTGTTGGGAGATGCGAGCAGTGTGTGGGCGGGCATTATCCTGCTGAAACAGAGCATTGGGCAGCCCCTGAAGGTACGGGAGTGCCACCGGCCGCAGCACATGCTGCACGTAGCGGTGGGCATTTAACGTGCCTTGAATACGCACTAGAGGTGACGTGGAATCATACGCAATAGCGCCCCAAACCATGATGCCGCGTTGTCTAGCGGTAGGGCGCTCCACAGTTACTGCCGGATTTGACCTTTCTCCACGCCGACGCCACACTCGTCTGCGGTGACTATCACTGACAGAACAGAAGCGTGACTCATCGGAGAACACGACGTTCCGCCATTCCCTCATCCAAGTCGCTCTAGCCCGGCACCATGCCAGGCGTGCACGTCTATGCTGTGGAGTCAATGGTAGTCTTCTGAGCGGACGCCGGGAGTGCAGGCCTCCTTCAACCAATCGACGGGAAATTGTTCTGGTCGATATTGGAACAGCCAGGGTGTCTTGCACATGCTGAAGAATGGCGGTTGACGTGGCGTGCGGGGCTGCCACCGCTTGGCGGCGGATGCGCCGATCCTCGCGTGCTGACGTCACTCGGGCTGCGCCTGGACCCCTCGCACGTGCCACATGTCCCTGCGCCAACCATCTTCGCCACAGGCGCTGCACCGTGGACACATCCCTATGGGTATCGGCTGCGATTTGACGAAGCGACCAACCTGCCCTGCTTAGCCCGATCACCATACCCCTCGTAAAGTCGTCTGTCTGCTGGAAATGCCTCCGTTGACGGCGGCCTGGCATTCTTAGCTATACACGTGTCCTGTGGCACACGACAACACGTTCTACAATGACTGTCGGCTGAGAAATCACGGTACGAAGTGGGCCATTCGCCAACGCCGTGTCCCATTTATCGTTCGCTACGTGCGCAGCACAACGGCGCATTTCACATCATGAGCATACCTCAGTGACGTCAGTCTACCCTGCAATTGGCATAAAGTTCTGACCACTCCTTCTTGGTGTTGCATTTGCTCTGTCAGTCAGTGTATATAATGGCATAGGTTTAAATGATTTCTGAATGTGCAGGCATATTATTAAGTTTGCTGTTAGTATTCACTTCCATTGCTGAAAAGAAAAATAAAGTTTAATACACCCCATTTTTCTACGTTCAAAGGTGAAGGTCCCCCCTTAAAACCCTCCTTTAGGCCAATTTACAGTACAAGGTGACAGTCCTCAGTTGGCAAGGACTCGTGGTGCTGTTAATCTGTTAGAGTGTTGTAGAGAGCACACGGTTATAGAGAAAACAATGCAGGAAAATTGTAGATCTTTCAAAAATATGAATTTGTTAGTATTGTAAAATGAGAATGTCATTTCTTATGATCAAATAAAGCTTTTAATATGATATCAAATAATACTGAATTTTTAGATGTTGAAAAAAAAGTACCAAAAATTAGGACGTAAATAACAGTACAGCTGATATTTTTTGTGGAGCCATAGTAGTATGTACTTTTTTCTATATCTAGAATTTTTTATAACCTGAAGTATTTTCAGCCCTCCACAGGCACTTTGAGATACCAAAGTTCGACTGTAACTGGACCTCACCAGTAGGTGCTTACCGTAACCAGACTGACTCTTTTGTGATTGGCTTGAGATGCAGGTCAACAATTAAAAACATCAAGACTCTTCCAGCTGCCAACTGTGGTTCTTGATCATCACCTTCTATGTCTTGAACTGTAAACAAAACTATCAAAATTTTTAAAAAAACATCTCCAAAATCAACCAGGCTAGAAGGAAGGGCAGAAACCGAGGGAAAACCGAGTCCAAGCACAACTCCCAGCCCACCAAACACACAACATGACACCTGACAAAAAATGGATTTTCCTGAAAGGAATATTTGTTGAAACTGCTCATGATGTAGTCAAGGATAGCAACAATGTAATGAATAAATATAATATTTCTGAAGACAGAAAAGTGTTTGTTGAAGATGAAAGGATTTCTGTGAATTCCAGAGAAGCAAAAGTTACCTGCATTCAATCATAAGAAAGGAAAGAAAAAAAAGGAAGTAATTGGGCTGAATTACATTTATCTAAGAAATATTTTACTCAGTTACAATTGTAAATTACTTTTTTAACAAGTTATCTATAAAATTACATTTTCTTCACAAAATATCAGTCTTACGGAACTCCCTCCCCCCCCACCTCGCCCCAGTGGGTGGGGGTGGGGGGTAGAATAACATCCATAGCATCCCCTGCTTGTCGTAAAAGGTGACTGAAAGTGGCCCAGGGGCTCGTAACTTGGGAATGTGGGTTGGCGACCACAGGGCTCTTGGCTGAGTCCGGGCATTGCTTCCACTTACTTGTGCCTGGCTCCTTACTTTCATCTATCCTATAAAACCTCCCTTGGTCAACTCTTGTTCCTTTCCGACCCAAACGGTATTACGTATGGAGGCTTAGGGAGTCTTTCATTTTTATGCCCTTCATGGCCCTTGTCTTCCTTTGGCCGATACCTTCATTTTTTGAAGTGTCGGACCCCTTCTGTTCTTTCTCTCTGATTAGTGTTATATAGAGGACGGTTGCCTAGTTGCACTTCCTCTTAAAACAATAATCACCACCACCACCACCTCAACTCTTCTTCCTTTCCGACCCCAGCAGTATTAGGTTACGAGGCCTAGGGAGTGTTTCATTTTCAGGCCCTGTGTGGCCCTTATCTTTCTTTGGCCGATCCCTTCATTTTTAAAACTGTCGGACTCCTTTAAATTTTTTCTCTCAGATTAGTGTTAAACAGAGGATGGTTGCCCAGTTGTACTTCCTCCTAAAACAATAATCAGCAAACCACCACCATTCTTAAGGAAATCATTAACATTTTGTTTATGTGCATGGGACTGGATTGATTTTGAAGTTAGTAAAGAAAGTTGTTGTTGTTTTTTTTTTTTTTTTTAGCATAGAGACATTAAGCGAGACTAAACATGATACCTTGGTACTGTCAAAATTACTTTTTCCCATAATTTCTATTTTAGTTGGTGACTTCAAGCATTTTAAAATAGTTTATAATTTACTTAACAATATAATTGGTTCTTAAAGTTCTCATTGCTAAGCCTCGATCTCATGGGGCAAGTACATCTTTGCGTTTGCTGGAAAGATGTTCTACTGGGGCACTTGAGAGAATATCTAAGAACATCCCCAGCAGTGATGGACATTGTAGGATAAGTTTGCTGTCTACAACAACAATTTGTTTCACGTTACACCGACATAGATAGGTCTCATGGCGACAATGGGATAGGAAAGGGCTAGGAGTGAGAAGGAAGTGGCCATAGCCTTAATTAAGGTACAACACATGTATGATGTCATTGGAAGAACCATAGGGGTAAAGTAAACTTGTGTCCTATTCAGACACACCCCGAATGGAGGTGAGCTGCAGGCATGGTATAAGTATAATGGTGAGGTGGTGCGCAAGAACCGTCCCCTCTTTCCCATGCTCATGTCGTCACACTGAGAGCTTCTGGCTTGCCTTGTGACACATCGTACAGCATTTAAGACAGCTCGTCATAATAATATAACTTGACGACATTAATAAAAACATATTTACTATAATATTGTCCATATATTGTATGCACTGATAATGTTGGAGTAATTAAAAATGCACAGTGCCTCTACATAATGTTAATAGTCCATATGTGAGATATATTATTTTCTTACATTGGTAAATTTTGACATCTTACGTTCCAATTTTCTCTGTGAATTGCTTATTTTTCTCTTTAAGTCACTCAATCTTATATATGTTTGGGTTCGACATAAACAGCGAAGTTGAAGATCTGCATTATGGATGGAAAATATTGTTGTGCGAGATCCCTGCGCTCAGTCAGCCTGTGATTTGTGGTGAAATTCCTAGGCTTCAGAGGGGTCCCTTAATGAAGGAACTGAAACAAAACAACATTTTTATTTCTGATTGTGGTCCCAATAGACCTGAAATTGAACTGCTTCTGGGAGCTGACATGTATGGGCTGTTACTGACTGGGAGAATTAAAACTTTGAACTGTGGGCCAGTAGCTGTAAGAAACCCATTTGGGATGGGTTGTTATGGGAAGTTTGGTGGGTCGTCATTCCTCCTGTAGCGCTAAAATTTTTGTAACAGCCTTGCTGACATTGACTTCTAGTGTGACTGAACTGTGGTTATTAGACACTCTTGGAATCAAGGATCCTGTGGAAAAGAAGTCCCGAGAAGAAATGGAAATTGCCACACTTGACTATTTTAAGAATACCGTTTCTGTTACCAGTGAGGGACGCTATGGGGTCAGCTTACTTTGGAATAAGAGGTTCGAGGATCCGCAAGAAAACCTAGAAATTGCTGAGATGAGGTGCAGGTCTACTTCAGTGAAACTGATCTGTGAAGGAAAGTATGGTGACTATGTCGAGGTACGTAAAGAATGGCAACAAGAAGAAGTGATAGAAGAGCTACCACTCAAAGAGATGAATAAGAAATGCCACTACTTACCACACCGGGGAGTGTTTAAAGACAACTCCGCTACATCCGTCAGGCCAGTATTCAATGCCTTCAGCAAGAGTAAGGGATCTCCATCTTTGAATGAGTGCCTAAAAAAGGGTCCCAATTTACTGGAACAAATTCCAATTCTGATAAGATTTCGCCGTAGGAGAACAGGTGTAGTTTCTGACATCAGGAAGGCATTTCTTCAAATTTCTGTTGTTCCACTTGATAAGAGACTTTCGCCCCAGGGGCTCTGAACTTTGGAGCATGGGTTGCCGACCATGGGGCCCTTAGCCGAGTCCTGTCATTGCTTCCACTTACTTGTGCCAGGCTCCTCACTTTCATCTTTCCTATTCGACCTCTCTTGGTCAACTCTTGTTGTTTTCCAACCCGACTGACAGTATTACGTATGGAGGCCTAGGGAGTCTTTCATTTTCATGCCCTTCGTGGCCCTTGTCTTCCTTTTGGCCGATACCTTCATTTTTTGAAGTGTCAGACCCCTTCCATTTTTTCTCTCTGATTAGTGTTATATAGAGGATGGTTGCCTAGTTGTACTTCCTCTTAAAACAATAATCACTACCACCTGATAGAGACTTTGTCAGATTTCTGTGGTGGGAGGATTTTTTCCTAGGAAAATTCAAGGTTCTTAGGCACAGAAGAGTAGTGTTTGGACTCAACTATAGCCCTTTTTTGTTGAGTGCCGTGCTTAACCTTCTTCTGGAGAAGAGTCCATCCAAATTAAGGAATACATATGAAGTGCTATGGAGGTCTTTCTATTTGACAATTATGTTACGTCCGTCGACACTGAAGAAGAATTGATCCAGTTCATTGATGAATCCACAAGACTTCTTACAGAAGTAAAGTTCAAACTTCGAGGCTGGGAAAGTAACTGCTTGGAAAGGACTATAGGACTGCAAAGTGTTAATCCCGTTCTTGGCCTGCTGTGGGATAAAGAGAATGATGAACTGTTCTATGACATTCAAATTATAACTGAAACTGGGACCATCACCAGAAGAAAAATTGTCTATGGCCCAAAGGATTTTTGACCCTGTCGGATTTTCATGTCCATTTACTTTGATCCTGAAACTTCTTATACAGAGTAGTTGGAACCTCAAGATGGGCCGGGATGATCCATTGCCTGAAGATATGCAAAAGAAATTCAAAAGGTGGGAGCAAGAAATTCTGCAGCTTTCTGAGTTTAGGGTACCAAGACAAATAAGTGCTTGTGAAACTGAAGAAACTTGGATCCTCCACACCTTCTGTGATGTCGCCAAAAGTGCCTATGCCGTAGTTATTTTCCTGAGAAGTGGACTGGAAGGATCTGTTCTGGTGCAGCTTGTCATGGCGAAGTCAAAAGTTATGTCTCTCAAGACTTTATCAATGCACAGGTTGGAGCTTCTATCTTGTTGTACAGGGAGCTGTTTGGCAGACTTTAGGTAAAAACATCCCAGAGTATTTCTGGACTGACTCTTTACAGTATTGCACTGGATCAAGACAAATGGTTCATGGGGTCCATTTGTCAGTAACCGTCTGAAAGAGATTAGAACACTGACGACATAACAAGACTGGAGACGTATAGCCGGTGATCTGAATCCTGACAACCTTCCATCTCGAGGATCTTCTGCACAATAGCTGGCCATACACGGAAAGATTTTTCGCAGCCTTCGCCTTTGGGGCCAGATCCGACAGACCGCCTGCCAGGCGTGACCTTCAGAGACCCGGCCTGCTGCTCGCCATCAACTGTTACACCAAGCCTGTCGTGTTGTGGAACATAATCCGTCAACATTCCAGACCCTCCCGTTAATTGGAATGATCCCTTTGTTCTCGGCAGGCCAAGCCTCATCCGCTGGCCTTTCAAACTAGTTTGAAATCCTTGCCGGCTGTACTTAGAACTGTGCGATGGACATCGAAGCAAACAGTGTCCAGAGGAAAGAAAATGCTGTTGCGGCTGTTGGAAAGTGCATTTTGCTATATGTTAAATCATGCAAACAGAAAAATCGATCAAAGTGGATGAAATCATGGATAGGAGAGCAAGACAGCTTTAGTCACATGAGTCTGATGCAGCACCTGAGAGAAAATGAACCGGACGATTACAAGAATTATTTGCGAATGGACCACAGCGATTATGATATGCTGTTAGGTAAGCATGTATGGATTTTTCTCGTTATTATGTTAAATGTTTGATCTGTCTCAGTCTCATCCTTGGCTTCGACAATACGAAAGTGACTGAGGTATGAGCGATGCTAGTAATACCATTCCTTATGCAGCCAGTCCCTGTTAAGAATGGTATGAAAATATCAGGAACAGCTGGCACGTGCATTTCGGTGTGCTTGACAAAGTGATATGCGAGCAACTTCTGGATCGGTGAGGAAAGCAACGGGAAACTACCTCACTCATTTCCTTAGTACGCTTCTCCAGTGATGCCTAGGTCATCTATGACAGCTGTTAGCATAGCTGTGGAGGATCAAATCAGCCTTCGGGCCGAGTACCAAACATACACAACACATACATAATGATTTGTTTTGCGTAGCTATTACTGGTGAACAGTCTAGTTGAAAGTGTATTTGCTGTAGATATTGTAGCTTCTAAGCTGAGGAGGAAAGGAGGATACTGAAGAACGCTTGATTGCAACACTGCGACACCTCATGTTTTAATTGTCAGAGACACGGCCGCTCTTTGTACATTTCAATAAATTTCTCTAGCAGTGCCTTTGTCCACTCCATGCTTTCCTTACAAGAGGCTTGATCTGTGAGGCAAGGTCCTTCCGTTGAGGCGCTGACAACAAGTCTCGCCTGTAGCAGATAGCGCCTCGAACTGACCTCCCTCACTAACGAGCAGTCCTAACCTGTAGGAACACGTCACAAAAGGCCTCGTCTGTCACAATTCCTTTCCGTGCATGGCCAGCTAATCTCTGATTGACTCCCAATGGTGGAAGGAGCCAGATTGGTTAAAGCTGGAAGAAAAGGACTGGCCCCTATTATGTGTTAATGCAGACGATGAAATTCGACAAGAGAAGAAAAAGTAGTCTCCATGCTTGGTTACTACTTTGCACCAAGACGCAGCATGGCATCTACGATGGTTTTCCATATTTACTCAGACCATTAGACTGAGCTTTCTTGCCAGAACGCTGAGGCAGATAAGGTGTGAAAGCGATGACCTCACAGTTGATGAAACAGAAGAGGCTGAAAGAGGGCTTCTGAAGCCTGTCCAGACAGAAGCAATAGGAAAGGGAGAACATGACAGTATGAAATCACTTTGCACTTTCATTGATCGGGATGACCTAAGGCTGAAAACAAAAATTACTCAAAGAGAAGACGATGAAAACTTCAGATACCCTATTTTATTACCTTCCAAACACAGAATGAAAAACCTTCTGATAGAAGAGTACCATGTGAAACCTTCATACGCTGGAGTTCAGATGTCATTGGGAGGGTTGAGAGGCAGGAAGACAGTTCATGGAGTAATATCCAAATGTATTATCTGCGGAAGATTTGAGTCGAACAAGACAATGGCTGAGCCTGCACCGCTGCCAAAGGACAGGGTAAATGATGCTTTGGTTTTTGAAGTAACTGAAGTGGACCTTGCCAGACCGCTTTACCTGAAGAATGGTGAGAGGGTATGGATCGTGCTGTACATTTGGAGTTGGTTCTGAGTCTCTCGACAGATGCATTCCTCCAGGGTTTGAGGAGGTTTATCACAAGAAGAGGAAGGCCTCGTGTAATTTATAGGTTCGTTCCAACTCCCAAGAGTTTCTGACCGTCACCGGCGGGTTCATGCATCGCCCTGTGCGTATGCGCCGGTTTGGGATTGGTCAGCGGCTGGTCCCGAACTTGATCGTGTTGGAACCCTTCCTAGACAGCAATCTGACGTGTAAGCAAAGAGTTTGGCACGTATTACCTTGCCCTGTTTAGTTGTTTGTAGATTCGTGAGAAAAAGGAAAAGGTAAATACAACAAGTATTTTAAAAATTAATACAGAATGAAATACACACACACACACACATGGTTTATATTCGTTTTAATTGGTTAGGGAGGGATAGGCCCTATCTGCCTCGAAGCCTTAGGCCTGTATTTCACTGTTAAGGAACTATGATTTAAGAAACTAGGATCAAAGAAATGTTATAGTCCTTGATAAAAGAACTTGGATGAAACATAAATGTTTATACGTATCTAAATATTTGCGATTAAGGAAATATAGCGAGATACTGAATGATATTAAAGGAGATTATGGTTGGGGATGTAAGGAAGAAGATAAACATTTTTCAGCTCCCAATACTCGGCAGAAAATGCTGTGTAAGGGAACTGCTGATATTGTCACATTTTTGTTAGGCATCGTAAATCTCAAACTACAAACGTAAAAACAAATTTACAAGCTGCTTTACGTCACACTGATACAGATAGGTCATGGCGACAATGGGATAGGGAAGGGCTAGGAGTAGGAAGGAAGCGACCGTTGTCTTAATTAAGGTACACATTTGCCTGGTGTAAAAATGAGGAAACCACGGAAAACCATCTTCATGGCTGCCGACAGTGGGGTTCAAACCCACTATCTCCTGAATACAAGCTCACAGCTGCGTGCCCAACTCGCTCGGTATAAAATAAATACATTTGCACGATCTTTATTATTTATCATCATAATTCACTATTATCAAAGGTCACTGTCACAACCTTCGTTTCATAAAAGTCGCGGGTCCAATTCCTGGCCAGGTCCAGTTAATTCCACGAACCCGGGAACTGGGTGTTCGTGTTCGTCTCAATACATGCTCTTCATAGACACACAACTTAGTGCCAACCAACCAACCAACCAACCAACCAACCAACCAACCAACCAACCAACCAATGGAGAAACACGTGATAGCAAATACATCCCTCCTCAACATGTAGAACACAGTTCGCTCCCAGGCCCCACTAGGGTGAAAGGAAAGCAGTGGAACAAGTAATAAGCAGGTTTCTGTTTTGATGTACCAGGATTACCTACAAGTTTTAAATAACTAATTAACTTTTATGTGGCCGTGACCTACCCTTTTCTACCATTAGAAAAAACAACAGCTATAATAATCGCTACCGAGTTTGGACAGTGAAATCAGAATTCCACTAGCAACAATAAAACTTACGCAAATAATTTTCTCACTTCCTTGGTGCGGATAACTGCATATCCAACTCATCTCCACTGGATGAAGATTCAACGAAATCCCCGTACCTTTCCATTTTTATTGCATATTTATTAATTCGTTATTTACTAATTATTACTACTAATTTATTATTTCTACTCCTCAATTCACAAGTACCTTAACAGAATTCATTAACAGATTTAGAAATAATTATTACTGCTTAGAGGTTATGGCAATGTTATCAAACCACATGGGAGAGGAACAAGGAACACAACAGCAGTGGAAACGCACGTGGTCTGTCCAGTGAGCTTCCTCTCTCGCGCATGTATTCCATTGCGCATATCCGTACTATTGGACGAGTTCTGGCGGTCAGTAACTGCAGTTTGAGGTATGTTGGAACGCCACATTTGAGTACATACATCAGTCCGGGATTGGTTTTTGTGTGTTGGAACGCTTTCTCTCAACTGCACATGCGTCGGACGGTCAGGGACTCGTGTTGGAACGAACCTTATAGCGACAGTGGCAAAAATTTCACTGGAGCAAATAGCTTGATGACCTCACTAGAGTGGAGCAAGCTAAAGGAGGTTGCAACCATTCAGAGAATCCAGTGGAAATTCATTCCACACACTGCCGCATGGTGGGAGAGGGTGGTGCAAATGATAAAGAAACTATTAAGGAGGACACTTGGAAGGGCTAACGCCAGAGTCCTGACCTACCTGCTCGAAGACCCAGACGACTTGGCACCACTGACTCCTGCAATGTTCCTGCAGGACAATCTTTCAGTTGGGGTGGCAGACCTTGACCACCTGAATGCTATAGATATAAGGAAGAGAGCAAAGTACGTTCACCATCTGCGGGAGCAGCTGAGGAGAAAGTTTTGGGAGGAGTATCTGAGTGTTTTGGTGCAGCAGCAGACTGGGAAGGTACACAAGGAACCTTTGAAGGTTGGTTATATAGTTCTTGTTGGTTCTGATGATAAAAAAAGACTGGGATGGCCTGTTGCTAGAGTGGTAGAGGTAATCCCAGGACAAGATGGTCATATGAGAGTAGTGAAAGTTAGAGTTGCAGGAAGAGATATTATCAGAACTATTCAACAAATTTTTCCCTTGGAAGTGTCTTCACCAGAGGATGTACCACATCTGGAAGGAGATAATGATGTCAACCTGAGAACCGACGTTCCAGCTCTGGAGCCTTCAGTCTTGAAGACTAGGAGTGGGCGTTCAGTGAATGTACCAGTTCGGTTTAGAGAGTAATCTAATGATGATAATTTTTAGGGTGATCATTTTGATTTTATTGTATAACAAAAAATCAAGGTGGGAAGTATGTCACGTTCTGTCCGCTTGTAGAGATCTAACCGAGTGAAATAACTTTACATTTGACGTGCTTTGACGCATGGGGACGAGACAGTCAGTTGTTATGTTATGTATATAGATGTGTCGCAAATACAACCTTACCTTTAATAAAGTAATTTGTTGTTACTGTTTCCGTAAATAAAAAGTGCCTGCATTTTTGACGAACCAGTCTGCCAGGTAGGTTTTCTAGTTTGAATAGAACACAGGGAGCCCTCTGGAGTATTAAGCCCTACCTCAGCATACGGGGCTCTGCTGAAGTTTGATCATTTATTTCCCTAGCTACTCGTGGGAGCAGAAAGTGGAACCCTAGTCTGGCAGTATCAAAACAGGCTCAGTAAGAAACAAAGAGTGTATACTCCAGTCCCTATAGATTATGAAAGCAATAAAAGACTCCTGCGTTTCCTGGTTGTTTCCAGGGTCGACATAGTTTTCTTAATGCAAGTTCTTTTCTAATCAGTAATTCTGTAGAAGAAATAGTGGTGAAGTTGACAAGATGCGTAAGCTTCATGATGCATACATACTAATCAAGACATCAAAGGCTGAACCCTTAAAGCAAATTGTTGGGGAAAGTTGAAGTTTCCATCGAGAAACACAAAACTCTAAACTCCAGCAAGGGAGTTATGTTCACAGAGATTTGGCTAAGGCTTCTGATGATGACATGATCTTTGCTCATTGAGGAGTAACTTAAATGAGAAGATTAATGAGGTGTGTCTGTGATAAGATCTTCAATACGGGCACTTTAGTTTCAAATTTCGACACCCAGACAATTGCAAGTAATCAACTTCATTTTCCGTATCAAAATTTAATCACTAAGTTTTACAATATTTAAAATTCTTCCACCGTTTTGATACTTGTTTTTTGCCTTTTTGCAAATTTTTTTTTATTTGTCAACAGTACATGTTTCGTTCCTTATTTAGGAACATCCTCAGCTGTTATTGTAGCTTACGTGAATTGCTAAGATTTAAAATACATTAATTTGCAGGTACGGTACATTGATTCATTTAAAAACTACTGAAATACCAATTAAATTAAATGATATTAAAAACAATGTAGGGGTTAGTGTGTTAATAATGTGAGAGCAGATGATTACATAGTTGGTCAGCTTAAAAAATACGTCTATTCATTTGAATAGTTGTTACAAAAAAAAAAATTGTTACATTAAAAAGTCTGTTTGCGGTTAAAAGTTTTAAAAAATGTTTGACTTCGTAACACCGTTCAGATTTATTAATTTTTTATCTTCTGTTCCTTCCAGGTAAGTTGTTATATATTATGAGTTTGCTTATGGTGCCTTTGATTGAGTCTAATGTGGAACTTTGAAGCTGATTGCTGAACAATATTTGTGAAGGGAGCTTCGTTTCAATTTCTGAAATGAAATAAAATAAGGAAATGGAAATTTGTTAAAAAAAACATGTCTTTGCATGATAACTAAAAGTATTAAAAAAGTTCATTACCTTGCTATGGTAGACTCCAATTCTACTGTGACCCTGGAGGGACGTTTGTTGCTGCTTTGCGTCTTGTGTAGTAATGGTGTGTGCGTTCCGTTGTATGCTCCTCCTTACGGGGAGGCAAGGTTGCGGAGAGGGGAGGGGGCGTCGGTTAATGTGACAATCAAATAGCTCCTCAATTCTAATCACGTAGGCTGATTGGACCTTGAACCAACCCTCAGATCCAATTAAAAATCTGTGACCTGGCCGGGAATCGAACCCGAGGTCTCCGGGTAAGAAGCAAACATGCTACCCCTACACCGTGGGGCCAGCAATAACATTATTATAGGTCACACGTAAATGGGGTGGTTTCGCAGCAGTCCACTGTGAATCAGACGCTGCAGTGCTTTTAGATAAGCCATAAAAGACAGAGTTGCCACTTATGCCAGCTCCATCATCCTGATGTTCCCTTCTCCACCTTCGCTGCTGGTGTAGACTTCACTCATATCCTTTGGTATGGGTTCTGTGGATTTATGAGGTATTTCCTACACTAAGTATCCACAATCCTTCCTGGAGAAACCCATCCACTGAAGACCATTGGTCTCCCCAGAGTCTCAGGATTATTTTCAATGCCTGACATTCAGTGTCGAGTCACCGGCTGTTAGTTAGTCATCAATGATCTGCATTTAGGGCGGTCACCCAGGTGGCAGATTCCCTATCAGTTGTTTACCTCATATTTACATTTATTTATAATTTCTTATCTAGCTTTTTCTTAAACATTTTCAACGAACTTGGAAACTGATTCAACATTACCCTTGATAATTTATTCCAATTCTTTACTCCTCATCCCATGAATGAATATCAGCCCCAATCTGTCCTCTTGAATTCCAACTTTATCTTCATATTAAGCTTATTCTTCTACTTATATTCCTCGCCAACTCACCAATGACAGCTCGAAATATACCACATATTATGAGCTGCAACTCCCATATTTGTTCCATATTGAAGTTGACCATATATCAAGAATATTACAATAATATTTAATAAGACAACCTATTCTGTGTATTTATGAGGTATTTCCTTCACCAAGTATCCACAATCCTTCCTGAAGAAACCCATCCACTGAACACTGTTGGTCTCCCCAGAGTCTCAGGATTATTTTCAATGCCTGACATTCAGTGTCGAGTCACCAGTTGAGCTTCACTGGAATAACCATTGAATAGGTGGTCTACCTACATATTCTTGTAATATTCTTGATACACATACCACATACTCGAGCATTTCGTCTCCTTACTCCCAAGTCTTCCCAGTCCAAAGTTTGCAACATTTTAGTAACACTACTCCATTGTTGCAAATCACCCAGAACAAATCATGTTGTTTCTTTTGAATTTCTTCCAGTTCTCGTATCAAGTATTCCTGGTGAATGTCCCATACAGTGGAGCCATACTCTATCTGCAGTCTTACCAGAGACTTATACGCCCTCTCCTTTACATCCTTACTACAACCCCTAAATACTCTCATAACCATGTCAGAGATCTGTAACCTTTCTTAACAACCCCGTTAACATGATTACCCCAATGAAGATCATTTCTTATATTACCACCTAGGTACTTACATTGTTCCCCATGAGATACTATCACCCCATCAACACAATAATTAAAACTGAGAGGCCTTTTCGTCTTGGTGAACCTTACAACTTGACCTTGCATCCCATTTACGTTCATACCATTGTCTGCTGTCCATCTCACTACATTGTTTTAAGTCCCCCTGCAGTCGCTCACAAACCTGCAATTCATTCAGTACTCTATAGAGTACATCATCATCTGCAAATATCCTTATCTGCGATTCCAGATCTTTACGCATAACATTTGTATATATAAGAAAATATAAAGGTCCAATAATACTGTCCTGGGGGACCCCCGTCTTAATCATTACAGGATCAGATAACGCTTCACCTACTCTAAATTCTCCGAGTTCTGTTTTCTAGAGATGTAGCCACTCATTCAACCACTCTTTTGTCTAGTCCAAGTACCCTCATTTTTGTCAGTAATCTTCCATGATCTACCCTATCAAAAGCCTTGGATAGGTCAATAGCCATACAGTCCATTTGACCTCCTGAATCTAAAATATCTGCTATATCTTGCTAGCATCCTACAAGTTGAGCTTCACTAGAATAACCTTTCCTAAATCCAAACTGCCTTGTATCAAACCAGTTAGTAATTTCGCAGTGTACAGTGTATTCCATTACTGGAGCCATTAAGTTAAATTTCTTAACAACTCAACTTAGGGAAAGCATAGTTCAAGAGCAGGAAATAAAATGTACACTACAGTTCCTTTCTAAATTTTTAACTTTTCGCTGCAATTTTTTGGGAACCTACTGTATTAATAACGTACTACTACTGATCGCAATGAAGCAACAATAAAAGTAGCAATCTATCACAAATGAAGCTAGGAAAAGAGCATAAAACTGAATCAATGTACTGCTTTTATAGGCATAGGCATACCTTGATGGGCATAGGAAATAAAGAGGAAGATTTTTCTCAAGTGGCAGAGTTTGTGGACAATGATTTTAGCTTAACAATGGTCTCAAGATAAGGAAGTCAAAACGGTAGCATCGCCTGTTAGTCGACAACACACCTGTACTAACATCACTCTAGATCACAATTTCCCAAACGTTTTGTCTCTGAGAACCCCTGAACATATCGCATGCATGTCCAAAGACCCCTTACGCCCAGAACATAATACTGCATTCTGTAAACAAAGAGCAGAATTTTATAATGTTACCCTGATTGATTTTATTCATATAATTTAGGACTAATATTTACTTTCTTTGAGTTTAATTTAACTTCATTTACATAAAGATACTTTTTTTTTTTTTTGCTATTTGCTTTACGTCGCACCGACACAGGTAGGTCTTATGGCGACGATGGGAAAGGATAGGCCTAGGAATTGGAAGGAAGCGGCCGTGGCCTTAATTAAGGTACAGCCCCGGCATTCGCCTGGTGTGAAAATGGGAAACCACGGAAAACCATCTTCAGGGCTGCCGACAGTGGGGCTCGAACCCACTATCTCCCGATTACTGGATACTGGCCGCACTTAAGCGACTGCAGCTATCGAGCTCGGTTAAAAGATACTTTTAAAAAAAAACACAGAAATTATAAAACAATTTGACACTTGGCTAATAATTACAACAGTCTGGATTTAGAAACTTACTTCAAAACTTCACCTGTTGTGGTTGTTGGATCACTGAAACGGATAGTGCAATTTTCCAAAGACCAACCGTTTTACAATCTTTAGTCACTCGAACCGATGATCGGCCTCTATATTAGCTCCGTTTCTGTACTTCATTTTCATTTGTGTGAGAGCAGGAAAGGTACACTCACACAGGCATGTTGTCACGAAGGGCATTAAACGCAATATTTTCTTTCTAGAAATTGTAGGATATAGGAGATGTCATGGACCCAAAAGTCGATCAGAGACATGAGTTGTGATACATTCATAGAACTTCCTGGAGCCAAACATGTCACTCCATCTGAGTCTCCACCCATATCATACTTAAATTTATTTTTAAATTTCTGCCAAGATACTTTGCCTTGTTAATCTTCAATAATGCCAATATAGTTGGTCCATTATTGGACATTATAAATTTTATTTATAATTACAAATTTACTCATTCAGAACAAATATTTCAGGTTCCCTATTGGGATCAACATCTCTATCATAGTTGATCTTCTTCAAGGGCAGGCAGATCATGTTCAGTTTCAAAGAAGGGATTACTGATCCACGAGATTTTCTCAGCCAGAGGCGGAAAATATACTAGCAATTTCAAGTGTCCCACACTTACACTGCCTTGTAGTATTTCTTCTTTTCCCGCTGCTAACTTGTACCAATTATCAGCCAAGTTAAGAGTTACATATGCTGTAAGTTATACAACAGTGAAGACATAATTAAATTTAGTGTGATGGTCTATGAATTGTGTGTACAATAAAATTTCACTCTCCAAATACCTACATTATTCTTCAGATCCTTTTGATTATCTTTGCGGCCCCCTCCAGAGGTCTGCGGCTCACAGTTTGGGAATGGCTGTTCGAATAATAATAATAATAATGTTATTTGTTTTACGTCCCACTAACTACTTTTACAGTCTTCGGAGACGCCGAGGTGCCGGAATTTAGTCCTGCAGGAGTTCTTTTACGTGCCAGTAAATCTGCCGACACGAGGCTGTCGTATTTGAGCACTTTCAAATACCACCGGACTGAGCCAGGATCGAACCTGCCAAGTTGGGGTTAGAAGGCCAGCACCTTAACCGTCTGAGCCACTCAGCCCGGCAATGGCTGTTCTAGATGGATCAAAGTTCAAACAAAAACATCAGTTCTGCTATCTTGGCAGTGTAGTAACAACACAACCAATCATCTCAGAAATCACTAGTAGAGTACAGAATGGAGCAGTTTCATCATCTTGTGAGAAAACTTCTTTGGGATAAGCAAGTTCCATTAAGATCAAAATGAATATGCTACAGCTTCTTTGTACCAGTTACCTCACACAGTCTAGAAATCTGCATCCAAACAAACAGAAATATCAGCAAACTATAAGAACTATGATTCAGAAAACAAGGAGGGACAAAATAACGAACAACAAGATACATCATCGTGTCCAAGTGAAACAACCCGTAGGTGAGATCTGTGTTGAAGCCGGGCTGAAATGGTTTAGTCATTTCAAAAGAATGGATCCACAAAGAACAGCTAGAGTGTGGTTTGACAAGTAACTCAAAGGCAAAAGGTCAAGAAGTCGGCTAAGGAAGATATGGAGTGATCAGATTAGAAATGATCTAGCTGGGCAAGGTCTGGATTTTCAGCAGGTTATAGAAGAAAACATATACATGGATAGAAATAAGTGGAGAACGCTCATTCACCACATGTGGGAAACTGGAACTGCTTCAGGATAATATGAAGTGTTAATAGAGGATAGCTGCTCAGTTGTTCATCACCTTAAAACAATAACCACCACCACCCTCACCACCTGCAAAGTACAGTATAATGGCCTGATTTTTCATTTGTTCCTTTCCATTACATATGAAGACTGAATAAAATGGTGACAACATAGATATTACCAAAATTTTCTTTTAGTCATCAGTAAAATTCCATTACAATAAAATTACAATTCAATACAATAAGCAGTGAAGTTCTGGACCTTTATGCCAAATGTGCAGCAGCTGTACCTAGAATGCTGTTCAGCAAGGTAGTCTCGGTTGATCAAATCGATAGAATGCTCTATTTCTTGGAGCATTCATGAAATATCAGGAAACCTGGTGCCTTTCTTTCAAGTGAAGAAGTAAATCCAAGTCTAAGGATTCATGTCGGGGAAATATGGGGGATGTTCTGCAATACAGTCGTCATTACTTCCATCACAGCAATGTGCACTGTCATGCAAGGTGGATTGTCTCCCAAGAAATGTAAGTTTTTTTTTGCATAGCTAAATGCAAATCCTGCTCAGACAACTACGGAATTATCAACACAAAATCGAACAGGGGAAATGAGGAGTAGGTTTAATAATGAATAAGAAAATAGGGCAGCGGGTAATGTACTGTACGACCAGCATAGTGAAAGGATTATTGTGGTCAAGATAGCCAATGCCCACCACAATAGTGCAGGTCTATACGCCTACTAGTTCAGCGGATGACGAAGAAATCAAAAGAATATATGAAGAGATAGAAGATTTAATACAATATGTAAAAGGTGATGAGAATCTAATTGTGATAGGAGACTGGAATGCAGTGGTAGGCCAAAGAAGAGAAGGTAATACAGTAGGAGAATTCGGATTGGGAAAAAGGAATGAAAGAGGAAGCCGACTGGTTGAATTCTACACCGATCACAATTTAATCCTGGCTAATACTTGGTTCAAACACCACAAAAGACTGCTGTATACATGGACGACATGCAAAACCTGAACATAAACCCCAAGGGCCCCCTGCTCAACATAACAGAAGAATTTTACATCACTCTAGATTAGTATACCAATCCAAATTACAACATAAGTGATATTACAGAAAAAACTAACTCATCTTCAATACAGTTATCCCCGCCCTAAAAAAATGTCACCTTAAGATAATCACTAAACAGAACATGACACGCGACAGAGAAACATAGGTCCACAAATGAAACCAATATATTAGATAAACTCAACACAATAGACCCCCATATTAAATTTACCACAGAAACCGAAAACAATCGCACTCTGAACTACTTGGACACAACGATAACCAGACATGAAGACCACCTTTCTTACAAAATATTTAGAAAACCCACGCATACCTCAAGTACAATCAAAATAGATTCCGTTCACCCCAACACACACAAAAGAGCAGCTTACTACAGCATGATACACAGAACATTTAATATACCGTTAACAAAAGAAGATTTAAACAAAGAATTACAATTAATTCATGACATAACTAAAAACAATGGATACAAGAAAGAAATGATCAACAAAATCATTCACAAAATAAAATCCCAACCCAAAACCAAATTAACAAAAGCAGACAAATCCAAGAAAGATTATGCACTATTCACCTTCAACAATTAACACATATACCCCATAACTAACGTTTTTAAAAAACATAAGAATAGCATTTAAAACTACACACAACAGTACCAACATCATACACAACATCAGGACAATCAACAGCAACAACAATTACAACCACTCAGGGGTATACCGTATCAAATGCAGTAACTGTGAGACAAGCTATGTTGGACGCACCGGTAGAAACTTTCTAACCCGATATAATGAACACATAAATGTGGTAAAACACAATCATTTTTACTCAATAGGCCAACATGTCGAAGACTATAAACACAGTTTCACAAACAACAAGAACGACATGCAAATCCTGAACACAAACCCCAAGGGCTCCCTGCTCAACATAACAAGAATTTTTTTTTGCTAGGGGCTTTACGTCGCACCGACACAGATAGCAGCATGAACAAAATTATTTATAGCCTAGAATGTAGTTCATAATTCCCTGACTTCATATACTGATTTTCATTACTCTTCAGCCATTTTCTCGTGATGCCTGTACATACAGACAGAAATGACAGAAAAGTGCATTTCCCTGTTACTGTGAACATGACCGATACAGAAATGCCATTCTTTTTAAGTTTTCAGCACTGTACAGACAAAACACTTTTATATATGTATGGTGGACAGATCTTCCAGCAGACTTCTGGAAGTTGCAGGAATGAAAAGAACCCGCGATCAACTGGATGACGAACTTTTTTAATGCCATAGCTGACTCTGGCTCTGTTCCCAGTGACTAGGCTAGAAGCATCACTGTGTCTGTCTTCAAGCAAAAAGGTGATCCAGCAGAATGTGCAAATTACCGTCCAATTCACCTCCTGTCGCACACAATGGAGATTATTTTAGAGAATCCTCTATCGACAGCTGCGTGACGTCGTCAGCATTAGTACCAACCAATGTGGCTTCGTCAAGAGTGCTGGAACAACTGACGCCATCTTAGCTGCCAGAATGCTCATTGAAAAGCACCGAGAGAAACAACAGCCACTGCATATTGCCTTCCTTGCTCTTGAAAAGCCTTTCGATCGTGTTCCACATCATGTGATCTGGTATGCACTTCGTGACCATGGTGTACCAGAAATGCTTTATCAATTTGATCAAGATGCTTTACACGACCACCACAATTCGTGTACATTGTGCTGCCTGCATATCCGAGAGCTTCCCAGTGAAAGTCTGTGTACACCAAGGCACTGCATTGTCCCCATTGCTCTTTGTTCTTGTCATGGACACAATTACACAGGACTTCCAGAGGAGTGTCCCGTGGACTCTCTTATACGCAGATGAGGTCACACTTGCTGATACCACCAGAAGTGGATTGCAGCATCAAGTTTAAGATTGGGAAAGCCACCTCTCACAATACAGTCTTAGACTGAACAAAAAGAAGGCTGAATATCTGGAAACCATCCCAAGCAATGGCTCTAGTGGAGAGAATATTTTTGATCAAGTGTTATTGCACAAGAAGAAGAAACCAGTTAAAAGATGCCCTCGAAAATTACGTTTCCTGGTTCTACAGTACCATCAAAACATTACATACATCAACTCGTTCACAAGTGGCGTAGTACTGGTTTCCGTAACTAAAAAGAAAACTCAGTGAAAGAGAACAGCACTCGCACAGGAAAGGTCAGAAGATAATACAGGCAGGGCTGCAAGTCAGTCCACATAAGTCGTTTTAGAGAGTAGCTCAGGAAAAGGGTATTTCACATTCATCAGCACGCAATGCAACAAAATTATTACATATGATCTTACTGGATTCATTCAGTCAATAACGTACAGCCTACAGATTTCATTGCAAGAATATTTTCCAATTGGCTAATGAACAGTGTCTGGCACTGCGGTCTAGATGTAGTGTGCCTTGCCTCTCACCCGGTTCGATTCCCGGCCAGGCCAGGGAACTTTGCCTGGTCCTCAGGGTGGATTTGCGGTCTACTCAGCCTATGTGATTACAATTGAGGAGCTATCTGACTGTGAGATGGTGACCCAAGTGTAGAAAGCCAAGAAAAATGACCAAGAGGATTTGTTGCACTGGCCATGCGTCACCTCGTAATCCCCAGGCCTTCAGGCTGAGCAGCAGTCGCCTGGTAGGCCTGGTAGGCCAAGGCGCATAAGGGCTGTACTGCCATGAGGTTTCTGATTAATGAATAATGTCCATGATGATATCGTGGATCTGAACTTTCTTATTATGAATGACAAAGCATGATTTTATTTGAGTGGGTATGTCTTTTTTTTACATTGCACCGACACAGATAGGTCTTATGGCGACAATGGGACAGGAAAGGGCTAGGAGTGGGAAGGAATGAAGGTCATCGGCCAAAATCGATCCACTGGCTAGAATTCAAAAAGATGACGAGCAATGATTATGAACATAAAACAGTCAGTGGATCCGACCTGCCAATGCCTCACCTTCCCAGAAACTATATTGAAAAATTAGTATTACGGACTCTGCCTAGCAACGACTTTACATAAGCGAATATTTGACCTGCTTATGAACTTCAGCTATATTTGTTTTCGGCGCAAGATAGTGATGTTCTGTTTACTCTCTTGACTGTGATTATTGTGTTTTGAACATTTACTGAATTGCTACGTTATGATACAATGTTAATTTTTTGCCTGTATTCAATGTGCTAGTTGTTGTAAGATCTTCGCAAATTGGCTGATGATGACACTTAAAATGTGTTGAAACCGGTCCCATTAAACAGGTTGTAACTACTTTTTACCATCTTATTACGGAGTATTGAAAGGTGGATCCTAACCTATAATATTGTACATCTTATTTCTCAAGTTGCGGTACTACAAGAGCAGCGTAGACTCACGGTGTTTCAAACGTTATGGTACTACTCACGAGTATAACATGTCACACAGGTAACGCAGACCTATGCTGTTTCTCACATAATGGCCCCACTCGTAGGCAACGCAAACCCATGGTGTTCTTCACACGGGTGTACTAATCACAGCGACTCGTACTATCCCGTGGTGTTCCTCACATAGTGGGTACTAAGCGCAGGCAACACAGACCAACAGTGTCGCTCATATAGTGATATTAATCACAGGCAATGCCCAGACACGTTGTGTTTCTCACAATGGTACTAATCACAGGCAATGTAAGCCCGTGGTGCTCCGTATATACTGGTACTAATCACGGGTACTGTAAACCCATAGTGACCCACCCACTATTGCTACTTGCAGTGGGGCTCTGCTGTTGCGGTCTTCACCAGCACCGAACAAGTGGCGTTTCAAGTTTCACAACCGGTACGTATTCAAAACTGCCGTCCGCAATTGTTTCATTTCTTGACATTGGGGTTTTTGGATGTAACTCAAAGGTCAGGTAGCCATTCCGGAGAGCTGACCTGAAGCTAAAGCCCCTGTCTTCACCGAGAGGCGAGAGTGATAATATTCAAGTGCTACCCCAGATTCAATGGCTTGAGTGTTGTAAGGTACAGTTAGTCTAGTATTTTTGAGTTAACCTTGTTAATTATTCTAATTAAACTCCACTGTTATCAAATACAGAACTGATGAATCTTTAGATGCTGTAACATCATTTAAAACCAATACGAAAACATGAAGACTTCAAATCTGACTGTAATGACAGACACACTCGCAAAGGCGATCGTGAAGTTGAGAACCAACCATTTACCAACAACAAAGAACATAGGTATTGATCATTACTGAATACTGTCACAGTTTAAAGACTGAAGAGAAATACAAGCATTATTCCACTTGTCGATCGCAGAATGTACAGTCATTTAAGATTATTTCGTTATGAATTTGTAAATCATGTTGATATCTACATATTTGCAATTTCTATGTTACATAGTACCTGTAAATGTTTTTAAGACTTTCCATTGGGGAGTAGGTATGAAATTAACTCATCTTCATATTACATCGTTTAAATGTAAACAGATTGACAGTTCTCTCATTCTCTGGGTAAACTATCAGTGAAGTTACCGGTACGCATTGTAAGCAGCCTATTATTATTATTTTCCTATCTGGTATAATAGGTATTATGGCAACGATGGGATAGGAATGGGAAGGAAGTGAATGTGGACTTAATGTACAACCCCAGCATTTGCCTGGTTCGAAAATGGAAAACCACGGAAAACCATCTTCAGGGCTGATGATAATGGGGTTCAAACCCACTATCTCCTGAATGCAAGCTACCGGTACTGCCTATGTGAGTCAAGCCACATAGCCACTTGCTCAGTGAATAAAGTATATATCTACAGTTCTGTAGACCAAACTATTATGTTCGAGTTCGGAGATTGTTTATGAAATAACCAACAGGCTTATACAGAGTCCAGTAACACCATTATTTTCTTAGGTTTTATTTCACATTAGTCATGTAGGTATGGAATTTTAAATGTATATTCCAATATTTTTTATGGTAGGCGGAACGCAGGAAGTGCCCGTTTTTAAATGCGTTTCAATCACACGTCCAGTTAAAGAAAGTAGCCTATTCCTAAAAAAAACCACATCGGATCGATTCAAAATTTTAACACAATACACAATGGAATGTTTTATGTGTTGTTCATAAATTTCAGAATTTTATGTTCCCAAGAAAAAAGCTGCTATCATTTTGTAAGACATCTCTTTCTCGGCTCAGGGTAGTTGGAAAATAGTGTTTGACACGTTGTAGTCTTTATATATCCTACGATTATGCTGTATGACTGAAATACGTAAATTAGTTCAATTCCTTTATATCAGTTTGTATGTTTAATGGATCACTGGCTGGCCGATACAAGGAAAGACAAGACGTTGCCGTGGTTGTAGCACTACCTCATTTGTATACACATCGGTAGAAGTACGTTATTTTGCAACCGTTTTATACAATGGCTGTGGCGACAACAGATGTCTAAAAACAACTATTTTGCCCAGCACTAATTGCTGCTAATGACAAACCTGTTGTGTAGCTAACATAGTGGTACTACTTGCAAGTAAAGGTGACCCACGGTTTTCCCTGTATGATGATACCAATAACAAGTTGTTTCATGGTTCTAATTAAATCATCGCCTCTTACAACAGGCAGGGGATACGTGGGTGTATTCTTCGTCTGCGTCTCCCACCCACAGGGGTGTTCACCTGATTTAAGCACAAGTGAATTTTATCTATTGGGAACTCCCAAAGGCAAAGTTTACAGGAATAATTCTGGAACTGCAGAAGAATTAAAAATCGAAATTAGGAACAGTGGGGGTTTAAGTGTTCATGAACTGTTTCGAAGTCTTCTGAAGCTTGAATCACAGCTCAAGGAGATAACTTTCAACATCGTCTATAATACTGGCAGTTCAGTTTCCCTTACTAATTTATTTATTTATCTATCCTGAGCAAGTATTTAACTGGCGAGCTCTGTTTTGTTTGGTTTCTATAGGCATAATCATATCAGTTCTTTGAGACTACTACATGCACTCGCTGTCACCGCTTCTGTGCACTCCTATACCTCTTTACTCCGCTATACAGACTTAAATTATACTCACTGTATAAACTTAATCCAATCGCATTGACCCATCTTTTTTATTTTTCGTTATGTTAAATCGTATTCACCTTCCCATCTTCCTTTAATGGATGTTACATTTGCTGGCGAGATGTAGTGTTTACTGTCTTCTGGTATGGGCTATATCAAATTTGTTACTTTCATTGACCTGTCTCAGTCTCATCCTTGGCTTTGAAAATATGAAAATGACTGGGGTATGAGTGATGCTAGTAATACCATTCCTTATGCAGCCAGTCCCTGTTATGAATGGTGTGAAAATATCGCTTATAGGGTTGGTTGGTGCATGCATTTCAGTGGGCTTCGCAGACTGATAGGTAATAGCAACAGCTGGCTCGGTAAGGTAAGCAACGGGAAACTACCTCACTCCTCATTTCCCTAGTACGCCTCTTCAGTGACGCCTAGGCTATTTATGACAGCTGTTGGCGGAGCTGCAGAGGATCAAACCAGCCTTCGGGCTGAATAGCCAACACATACACATACATTAGGCCATACCCTCCCTCTACTTCTTTGTAATGTTCGATATACCACAAGTACAAGACTTTTCTTCCTCCGTTTTGTTTTTTCTAGAAACATGACCGATTCTCTCGACTGAAAATGATATCATCATATGTACACTGACTGAGCAAATGTCATGGGATAGCGGAGCATTGATGCACAGGTGTGTTGTCTGCACTCCACACGCCCCCTGAGCCAGCGGCAGTTGTATAGGAGACCTTGTGAGCAGTGGCTGTGCATGTGACAGGTGTAACATGGAACGTCGTGAGCTGACACCGTTCGAACGGGGTATGGTGGTCGGTGCCCGACAGATGGGAAGTGCGATTTCGAAAGCGGCGCGGGAATTCAGCTTCACACGATCAACCGTGTCCGGGGTGTATCGTGAATGGTTGAATGCGGGTGTCACCGTCCACAACAGACGAACGACCGGCCATCCAGCCACCCTCAATGACCGTGACCGGCGACATCCGAGACGGATTGTCAATAGTGACAGACGGGCAAACGTGCAACAAATCACGGCTCAGTTCAACACAGGCCGTGCTAGACATGTCTCCCAGTGGACAATCCGTAGGGACATGGGTTCTATGGGTTATGGGAGCCAGCGCCGCACACGGTTGCCACTGTTAACCTGGCGTCATCGGGCACGACATACATTTGTCGCCAGTCACCAGGGATGGACACTGGAACAATGGTGTAACGTGATATGGTCGGACGACTCACGATTTCAACTGCATCATGCCGATGGGAGGCACCGTGTATGGCGAAGACCACATGAAGCGATGGATCCCACCTGCCTCGAAGGTGTGGTCCAGGCCACTGGTGTCTCTTATGGTCTGGGGTGCATTTTCCTGGTATGGAATGGGTCCCCTAGTTGTTCTGGAAGAGACTTTGAATGGTACACAGTATGTTGAGCTGCTCGGAGACAATCTCCACCCATTTTTGGCCTTCCAGCGCCCAGGCGGTTCTGCGGTGTTTCAAGGTGATAACGCGCCGCCACATCGCTCCGTCGCCTGGGAATGGTTCCAGGAACATGCAGCAGAGGTCCAACGACTGCCATGGCCACCCAGAAGCCCCGATATGAACCCTATCGAGCATATCTGGGATGTCCTTGAGCGCAGGCTCCGTGACATGGATCCTGCACCCATGAACAGACCAGCATTGGCGGCCGCTCTGCAAACCATTTGTTGTCAGCTGCGTCCAGAGGACTACCAGGGACTTGTCGACTCACTTCCACGGCGTCTCACTGCAGTTCGCAGGGTTAGGCGACTATCCCATGCCATTTGCTAAGTCAGTGTACATTACATTGTCCCCAATATCTTTTATGAAGGTCCCTAAAGCCTATTTTTGTGCATCGATTGTGCCCTATTGTATATCGACCGGAAAATAATATTTTTAAGGTTGAAGCTCCCTCTAAACGGGCATGTTCTGGCATACAGGGTAAAATGTACTGAAAGCGCAAAAGTCTGAAATAAAGACAATAACTTTCTTCGGCGTATCCGAGTTATTTCTGGGGTTGCCGGAGCCAGCCTGGTTTATTTTGCTTTTGGCCAGGGGTTGAAGGCTGGACGCCCTTCTTGATGCCACGACTTTTCAAGTGAAATGTCAATGCAGATTTCAAACCTCACCCTTCCAGGTGGAAAGCCAGCAGCTACTAAATTAATGACACCCCTACTGGAATCAAGAGAATGGTCAAAATACAATGGTTCATTTTGAGCAATTCTGCACGAACCACCTCCTGGTGAATCAAACTGTGATCTGCTGCAAAGGAACGAGTTTAGACAGACTAATTTTGACTAAGTCAACCAAAAAACCTGTTATAACAGGAGCACAGTCTGTTGCTACAGGTATGCATTCAGTCCAGCACAGACACATTTTGGCAGACTGAAAAAACAGCACTAAATGTGTCTAGTATGGCTATAGTTGTCTTCAGAAGAATTAAGTCTAAGAACTCTTCAGTTACTTGAAGTGAACTGTCTATTACATGACCAAGCAGCTGTGCACCATCCACAATATCTGTACTTTCATTGGTTGCAATTGAAAAAGACTGTAAAATTCTTGCAGATCTTCTCAAGCTGTACTCAGATGTCTTCTGCAAGCTTATCGCCATGTGTTAGAATAAAATAGAATTGAATAAAATAGAACGTCAAAATCAAGACGTAGGCAGCCTAGATGGCATGAAATAAAAATGTCTATATACGATAGCTAAGGACATATGGTGTGGTGGTGGTAGTAGTAGTAGTAGTAGTAGTAGGTTTTTTTTACGTGCTACTTTACGTCGCACTGACAAAGATAGGTCTTATGGCGAAGATGGGATAGGAAAGGGCTAGGTGTGGGGAAGGAAGCGGCCGTGGCCTTAAATAAGGTACAGCCCCAGCATTTGCCTGGTGTGAAAATAGGAAATCATGGAAAAACATCTTCAGAGCTGCCAACAGTGGGGTTCGAACCCACTATCTCCCAAATACTGAATACTGGCCGCACTTAAGGGGCTGCAGCTATCGAGCTCAGTGTAGTACTACCATAATGTATTTTTAAGCGTTCTACCTGGAAGAGAAGATTTATAAAATTATGCCATTAGAGAAAGGGTACAAGATACAATCAGCCAAACCCGAATTCCTTGCAGATACACCAAAAATTTCAGGGTAAAGGTTTTTATTTATGATTATATCAAAAGAAGACTTCAAGAAAACTGGGTTGTTGAAGTAAAAGAGAACTTGAAGATGGACACAGCTGGCTTCTTGATGGAACATTGTCAATCCACAAGTTTACTGTTCTAGGATTCTTAATAAGGTTTGGAGTCAATCCAAAGATGGCCACAATGAAATAAGAATCCTACTGATTTCTACCTTATTAATGAGTAAAGAACAAAATAGTTAAATATAAACAGGTGTATTTTATGGAGTTTAATTAAAAGCCCATCCAGTTAAACACGATTTTCGTTATTAATATTAGGACATTCTGAGTTTGATTTATGGAAAATATAAAATATCATTACAGCCTTTCGGAAAAAGGGTCAACCAGAGAAACACATTGGGAACCGCCTTAGATGTTAAAAATATATTAGCAGAATTTGTAAGAAGAGAGTTTTCAATAAACTTATTTTTTTTTGCAGATCCAACAGTTTCATTTTGAACCAAAGATCATTCACATTGTGACAATCTTGACTCACATGGATAAATACACATTTCTATCCTCACAATTTGTCAACTCCAAAATTCTGTCCCATTTGAGTTAGGCCACGAGCAAATCAGCTTTGATCTTTGCAATGGGAAAAAGTCCTTAAAACACAACCTTTCTGGAAAGTAAAGGAAAATATTTACAATCACTGAACTTAAATCACTTTATTATGCATAGCCAAATTGCACAATATGTTTACAATATTTCAAACATTTAATTATTTTATAATATAAGAGCACACAATGAGACAGGCATGATTCTTAGAAAATATGGCTGTTGGCATGTATCATGCTCCTGGCACATAATCCTATCTCATTTCCTAGCATTTTTAATAATTTGATAGAAGTCTGAAAATATGCAGGAATGATTAGATCTGAAAAAGACAATCACAAGCTATTATTATAATTATTATCAACATGTTTGTATGGTGAATGATATTCATATAATAGTTTCTCGAGTGTGTTGGCCATGGATTCTCCAAAACACAAATTACTGAATTATTTTACCCTTACATGACAAATTGCCTGCAAGTTGTAATAGCCATAAAATATTGCCTAATGTTAACTTTTGTAGAAGACATGGCGCACAGTTTTGTATTAAGAGAAGTATGTAACCCTTTTGTTTTACATAATTAATCAGTATTTTTGTCTGCATTAGCAGACCTTACAAAGAAAATACAAAGAGCTGTAATTATTAAATTGTGAAGTTGTTAAAAAATGCTTAAAATTGGCCATAAATTTCACTAGCAGATTCTGAAGGGAAAAGAGATTTACTTAAGAAATAACTGAGATACTGGGGAAATGTCTGTAGCTGTCTTTAGATTGCTGCAGTATTTTTTGTGTTTGTCTTTCGGTACAGGCCAAAGGAAACTATCTTGTCATAAATTCAGTCTCACGGCTGTGACTATGTGGAAGTTACCAAGGACTTAGTGGTGCAGAGTAAAGACATTTCTTGCATAACTAGTATGCCTGAATGCTGTGAAAGGCATTAACCATAGGGTTTGTCTTACTCAAATAGCACTTCCTGGTTCTATGAAGAAAGCAATGGCAAACTAGTTGATCCTTCATTAAGCCCAAAAAAGAAAATGCATCTCATTATGTCACCACCATTGGTTTATGAACTTCAGGTGTATGAGAATTTAACCAGCCTCTGGGCTGATGACTCAACAAATGCTTTACAAAATAATGTTATCAAATACTTTGAAGAAAAATAATAATCCTTCCTGAAATGAAACTCCATAAACTCAGAACACACTAGATTTCAATGTTTTTTGTAGAATGAATCTTGTAACCCCAATCAGGTTAAATAATACAAGCCTCTTTATAATATGCCTGCTATATTCCACCTTAATTGTAGAATTTACAACACGATTCTGTCATTTTATCATCATCCTGAAACCCGTTCAGTCATATTATCCTGAAAAATTGTTTCCCCGTCACAATTGGTGTAATAACAAGCCGATGAACCGATAATATTTCATTATTTCTGTGCGGGGCAGCAGTGCACAGTGTGGTAATTTCATACATATTCCAACTTACTGAACATTCAATGTTGCTATATCTGAAACAGGTAAATTTACAGATAATTTGAGATTTTATGAAAACAGACTTAATTTTCTCTAACAGAAAGACCTGGATTAGGAACAATTAGAAATAATTCACTGAACAACTGTTCTGATTTTGTCAATTAGAGGCAAAGAAGACTTGTCCAAATTTAACAGATAGATATAGTCTGTAACTTACAACAACAAAAAATCTCACTAATATTCACAGTAAATAAAATTAAAGAAATGAACAGGTAATTCAGAAGAAATTTAGGCCAGCTATTCCCATCAGGCCACCACAATCAAAGTATCTACCAGAATGTTCTGTACTTGGCAATCTTAAACTGCTACGTAACATGTTAGGCATTTAATTAGAACAGTTTCTTATTTGAGTGGGTTTTTTTTTTTTTTTTACTTTATTTTATGAGTGAAAATTCCCTTCAGAATACCACTAGAAAGAATCCCCATGTATCAACTGGAACTTGATGATATTGCAGGCTGCACCTTACAAGAAATATGCTGCAACACCATATAAGTTCCAAGTAAATCAGAAAAAACAATTTTTTTTACAAGATTTATTTAGGCCTGTTCATTAAATTTATTGAATACCAACTTAAGCAAGAATTTTTTGCTTCTTTGTACAAGCTATCACATTACGCCTATTTATGCTAATACATTTATGTATATAAACACAGTTTATTTTATTCCTGTTTTGAACATATCACCACGAGCATGCTCCTTAGGTTTTACCTTTCATAGCTCTTTTGGCGAGTTCTCAACCAGGAGGTAGGTAACTAAACTTCTTGCCAGTTCTGTCAAGCAACATATGCCCAGTATTAGGGCTCATACGAATTGTAAAAAATACACTTCCAGAAATTAAAATAAACTAATTATAAAGAAATATAAATCTTTCTATGGAAAAAAATGAACTATTATTTAAGGAACATTCATTCATTGCTTTGAGAACTATCATATAAGTAGCTTAAGACAACTTTCTCTATCTCGTAAAAGTTTATGAAATGAAACATTATTGCGAGACTTTATAAGCCTCTTACAGCAATTCAACCATTTACAAACAAGAATAAATTCTACAACGAAATTACACTTTCATAAGGTAATTCTTCACAGAGAAGCATTTTCACTTATATTGCAAATCAAATTAAAATTTCAATCTATTTAAATTATTCAGCCACTTTAAGAACAGTTCTACTGATGATTTCTACTAATAGGATATGATCTGAAGTTTCAGACCTAGTCTACTGCTTTTATTTTGGTAGTTCAGCAGTTTGACTACTACGCCATTAATAAATGGTTGAACATGATCATGACGAACAACCATTTATCAATATTTTATATTTTAACAGTATGAGCCATTCATCATCAGCAGCGAAAGAACTCCCATCTCGTGTAAACAACATTCACACCTCTCAGCGTTTTCACTGACCTTAAGAGTTAGTATCAGCGTATTAAATAATTTCTTGCATATAAACTTTATCAAGATAATTGTCTTAAGTTCAGAAAATGTTACAAATTAAACCTAACCAAGCTTTTGCTCTAGACTGGATAACTTAATCCAGAAACCCGTCTTCATATTTATATTTACAATGAGGTGGATATATTTGAGTTATCAAATAAAATATACAAAATAGATAAACTAAAACATTAAGTCGAAACAAACAAACTATTTTATGAGTAAATATGAGAAACATGATATTATAATATAAAATTCAGAAATTTAAAATAGGAACTTCAGATCCCATAAAATAATGAAATAAACAATTGAAACTTAAAAATAGGATGAAAATGATTTAGCAGTTTTCAAACACCAACCGTAATGGCACATACAGCACGCATTGAATAATTATATTTGAATACTTGATAGTAATATGACAATACATTTTAAAACAAGCACATTTCTAATATTGCAGTCAGAAAAACAAATCGTATACAACCTTTTCAGAGAACAGGTTTGAATTCCCCTAGTTCAGTATCTAGAAACAATGCTAGTCTAAAAATGCAGACTAAGAGGAACTGCTAGGGAGAAAACTGATGCAACTACCACAGTGTTAGGTACAGTAAGTGCTATGAGATGGGGAGGTAGCTATCAAGTGGTGAGGAACAGAGTTAGTTTAATTGTTCAGAACATTAATGTAAAGCAGTTAGCTTAGAAACAGTTGAAGTGAAATGTATAGATATCACTGGTTATGAACCATACCTGGGAAACTAAATTGGTGGATGACAATTATTTATTTTGACAAAGCTGTGTAATGTTTTACTACAGGGATGATACAACAACCTGTTTCTTCTCAACTGTGCTAATGATTAACTTGTAACACATACGAATGGCTAGAACACTACAATGCTGTAAGATAAGCCATTAAAAGTAAACAATAAGCACCACCAAGGTCTCAATTCTTACACCAGTCCTAAAATTCCCTTACAACCAGGGCCACATTTAAGGTTTATGATGCTCTGGGTAGACTTTGAAATGGTGCACTCCATCCCATTCATAATCTGCCAATTCCAAATTTGGATCAGGAGGGATCTATCCCTTAACCCTCCAATGGATGCCAGATGCCCTACCTGCTGCTAACCTCCATACAGAGCAGTTGAGAAGGGTGAAATAAACTGTGAGACTAGACACAAAAAGCCAGTCCCTGAACAAAGGGAATCTACCACTCAAGGTAAAAATTGCTTGACCCAGTCAGAACACTAATCCAAAACCCTTTTGTCTGAAGGCCAGCACGCCCACCCTTTGACTACTGTGGTGGACCTCCTACTTCGAGTATATGAAGCTACCTCTAGTTGAGGACTAGTTGAAGAAAGAAAGGGTTTTCGAGTAGGAATCAGGAAAGGAAGCAGTCGTGGACTTCCATTATATTTGAAGACTGTACTGTCCTGGTATTTGCCTGGAGGTGAAATGGAAAACCACAGAAAACCATCTTAAGAACATCCAACAGTAGGATTTAAAACCACATCTCCAGTTTGGATTAGTAGTCCACGGCCCTACTGCTGAGCTAATCCAGCCTGTTGCTGGAAAAAAAAATTAAAATAATAATAATAATAATAATGATATCCACTCATACATGTTATCTGTGTCTATTAATTCTGTTAACTGTATTTTTATAATATTTAATACATTTATATAAACGTGTGCATTCTAATGTTTCAACTGCCATGGAAAATTAAATCGCTACGTAAGTAGGCTTACATTAGGCTGTATTAACTGTGTTACAAAGAATCTGTATTAATGTATTTGACCAACAGATTATTAAATAAAACCAATTACACTAAACTCTCTGTTGGCTTTAATTGAAAATACCTCCCTGCTTTGGGACCCCACACCTTGTGCGCCCCTTGGCATCTGCCCGGTTATAAAAGCCACCGTGCTTACAACGTGTAATGGAATTTGGAAAGTTCATTGGTTTATGCCCAGTAAAAACAGATCATGTTTCAAACCTAACTGCTGTGAGTTTATAAACAATAGAATTACTTCTACCTGTATTATCTACATTCAAAACATATCTTCCAACGACAGCATTTTTCATTCACCACCACACTTGTGGTACCTTGCTGTGGTACTGGCAGTACCTTTTCTCTTGTTACAGTAACTCACAGGCTGGAATATATCAATTTATTTTCTCTCAATGAAGTTTCTGTTCCCAGGTCATTATCTTCTAAATTAAATCCAGTCATTAACATTCAATATTTGTCACCTTCACATAAATGGTACCTTTTCCTGTATTTAGAAACTGGAAAAGAAAAAAAAACTCTACTAGATTGTTCCGTAACTCATCAATCACCACTTGGTAGGCTACATGTACTGAACACCAAACCTACTGGAATAAAACCTTGAGATCCCTTCCTCTATGTACTGCACATAAAGTATCAATTTCTACAACTAGCTGCCTAGTTTATGCCTGACCTCAAAGAGTTCTAACATCAGAGCATCAGCAAATTACAAATTGTAAAAAATTGGTGAAAACAATGAGATGGCAATTCTAAATCATCCAAACACCACACAATTTACTCCCAAAAAACTGCACTTTCCTTACATCCCTTTAACACTGCCTTTACACCAGCTCTACTTTTGATATTGAAGAAATTAATATCCAGTTTCCCTCTTATAAACTCTGAATATTTAGCAAAAATAATGTTTCATTAAACTATTGTTTCTGAAGTATAGAAAATTAATTAGAAAGAAATTGTAGTAATCATGTTATACCATCTCCATCAAAATCAGATATTTGCATATGAAATATCAGGCCACTAATCGTATATCAATTTAAAAACTAAATATGTATTCTGCATAGAAATGGCCTATTTTTAAATTTACTGAAAACCAGGAATTCATCAAACCTGCAATATTCATAAAAAATAATATTAATTTCAATCATTGTTATGAATCAAAAAGACTCTTTACTGATAATTCATATGTGAGGTAGCAAACATTATCAACTTCTTGACCAAACCAAATGCAAATATACAGCTTAATGACATAGAAAGAGAGATATAAAATGTAATCAAAATCAAATAATGAAAATTATGTTGCTCAGTAGAATGCAGATTTTGGCTGCACTTATTCACAGCCTCCTTTTCAAACATCAGTCTTAAAATCTCAGTCAGGCACAATACTTGCCTTAGGTACGTACATTACTTTAGAGGCCAATGTTCAGATGTTCATCTCTACTTTGTACTGTATAAAATGCAGTCTTATGTTTGAAGGAACTTAAGTATATCTACCTATGGTAGACATCCAGTCATCAATTAACCAAACTATGTCAAGGTCTTACTTTCTATCTGTAGTGTTCTACTTCCTAGGTAGATGGTACTTCTCAAAAGCTTGTGCATGATCAAATTTTCCATCGCACTGAAGACACTGCGTAGCTGGTTAAGAATTTCAGGTTTTTCAAGTCACAAATACTGTATTAATAAAGACAAATTCAGATTTTTAACTCATATATATCTAAAATAATTTATACGAAAGCAGATAGGGGCATTCCCTTGGATACCTAGCAGCAGTGAATGTCCTCTTCATCATACAGTCGAAACTCTATAGATAAGAGTTTATTGTACAGTCTCAGCAAATTTACAAACTTATGGTTATTCATTGCAGTCCTGAAACAATTTCAGAATCACCCTGTTTTAACAATACAGTTGTATCTTGGAAAACGATACATTGGTCCCTGCAGATGGTAGCAGTTATGCAAAGTGCGAGAATGGGAATCTCTATGAATCGGGGAAAGCATGAAGTACACCACCTTTAAAATTACCTAGTCTTTCCTGTTGTTATCTAGTACATGGGTGTAACATAGGTATGGCCTCTGTCTACGTAAGTTTGGAAAAAAAATTGCTGCATTACAAGGTTTAGGTGAAGGAACGAAACAGATAACAGCTGCAAAGAAGAAATATGAGTTTTTACCATATGCATTAGAAACTTTCCTTAAAAAGAGGAAAAGAAATCACTAAAAATGTTGAATATAGAATGCAACCCTGTACAAAATAGATTGAAGAATGCAGCTTCAGATGATGCTACTTGTGTAATGCATTACTTTTTATTACGTGGTTAAACTAGACACATGCAAATCTGAAAACACAATTGTTTTATTTTTTGTTTTAACCTTTTGCATATTACCTTGAATTAACCTGTAGGTCAAACTGTATTCTGCAGGCAGTTTTCTAATCCCCTCAATATAACAACACTGATATAACACCATGATCTGTTTGGATGCAAAAATATCTGTTATAGAGAGGTTCGACTGTATAAGGCATTTCTGAAGCAAAATACATAAATACATATCATTTAACATCTTTCTTGAGAAAAAAGGGAAGGATGCATCTATGCTATTCTCTAGCAACATACTTTAGAAAATATGCTTTCAATGCATTCTCATTAACAAAGAAACACATTTAAGGTAAGAAATATTTGGTTTAATAATAGACCTCAATTTGTAATTCAAAAATGATTTGTTGCATAGGCTACACTGCAGTAGCATGGAATTCAAGTGTTAGTTTCTTTTGCAAATTCTTAACATAATTTGATGGAAAGTTTGAACATGTACAAGAGGCTTCAGGGACAATGCAGTGAGAAAAACCATCAGCCTGGCAGCTTTAAAATAATACAAACATTTTTTTCTTATCCTACTAAGTTTTACTTCATTAATGAAGAGCAGTATTTAATCATGATTGTATCAGTCACATGACTCCTCATTCACCCATAAGATCAACAATATTATTGTTATTAGTATATATATATGTATTACTACATAATGCCCTTATTTATATAATTTAAAGTTTAATAGAACATGTACAAGGAGTGTCTCGATTATACAAGTTTGAATAATCTCAAGTTTCATATCTGGACCAAAATTGTGCAAGAACTCAACATTAAGACTTGCTTGCTTGGTCAGCATGGAAGTAAAAGTAAAAACGAACACTTGCATTGGGACACATCCATAAACATCCAGCTGGTTTCAGAATGTTCTAAATAACTACGTATAGGAGTAACATTTCCCAAATCCACTTGATGTTTAACACCATTCCATATTTTCATTACAATAACTGCAAATAGCATTATTTTCCTAATCATTACAACTTTTGTCCTCTCACAATAAACCTTAACATATGCTATTCTCCCTATCAATCCATTTTCTCCCAAGGACAACAATTTAAATCTGCTAAACAGAATTGAGCAGACAATATTTGAAGGACACAATCCCAAATCTTGTTAATTTCTGAACAGATATGACCATTAGCCAGAACAGTCAACAAGTTCATGCTTTTAACACAATTATGATACAGTCTGATAAGAAATTGTCTTCAATTTCCATATGCTTCAATCTTGTTCCAACACTGTTTGATGAAACCGACTACAACAGGCCTTCTCTTCCTTCAACCACAATCTTTAGTTTGTTCTACCCACCAGGGGTATTAGTCTGTGCCACTATCCTGGCACATTCTTTCCAAGACCAGACTGTGCCCTGGAACTCAAATTCCTACTAGAGGTTTTGGCACAGAGATTACCTTCCTGAACTACTTTACAATAGTGAATTATTGGAACCGCTAAGATTTTTTTCCAAACTTTGCAGAATTTGTAATTAAGATACATAATACAAATTTTGTAATAGAGTATTATGCAATTTGTATTATATGAATGTGGAATTACATTTCATATTTTAAAGAAAAATACTTTAATAACACATTTCAATATTAGCCTGTGCCAAACTAATTAATCTAGGAAAAGTTAAAGCCAATGCCTTAGTGTTTAAAATGTGATAACATTTTATCTCAAATGTCGCCACAATAACCCACCAGCAGCACAGACATTCTTCTAGTAACTTTAAACATGAACCCTGTGCAGGGCCTTTCCAACATGAAAGTAACATTAAAGATTTTACGTACAAAAACATTATAACACTTATACCTGAAATACATGCAACATGTTCTCAAAACAAATGTGCAAGTGAATTTTAAAAGTTCAGACCTACAATGAATTAGTGCTACATTTGCATTTTGATTTCCAAGTGGCGTTTAGAAATAAATTTCACAGAAAGATTCAGAATTTCAAATTATGCCCTAATACTACCCCTGTAATTCCACAAAAAACCATGTTTACAGTACAAAACCTGCCCCTATGGGGTATGAATGAAATCTAATACTGACCCATACAGAAAATGTTACTGACCCTGGTGAATTTCCAAAGCAATATCAGATTATTTTCTTGGAATAAAACAGAAGTTCCATAGCAGAGAAGAAAACTATGATTATCAGTAGGTTCAAAAGTGATCTCTTTGAAGTTAACATGATGAAACTGTTACAAAAAATTCTGGAAATACAACAATGCTGAAAGATTGCATTCTCCCACATCCTCAAGCAATGTTTGAGCTTTATGTGGTTTTAAATATGAAGATTAAGATACACACAACCTACTATTACAGTTTTGCCAGCAATCCCAATTACAAGAAAGTCATCCTCCCCACGTATGAGGCTAGCAACAATTTCACATTATTATATTATTCTCAAATAATGCAGCTTGGAAAATTGTGCCCCATTATCAGAATGGTGCACTATCAACCATCATTAATCAACAAGAGATGAGGATGGACATTCTACCTCTTTAGCTTGTTGATAATTTATGTGAAGATAAATGTTTTTTTCAACAGATAAAACACCCTCAAAATAGTATTTACAGGGCAGTTAATTCAATATCAACTAGTACAAACATTTCCAACCATTTCTGTTGGTTTTAATAAAAACTAAAACATTCAAGCCTCTACCTTTTACACTATCAATATGATGGTGCTGGTACTCAATATAAACATGAACAGTATTTTGTGCAGTGGGGATCTAACAAGATCTGATCACCAGATTTGGCTGGAAATCCTTGACATTACTATTTTATTAAAGAAATTTGACATCAAAAGTTTGTTATATAACATTCAAGTTTACCTGAGTAATGGTAATTACACCATTCCATTCATATCTTTTACAAATTAATAACCCTCCTGAAAATATGAGGCACAGTTATTCTATATTACCAGAGTAGATGATTTTCTATTTACATGACATAAAACCAGGACTACTATGTACATTATTAAGCTTGCAGAGTAAGGACTAAAGCAATACCTTTTAACAAATAAATTCAGCATGTTATTGCATCCATTGCCCTAACTGTACAACCTTCTGAATGGAACTCCTAATCATTCTCTATGGCACTGTACAAGAAGTGGGCCCTATCAGAGCAACCAAGAGGCCAATCTTTTGCACAACTGAGCTATGCTCAGAGGGTCACTTAAGGTAGAATGGACTCCATTCATAATTTAGATTTGAGACTCCCTCCCTAAGAAGTAGATTGCCAGCTGTTCAACTAAACTGCACAGTTAATCTCCTGCAAAGAGATAAAATTTGATGGAAATTTTCATTCCAATTTATCAAATTCAGCAACTTAACAGGAAAAATTATACCTGTAGCAATGAATAGATATTTTGAGAATTGGCTAAAGGTACGTATGAGCTCAAAAGGAATGAGCTGTAATACACAAGTACGAAAAGGTACGTATGAGCTCAAAAGGAATGAGCTGTAATACACAAGTACGAACAACACGAGACACTGTCAACGCATTCATTAACGCATGTTCTTTCAGCTATAAACTAATTCAGTTACTCAAAAGTTAGTTTTCCAAATAACACTTTCTTAAGGTGACCAGCAATTTATGCACTCCCATATCCTTCCCTTTTAGAACTATCCAGAAATTTCAAGAAAATCCTACCTTTTATTTAATCCTGTCCAATTTCATTACCTTTTAGGTGTAGACATAGTTGCGTGCACTGTGCACATGGACAATAACAAATCATTAAGAGAGGGAAAGGGAGGAAGACTCTTGGTTGTAGTCTTTCTTTTATCATGAAATGGTTACAGTAATAGCTGTCCCTATCAGTACCTTGCACAATTCTAGTAGATCACTTACAATGTAACTTGTGCAAGACAGAGGATTTATTCAGCACACTCAATGCCCAGGGCCTATTAACATTCCAACATTCCCAGTTTCCAAAAATTTCCTATACTGTACCTACTATTTATGTATACCTCTATGATGTTATTCAAGAATAAGCTTTATTTCTCTGATTAAATATGTATATGTCTATAAGCCTATATTTAATCAATTCACTCTGATTCTGCTGCTGCTGCTGCACATATGGATGCATGTGAAATTAGCCAAACTGCTGAAGACTACAACAATCAATCAATCAATCAATCAATCAATCAATGTTATGGAAAGCAAAGTACCAACAATATGAAGTCATTCCAGTACTTGCTGCAGTACCATTGTCTACCATTTTCAGGAAACGCACAAAAATGCAACATATACTATAGAACACTTGCAAAGTAATGGAATAACATGCTCAATTACTGCTAGAAATAAGTACATTTACTCTTATAGTAGCACAGAAGTAGGTAACAGTGGGAGGTTCTGGGTTGCAGGCAAAACTATTATTTGGTATAATGCATCCTATTTACATGTTAAATGCCAAGAGAAATAAATGCCTTACAAAGATTGATCAGTCAAGTTCACATGTGTTCCTCCAAGGCAAGTCCTCATCTGAACACTGCTAGTGTGGTAAAAATCCCTGAGTTCAGTTTGTGAGGAAAATATTGCTGGAAATGAAGTGATGCAACCATGAGATGCTTGCACTACATGGTTCCATCTTCCTGAATGTTTCTAGGCCTATTAAATATTGTAGTATCAAATATACCTTAAAATTATTATTTCTTAGTGTCCTAGTACTGACATTTAAGTAATATAATTATTAAAAACAATGACCTGAGATGATGATCATCTCATTTTCCTGAGATATGTAAAATAATAATATATAACCCATTAATTCTGTATTTAAATGCGGTCCTGTACGAAGATACACAGTATCTCTTTAATATTTTAGAAAATCTGTACGCGATTATTTCCAAAATCAACAACAACTATTTTGCCATCTGGTGTAAGGCATACTCCACTAGGACGATCCAATTCTCCTGGATTCTTTCCAGGATTTCCAAACTGCCAAAGGAAACTGCCATTAGGTTCGAACACTTGAACACGATGGTTTCGAGAATCTGCAACAATAATGTGACCTTCATCATCTACAGCTACTCCTTGTGGCCGCAAGAACTGTTTCACTCCAGAACCTTCAGTACCCAAAAATCTAGCATTTAAGAATGTGGGATCAATCACAACCAGTCTATGGTTGTTAAAATCTGTAACAATTACAAAACCTTCTGGGTTGAAACAAACTCCTCTTGGTGAATCAAAATGCTTCCACATATTAGCCGAACCCTCAAAACCATACTTATTAATGAATGTACCATCTGGTGAAAAAAGCTGGATTCTGTGATTGCGAGTATCTGAAACAACTATCTGTCCTTCAGAATTCACCGCCACATCCCAGGGATAATTAAATTGTCCATTTTTGTTTCCTTTCTCTCCGAATGCCAGGACAAATGCACCTTTTGATGTAAAAATTTGCACTCTATGATTGTCTTTGTCAGCAACTACAATGCGACAAAGAGGATCGGAGGCCACTCCAGCAGGTCTATCAAACTGGCCATGGGCAGTACCTTGAGAACCGAACCGATGAAGGAAAGTCCCGTCCTGGCTGAACACCTGAATTCTGTTATTACTACGATCGGCAACAATTATATTCCCATCCTTGTCACAACACACTCCCCAAGGTCTGCACAACTGTCCATCGCCTTCACCTTCACCACCAAATGCAGTTATCACTTGGCCAATATTGGAGTAGTTTCTTCCCGAGCGCACATTTACAGGAAATGGACTTCCTAATATTGGTCTTCCTCGAATAGTAACATGTACAGCATGAGGACCTTCCATTTGAGGGCAATAGCTAACAAGGTAGGTTCCATCACCACGATCTTCCATTTCTGCTCTTATCAGTGATCCATCAGGTTCTACTACTAGTGCTGTAACAAGATCTCTTCCACAAACTTGTGGTTCTCCTAGATGGTCTTTAACGTGCACAGTGAACGTTGCAACACGGCCTCGCAAAGCTCTGCTGATGCCCTCCCCTACTGCGATACTGGCTGGGGCATAACCCGAACTTCTGATCATTCCCATGGTAGTCACTGCCCGGAAAAGTAAAGTGTCTGGGGTCATAAACAGTATAGTCTCATCCTCATGGGGCTGTAAGCACGCCCGTATTATACGCAGCTGCTTCATTTCAATGCATGCCTTCTCTTTTGCATGCAGCAAGTCTATACCTGATCCCATTTCCATTGCTTCATTCAACAAGTCCGTAGTACGAGCCAAGCGGTTCAGAAATAACCGCAATCCATCCATCTGCAACATCAAAGCCTTCCCTTTCAACTGTCGAATTTGCTCTACTTGTGCTAACAGTTCTCGTTCACGTTCTTCTATTGCCAGAACAAAGCGTCTGATTGTAGCTCTCACTTCTGCAGCAACCTGGTGGGCCCTCAATTCCACAGTCTCCGCCATTTTCTGAGTTAGCTCCAAACTCTCCTTAACTGCAACAGCACCACTTTTAGCCTCTGTCAGTAATTTAATACTGGCCACTTTTGCATTCTCAATAGCATCTTGTAGATATATGAATGAATGACCTCTGTGTTCCCGTAAAGTGCATTCACCACATATTGGAAGGAAACATGTGTCACAATATAAACGCAGTATTTCAGTACGATGAAAATCACAATAGCTAACTGATCTGTTAGGGCTATGCCCATTGTGATTAGAATTAGGACTAGTGCTAATGTTATTAAAAGGAGAAATAATATTTGGAGCATTGATGACATCTTCTGCAAAGCGCACTATATAATGGTCCTTGGTCAAACGCACTCTTTGGTGTGCTCTAACACACGAGTCGCACAACACTTCACTGCAGTCACGACATCTAGACGTAACTGTAGATCCCTCATCACAGTTTACACACATGTACCGTCCAGATCGAACACAGTCTGTTGAAGAGTCTGCATCATCGCTGCTAGTCACTGCCTGCAATAGGTCACTAATGAAAGAGTCCACATTACCACCATCACTTAAGCTTGTATCTCTGCTACTGTTGGAAGTTGTAGGCACTGCAACCGGCAATGAGCTATCGCGACTGCACAGAGAATTCAGACTATTACTAATGCACGATGCCATTTCTGCAGAACTTATCTTCAATGAATTTGCTTCTAATTGCTGGTCAGGAAATGCTGCTGCCATTCTGGAAAGAAAGAGAAGTATTGTTGAAGAAAGTGCATTAAAAAAGTCTTGTTTTATGCTGAACCACCTCATCCTGAATTTAGTTATCAAAACCTCTTAAAATATACTATTACAATTACACACCATCCACTTTCCAAGAATTGGCAGGAAACCATTGTGAAATATAAGAAAGGATATAGAAACCTGTAGGCCTATATACAATTCACTCTGGACTGAAATGTATTCTGTTCCGTATAAAGAGCACAGCTAAAGTTAAGGGGCAGCAGAAACGAATGTCCCTCCAAACTAACAAACAATGATATATTGGGTTGGTGCATAAATTTGTAGCGTTTTTCTGTAAGAGGGAAGTTAATAATCAGTAATATATTCTCCTTCACTATTTACAACAGTCTGCAACACTGGGGTATCTTTTCGATTCCGTGCCTATAGAAATCGCATGCGAAGAACTCGCCGAGCAATGTTTGGAGCGCATTAACATCCAGAAAGGAAGTTCCTTGAAAGATGTTTGATAAGAGACCGAAAAAAGTTAAAATCTGAGGGTGCAAGATCAGGCGAATAAGGTGGATGTGGAACGACTTCCCAACCCAACTCCTATATAATGTTTTTGTCAGGTTGGCGGAGTGTGGTAGGATGCTATCATGGAGCAGCATTACTTCACCCAGTCTTGCTGGTAGTTTTTCTTGGATTGCGCCTGCAAGACGTCTCAGTTGTTGGAAATAAATGTCAGCAGTGATGGTTACACCTCGGCGAAGCAATTCATAGTACAGAACACCATCGCTGTTCCACCAGATGCGTAACAGTACAGTTTGTGGATGCACGCCGGTCTTTGTATGGGAAGTCGTTTTGTTTGGGCTCAACCATTCCTTTCTTTTCCTTATGTTAGTATAAACACACTATTTCTCGTCACTAGCAATGATACGGGATAGGAATGATCGGTATTGTTCATGAGCCAATCGATAAAAAGCAAGCATGGGCCACCCGCTGATCTTTGTGGTTTTGGCTTAGAGCGTGAAGTACCCATACACCCAATTTTTGAACCTTGCCCATAGAGTGCAAATGTCGCACGATGGTGGAATGATCACAGTTCATCACATTCGCCAGTTCTCGAGTACAATTGCCTGGATCACTCTGGGTTAATGCGTTTAAACTATCTTTGTCAAACGTGGGGAGTCACTAATATCAAAACGATTCTTAAAATGAGAAAACCATTTTCTTGCTGTGCTCTCTCCTACGGCATTATCCCCATACATGGCGCAAATGTACCTGGCCGCCTCCGCTGCTTTCACCCGTCTATTGAACTCAAAGAAAACTGTCAGAAATGTTCCTATTCTCCACATAGCAGTCCATTTTCTAGCGTCATAGCTCCACTCACTATCTGCAAATGACAAAACTTCAATATGTAACCTCAAATACAAACGTTTAACTACAAATGAAAAATGAATATTGATAAATAAACCCTAAGCAACCTGAATATCAACTCACAAAACAAAACTGCTACAGACTTATGCACCAATCTAATGCTAAGATGATCTGCATGAATGTACAAGAAAAAATACAACTAACTTAGGTAAATACAAGTATTGGTATTCCAATTTTCACAATATAATTCAATTTGTTTTATATTGGAAATATACTCATATGTTGCAAATAGTAATAGTGAATGCTGTTCTAGGGGGGAATGGTAATGTCAGACACTCCTCCATTGCTTCTACTGTACCTTCAAACCACTAAAAACCAGAACTGTACTGTAAAAATCATGGTACTGGTACATAACTAAATTTCTTGAAGCAATATACTGTGACCCAGTGACCATATAATGTACTGTCACAATACACTAGTGTCAAAATGTGTGAACTCACCTCTGAAATGATGTATTCTTGAAACAAATACCTCAAATGAGATTTATTGGATTTTCTTATCTATTTCCTGCTGCATTCTGATCTGTTACACACTAGAAGTGATGATATTTGTTGTTAAGTAGTTGTCTGCAGAGTGATATCTATAACAAAATCTTTACCCTGTGTGCCTATGTGCACCAATCATCAGCCTGGATTCTACTGTATCACTGTAACAAAGAATTTATGAACCTTAAAATACTCTGTTTTTGTTGTTCAATTCGAATACTGTTAGCCACTGTTAGCTGTAACACACTACATTCCCTCATTGTTGATACCCTGATATTCAGACTTTCCCAACATTGAATTCTCTTCAATTCTGTTCCAATTTTTGCACAATAGATGCACCCTCCAGGAATTTGTGAAAGAAAGGTGTGCTGTGGAAGAGGCCTATAAGGCAGTTGGTTGGACGAACTGCCAGATGGCTGCAAAATTAGAGATTTCTGAATTTGGTGTTCCACCTGCTTCATAGTGAAGACAAGATGCAGGCACTCAAAAAGATAATAGTACGTAGAGGATGTCCTAGAAGAATATCTGCTGCTGAACATCAAGGCTTACAGCTTTGAACATCTGCGCTATAATCAACAGAATGAGAGAACAAGCCGTGTCAGTGTTGAGTGTGAAATATTGTTAATGTTATATTAGATTGTGAGGGCGTGTATCTGCCATAAAGCCTCTCAACATGCACATATAAACGTCAAGCTTCAGTGGGCCAGAACACATGACTATTGGACCAGTGAAAGTGTTATGGAATGACCAATCAAAATTTGAAAAGTTTAGGTCAAATAGTCATGTATGCACCAAAACACCTTAGTTGTGATGCATGGGGATGGTGGAGTTGTTCTGGTACCAATAAGGTGGTAGACTTTGTGACAGTGGAAGGTATCTTGAAGAGAGAGTGCCATCAAATTCTACCAAAATATGCAGTACCATCTGGAACAACTTATTGGAAGAGGGTTTGTTCTGCAGCAGACAACCCAAGACACACGTCACAACTATCCAAGATGTATATTAAAAACAAAGAATCATCACGAGTTCTATAATTAATAACCTGGCCTCCTGAGTCACCCAATTGATCGCTCAAAGTTGTTGTGGAATGAACTCAACCATAAGGCAAAACATTCTTTGAAATATCACTAATCTGCTGCCTAATGGATAACAAGAACTGGAGTTTTCTTAAAGTGAATTTAAACTTTTTATGCTAGCATAGAGATTTTGATTAAGGGTCTAGTAGTTTTGCTATCTGAAATACGAACAAGCCCTAGTAATCAAACTCTTCCAGTGTAATCGTCTGGTATTCAACCCGAAGGCTTCTTTGATCCTCAAGAGCTCTGTCATCAACTTTCATAAATGGCCTAGGTGTCAATGAAGATACATTCTGGGGAAATGAGGTAGTTTCCCTTTGCTTTCCTCGCCGAGCCAAAGTTGCTATTACTTACCAGTCTACCAAGGCAATGAAATGTATGCACCAAACTGACCATGTAAGTGACATTTTCACACCATTCATAACAGGGACTAGCAGCATAAGGAATGGCATTTCTAGCATATCTCATACCTCAGTCACTTTCATATCCTTAAAGCGAAGGATGAGCCTGAGACAGGTCAGTGAAAATAAATTTGATCTAGCCCATACCAGAAGAAAGTGCACTGTGATGGTGGTGGTGATGGTGATTATTGTTTTAAGAGGAAGTACAACTAGGCAACCATCCTCTAATTAACACTAATCAGAGAGAAAAAATGGAAGGGGTCCGACACTTCGGAAAATGAAGGTACCGGCCAAAGGAAGACAAGGGCCGCGAAGGGCGTGAAAATGAAAGACTCCCTAGCCCTCGCAAACCTAATAGCGTCGGGGTCGGAAAAGAACAAGAGTTGACCAAGGGAGGTCGGATAGGATAGATGAAAGTGAGGAGCCTGGCACAAGTAAGTGGAAGCAATGCCAGGACTCAGCTGGGGGCCCCGTGGTCGCCAACCCACGCTCCAAAGTTCAGAGCCCCTGGGGCCAGTGCACTGTGAACACAGGCATTTGTGTTTTGAAGCACAGCATTAAAAAAATTTTTTTGAAGACCATTAAATCTTTTTGGGGGAGGGTCAAGGAGAGATCTCAACCTTATGGCATGGAACTAATTTCAGACAGATCTGGGGGCATTAACATGCCACAAGTATGTAAAGAAGTATAATAAGTAAGGCTTGTTACTTATGATATAGCCCAACTTTCAATTATTACTGATAAACTGCATATACAATCATTCATTCCACAAATAGAGTTCAATTAGACAAAAACGTTCACTTCCACCACTTTGCAAAAAGACCAACAAAGGTGAGGTTATTTTTCTCAAAAAGCGACGTGTTTATAAAATCGTTTAACCACAAAATTTGCAACCACGCAGACCATTCGCAAACTCTGTAGGAGATGCCAAAACTATAATTTTGATAGCGAATTAGTTCCAAAAAAAAACCACTGTAGCAAAATCTCCCCCTCCAAATTACTTCTGTATAGGGCATGATAATGACAGTACAATGCAAACAATTTTGAATCTTACATTTGTACAATTATTTACCGAAACCTCCCCTGTCAAGCATGGAAATGTGTAGAAAAAAGATCAAAGCACAGACTGGTTCTTTAATATTTGCTATATCCTCCAAAATTTGCGTGAAAAATGGTTGCAGCAGTGGTGAATTTCAAATCTCTATAACTGCTAATTTACAAGACATGTCAGGAGTGCCATCTTACGGAAAAGGGACAATGAATTTTTATCTTCTATAATAACTTTATGCAGAGAAACAAATCTGGAATGTGCATAAATGAGTAGGCCTACCAATCGAGGAAAAATCCCACAACTGTACACAGTTCAACAATTCGTTTTTTATCCCAACCGCTGGAGCTACAGTAACTGAACAAAATAATGGCAAAGCACTGAAAAAAATCCATAAATCTAGAATACCAAAGCAGGCAGCATAATATCTAAGAATATCGATCATCATAACTGTCAATTCCTCACCATAATTATTCCAAGTGTATTCATGGAATAAATTCACATTGCCGATGCTGTCTTAACACACACACACACACACACACACACACACTCTCTCTCTCTCTCTCTCTCTCTCTCTCTCTCTCTCTCTCTCTCTCTCTCTCTCTCTCTGTGTGTGTGTGTGTGTGTGTGTGTGTCCATTTTTCTAACTCTAAAACATGCCCTTACGACAAACGTAAGCTAGAGATAACCGCCCGTGGATCTGTGGACTCAATTCGCACGTTAGTATTTATTTCCTCCTTCGTGACAAAATTGAGAGGCAAGAGGTATGTCTAATTGGCGCCAATTGATCGTAACACATTATCTGAACAGAATATGTCACTCATTTTTATCTTCAGTTAAAGTGGTTTCAGTAGTAGACTGTTCATTATCACAAATACGACTTCCAATCTTTTTTTAAGTGTTAGTGTTAGTGCTATTTGATCTTGATAATTATGTGGATATGATGAATGTTACCCATACTGAGAGTGTGAGCGACAAGTGGACCGTACTGTGGGATTGCCAACTACAAAATTTAAAAATACCTGGGATCTGAATTCAAAATAAATCATATATTGGTATGACCCGGACCTAGTGATCTGGCCTTCCCATAAGGGTATCACAGCAGTGAGCTCGCATTCGGGCGATAGTGGGTTCAAATCCCACAATCAGCAGCCCTGTAGATGGTTTTCCGTGGTTTCCGATATGAACACCAGAAAAATGCTGGGGCTGTAACTCAATTAAGGCCACGATCGCCACCTTCCCAATCGTAGCCCTTTCCCATCCTTCTGTCGCCGAAAACCTTCGATGTGCTAGTGCGACGTTAAACAAGTACCGGTAGCCAAAATAATAATAATAATAATAATAATAATAATAATAATAATAATAATAATAATAATGAATTACTGGCTACGAAAGTTCAGTTTCGTCTAGTTCAAGATTCATTCTGTTATTCTTTGTTTTTGCTTGTTTACCTTTGTCTCTCCTTTGTGCCGAAAACCCTCTCAGGAAATACAACTCCTGGCTATTAACAACACGGCCCGAACTATACGCAGAAATGTATTTGCAGAATAGCAGTTCTTAAAAGAATGTGCCATTTTTCAGTCATGTACTGAGCTGCTGTTTTCACACTTGAAAATTATAGGCTACAGCTAATCTCCTTCAAATTCTAAGCCAGGACATTCAAAGTACTCAAATGAAACAAGTTCAGGCAGGACGAGGAGTGACAAATGCTTTGGAGTATTGTCTTCAAAAATTGTACCCCTTTCCAGGTAGGCCTAAGCGATGCGTTATTTTAAAAACATCGCTGTATTTCTCACGTGGTGTCAAACTTCTTTAAGCTTGTTTTAAGTGGACAGCAAGGAGTAAAAATTAGCATCCTCTTTACTCCCTGGTGGACAGTTATGCACGATCGAAGAAACTGGCCACACGCACACACACCACTAGCTTCAATACTAGGTACTGATAATACAGATCAAAGAAATAGGCTACCTATAGCTGGCCATCATTGAGTCGCATTTCAAGGTCACTTCAACTGATGTTATGAAATGACTGGTCGGATGATAAGTGGTTTTTATTCCATTAACTACGTCCATGGTTTTCGGAGACGCTGAGGTGCCGGAATTTAGTCCCAGGAGTTATTTTACGTTCTGGTAAATCTACCGACACGAGGCTGTATATATGAGCTCCTCCAAATAGCACAGGACTGGGCTGCAATCGAACTATGAAACTTGAGCAAAGAAAGCCGGCGTTCTAAGATATGAGCCACTCATCCCAGCGAAACAATATGGAAAATATTTTCAAGATATAAGAATATGGACTCATTTGGATACCGGGTCGTAGGTCGTTATAAATATAACGATGAAAAGAAGACCAGATCCATTCTGTACTGTAGCGAAACTCGAAGTGCTCTTGTACCAATAAGCAATAATAGCCTACAATAAAACTGCACTACGTACTATGCGTGATACGTGAAATGAAACTCTTCTTCCTACGTTTGCGGAATACGCTTTGACTACTGCAATAAAGCATAATTCTAACCTGGATTGCTCATATGGAATACTAGCAAATGTACTCGTGCTTTGCCACGACATTCTACATTGTATACGGATTCCTCCGTAAAGTACTGTAAAGGCAGTAAGATTAAATTCAATTGCATGCCTCTTAGCGTTATCCTGGAAACAAAACAGGAAGGTCAGAATACGTTGTTTCTGATGTAAGGTAGGCATTGAGGAAGTTTTGAGGATAATGGAAGGCCACATTTCCTACTGCCAATCACGATCGAGTTCGAAAGATTTGATTATAATCGAGAAATGAAGTGCTATTTAACGTATCAACAATAGAGACAGAACAATAAGTCATAAGACCAAAGTCGTTGATCTCTCCAAATAGAACGGGGATTGTGCTATCTGTTTTGTAATACGACTTACCGTTTAGGCATCAATTATCCTGAAACGAAGGTCTGCGCCGTCATTAAAATTGCATCCGTATTTCGATATTTTCCGGGGCCGAAAATTATACATTTGTATAGCTTGGAATTTTTCCTCAAAGAATAGAGTTTCCAGGTTTCGGGATTAGCACTCCCACACATACGAAGTAATTGAAGTTGAAATAGGAAATATGATTAAATCTAAGGACAGCCGGACAGGACAAATATGTAAATACCAAGTGGATGTATTGGAAAATAAAATGTACCTCAATAAATTATTAAGGTATGCGTTACGAATATAAGAAAACGGTAACAAAGGAGAAATTCAGGCGCAGCGATTCTTAGGTAAACAGATAAGATGACTTACGGTGTTATTACTTAAGCTCAGTAGCGGCGTTTGGGAATGTAAAGTGGGGAGGGGGGCAAAGAATGGTTAGCCAACAAAAGGTACCCAGGTTTTTTGGGAAATAGCGAGGGGGGGGGGGGCAATGTATATACATTTTAAAAAAGCTCATTCCGACAGAAAGGTAAGTGTTAACAGTTTACCAACTTAAGAGCAGTAATAAGAGTTTTTATATATTTTGATTCAATACTATACAATGAAACTTTCACCAAAGGAAGAATATTATACATGTATTGCAATTAAATAGAAGTATGGCGTGATTATAAAATTAAAAATCATCTAATCTTTGACTACACACTAAGAAGCTAACAGACACTAAAGAGACTGCCCGACTGAAGAATGCGCGCGGCAAGCAGGTGAATCATACCTCAGTGTCTATGATCTTGGCATTAAAAAAACTGCTACCCTTCCTCATAGCAATGCTGAGTCTCCACTATTTGCTGTGACGCTATAAAAATCGGTTAGCCGCGACGAACGACATTTTATGCATATTTCCGCTAATCATTTTGTTAATAATTTAAAAATAAAGGAAAGAATTCGCTGATAAGACAACAGGACTTGTACTATCTTTAAAATAATTCCTATAATTCTTAGTTTCTGCCGGCTAAAATGGAATAAAAATGTAATGTTTCCTCCACCAAGTGGGGAGGGGGAACCCCCTCCCTCTCCCCCCCCCCCCCCTTATCTACACTACTGCTTAAGCTATTCGAGGACGGGTATAACCTCCAACGATATTCCGCCAATATCCCGCAAAATGGCCGATTGACGTCTCTCTTGCTTTCTACGCAAGGAACAACCGCGAGTTTACAGGAATGACGAAAATGGCAATATTGGCAATACGTTCGTTCCCTGCTGGCAAGCAGTCAGAGACGTTGTCGTGGTAACCTGTAGGTTCGTTGTCGGTCTGAAGATCACTCAATGCAGAGCATGACACCCGCAGAAAATATAAATTTTCTCGTTCATTTGAAGAGTAAGGTAAATTATGAACATAACAAAAGTTGAAGAGACGTAGTGGGGCATAAAACCAGAATGCTCCACAAAGAAGACCTGGACGACCACGTTGTCGCCTGCCGTACTCTGGGTGTAACTTCTAGCAATCATCCCTCAGGACCGATACTGTCGAAGCCTCTGAAAACCTCGAATGTCAGGTAGAACTAGAAAAAAAAAGCCAGCCATCTGACTTAGGGTGGTCGTCCACTGGAACCGTATTCGTCGAGTTTGTGGTCACCCGAATTACGGCCAAATATAGCCAACTGATCAAACGACATGTGAAGGCGTAAGTAAATCTCGTCCACTTCAGCCGAATTAGTGCCGTTATGTCACTGACCTCTATCGCTAAGTGGCTCGGTTGTTTTACAACATTAATAGCGATTTATACTTCCTAGAAAATCTATACCTAATGAGAGGAAGATGATTAAAAAAGGCTTAACATATAGGTCATCGGCCGCATACCTAATGAGTCGAAGAAAGCGAAAGCGAAGGGATTATAGGATCAGTCCCTTATTAAACATAACAAGCAGTCTACGATATCACCTACAAGAACACTGTGACAAACGGGGAAAATTTTATACTGTGTATGAGAATGAATATATAATACAGAAAAAAATCAAGATTTGCTTATTAGGATAGCAGTAGGTGACAAATCAACCGATTATGTCCGAGTAATCCAATTTCAATGGGATCCTTCCGTCATTGCAAATCCAATTCATATTTGGAGTAGTTTCCTCTTAACTGCATATTTCGTGTTTTACTCCCGTCGGTGCAAAATACTTTTAAAATATGTCCTTTGAGTTCAAAGACCAGCTTATGAAGGGCAGTATTGGAAAATGTGGGAATGACAGGTGTTTGCAACCTGTACATGATCCATGTCATGTTCCAGAAACTTAGTAGTGCTGGTTATCGCCAGATAGGTTGTGTAACAGGAGAAGCAAGTTCTAAATTAGCAACACCAGTAGGCCTACTACCAGCCATTGTCTACCTGCAACCCAATTACGCAAGTAATGATGCCTCGAATTTTACCTAACTGTCCCCCACCCCACTTGGTAACTACAGTACTTTACTTTCATGCACCGTTACAGTACCGTAGTTCCTTTAGTCCGGGTTAGGTTATGCTGAAACTGTTTGTGTTCCATAGTAATTTAAAGTAGTAATGGCCGACAAGATTATTTTCATGAAAGAGTTACCTGTGTCTGAGTTACCAAAAAAAATAACGATTATTAGTAACAGTTAAAAATGACTGCTTACACAAGGGGATTTGAGGAAGATGAGAACAATCAAACACGACGTATCTGGTCGCAGGAACAGAAATTACAACAATCTATGAAAATGAACTATTGGGTAAGGAGGAAAATCTCAACAAATCATGTTGATTCCGAGTGGTCCTAAGTGACCCGTTCGCACAGCAGCAGAAGTTGAAAATGGCGTTCACCATTCGCTACACTTCTTACAATGTTAGGCCTATAACTTATACTGTATATCCTAAAGAACGTTTGTTACAAGTAATGACGAACAATCTCGAATACTGTTATAAATATCTTAAAGTTATCGATGCTGAACTGTTTTGTATTATTATGGTATTAATAATAATAATAATAATAATAATAATAATAATAATAATGCTATTAGCTTTACGTCCCATTAACTACTTTTACAGTTTTCGGTGACACCGAGGTGCCGGAATTTTGTCCCGCAGTTCTTTTACGTGCTAGTAAATCTAGCGACACAAGGCTGACATATTTGAGCACCTTAAAATACCACCGGACTGAGCCAGGATCGAATCTGCCAAGTTGGGGTCGGAAGGCCAGCGCCTGAACCGCCTGAGCCACTCAATCCGGCTTTGTATTATTATTATTATTATTATTATTATTATCCTTCATATCTTAGCGACAAAGAAATCTAAGACGCCAAAAATTTTCTAACACAATATCGTAAAAGTTACGCGTTTTCCTTTTTTCCTTGGTCTGGAATAATCAAATCAAGTCATCAAGGGACTAGATTAGGAATTTTTTAATTAGAAGCCCATCACTCAGTTTTCACTTAATTCTGCTGGCAATTGAAATCTTTGTTTAACTTCTGTAGCTCCAGATCAAGTCCTATACATGAGAGTATATCTTTAGTCTTGAAAAAAAAAAATGTGTACTGTGTGCAATTTTTGTTGTTGGCAATGTAAATGTAAAATGAAGAGTGAAAATGGAAAAAGGGTGAAAGTGTCACAATGTTTGTTTGTTTTCTGCTCGGAATTGGCTGAAAGGACCATAGGGTGTACCATAGTGCAGGCTGATAGTTTGTGGCGCTTTCATCCTTTTCCGTTTTCACTCTTCAAATGTATATTTAGTAACTATGGTTCGAAAGTTTATGACCTAAAGTATATTATGCAAGCATATGAGCCCTAAAAACTAGATAAATGACCGAAATGAAATTTGACTTAAGCATTTTAGGGATGGGTAGCAAGTATCAAGAGTATTACTAACATTAAACGTGCCAAAAAGTGATTAGCGATAATATAGGGAACATTCAATCATGGAAACTGACAAGGTACGTTAAAATTTTACAGTTATTCAGTAGCATAGACCCGAGGCGCAGTCTCACTCTGTTCTAAGAAAGGACCAAAAAATTTAGTATTAGCGCGTTTTTTTTTTGTATCTGTCGGCGTACGTTCGTATATACAGCATAACGTTCTCGGAATCACGTTTCTAAACCTGCTGGTATATATATTTCGGAAAAAAAGAAAGACATCTAGGCATACTATAATATTCTGAAATACTTTATTTTAAAATTCAATTATGATATGTATCTTGTTAAAAACGACGCCTCAATTTGATCCAAAAATAGTGAAGTAGCCAATACGATATAACACTGCGCTTTGTGTGGGCGCGTGATGGAATACGGTATATTAATCTATGACGTTTAAGTAACGGCATCTGACTCATTCATGAGTTCATATTTTCGGAAAGGTTATCATCAGAGACCGTCCGCCGTACCCGCTACTTCCTGAAAGGGAATGGAGATAGGTAATTTTTAACTTCCCTGTGAGGAGATTGATGAGTTGACGACAACGATAGGATTACTTTTCTTTGGATTATTTCGAAAGCATTCACTATTCAATTGCTCCCTGTCATTTTAATGGAATACCGAATAATCGAAAATTAATCTAATGGAAAATATAATCGAATAACCGAAAAAATAATAGAATAATCCAAAAATGAAATAATCGAATAAGCTATTATTTTATACTTTATTATCCCATCAAATGATTCTCTAACGATTGAAACTAAACAAGTGAATTAACAGTAGTAATCTTCAATATCTGTAAAATAAAGTTCCTTGTTTAAGTAAATGCCATCTTCTAGCTGCATAATAGAACTAAGCCCCATTATTGACAATTTCTCTTAACTAGCAGCAGACAATATGCCTATAATGTTATGGCATGCGGTTCCATGGATACATGGTTAGCATGCTGACCTTTGGTCCAAGGAGTCCAGGGAGTCCCGGGTTCGATTCCCAGCAGGGATTTAACTTTCATTTGGTAATTAATATGGCTCGGGGAATGGGTGTTTGTGCCGTTTCCAGCATTAGACTTTATGGATTGGATTTTTCGTAAGACTTCATGTATTCACTCATTTCAGTCGATTATCCATCCGACACACTTAAGCAGAAAAATGTATTCATGACGCATCAGATTATTCTACACGATATAACTGAATGATATTTGAAACGCATTCAATTATTCAAATAACCGGATGGAAGTTATTCGATTATTAAAAGTATTCGATTATCCCATCACTAATAAGGTGGGCATTTATCCATGCAAATAATAACTGGCCCTGCTCCTGAGTTTTGAGATTGGCCCAGATAGAGAAACCTACTCTCACGAATCCTCTTCTTGGAATTCGTGAATTTTGATACTCGTGAGTTCTGAGACGACACACTCAACACCATCTGTCGTGAGATCAGTTGGCCATATTCGGAGGTAGCTGGGCGACTACTTACTCGGAGAAACTAGCGGACGACCATCCTAATTCAGATGGCTGGGTCTAAAATTCTACTCGACTTTATATTACCATATTCGGGGTCGTAAGAGGAGTTGACACCATCGATCCTGAGGGATGATTGCTAGAAGTAACAGCCTAATGATCTTCGCGTAACATCGTCGATGAGAGTTCTTCAGGCATGGCTGTCGAATGCCCACCACTTTAAAATCAAAAATCAAGAATATGTTCTGTTCGGAGGATACTTTACCCACTACGGGGCTCAATCGTTTTGACAACCTACCCACAGTGTTGCCACCTTAGCGGATTTCCCGCTAAATCTGGCGGGTTTTAAATCCTTCTAGCTGCGAAAAAATGCATTTAGCGGCTAGCGGAATTTTTGGTGGAATTTCGATGTATCAGGATTTTCTAGTGGCTATGTTAAATGCAAACGTAATGTCACACATTTATAGCACAAATATCACTGACTCAAATTAATGGGCAAATTTAGAACGTACCTAGTTCCTGGTGGAAGTACTTTTTTTACAATTTGTTTTACGTCGCACCGCACACAGATAGGTCTTATGGCGACGATGGGATAGGAGTGGGAAAGAAGCAGCTGTGGCCTTAACTAAGGTACAGCCCCAGCATTTCCTGGTGTGAAAATGGGAAACCACGGAAAACCATCTTCAGGGCTGCCGACAGTGGGGCTCGAACCCACTATCTCCCGGATGCAAGCACGGCCAACTCGCCCGGTGGTGGAAATACCACGAAAGTTGTTTCTCAGTTGCGTCGGGCCGAACCTGTACAGTAAATCACGTTCATGTAATTGGGAAGTGCCGTTATTTTTACTGGACGAGATCTGTTTTACTTTGTGTATACATTAGTTCAGTTCTTCACTGGTGTCTGTGTGGGACTGAGTCATCCTACTGCAGCACCACAGGGGTCCTTTTTTTTAGTATTAAATATTTTAGTAACTTTCATCAGCGTGCTGTGCATGGATTTTTTTAATGTTTAAACGATTTACTTAATTTAATTACATATGCCTTAATGACTCATTGTACTTACTGTGCACGTATGTTTAAATACCAAGTGTATCTATTCCGGAACACTCGTTTATTAACCACTACTGTAATCTCTTTGCCGAAATTCGCAAGACGCTGTTTACAGGCTCGGTTGTTTCCAAAGATTTTCAGATGCATAGAACGAAGTGTACTGCAATAATTAAGAACACTTGGCCCTCATTTCATATATCAATTAAAATATATAGGTGACAGACAGCTTTAATAGTATCATCGTTGACGAATCGACAAATGTTGAGGACTTAAGAATATGTTACAGTGTAAGAGCATCCTAATGCCTGGTGATTGTAATACCATATTTATATTGCGTTGATTAAGAGGGTAGGACTAGTAAATAAGCCGTAATATGTAACAAGCGGTAAGCAGTAAAGCACTAAATTATCTTACATTTAATAAATCATGCTCTTTTTTTAACTAAATGGTGCTACTGCAAACATTCCCAATTCTATGCTCTATTAAGCTTTGTTCCAACTAGGGAAACATTGCATATTTGGTTTATGTATTTAATTATTAAATTAAATGCCGAAGAATCTAGCGGAATTGGCACAGTCAATTAGAGGATTTCACTCTTACAGTGTTGGCAACACTGCCTACCCAAAATGATCTAAGGGGGGGCAGCGTGCCATTATGCCCCCCCCCCCCAAACTCTCCTGCTAGAAGTCCCTTCAAAATGTTGAGTATGGTAGTTGAAGGCTGCTGAGGCATTAAATCTGGAGGTGGTTATTGGTTTTACATCAAGAAATTATATTAGAAAGCGGGCATTCCTTCAGGGAACGAAATTTCCCAATGGAGATTGTTTAGGCGGTGCATCCCGTGGTAGAGCAAGTTCCCCCCCCCCCCCTTGCTAGTTGCTTTACGTCGCACCGACACAGATAGGTCTTATGGCGACGATGAGATAGGAAAGGTCTAGGAGTGGCAAGGAAGCGGCCGTGGCCTCAAATAAGGTACAGTCCCAGCATTTGCCTGGTGTGAAATTGGGAAACCACGGAAAACCATTTTCAGGGCTGCCGACAGTGGGGTTCGATCCCACTATCTCCCGGATGCAAGCTCACAGCCGTGCGCCCCTAAACCGCACGGCCAACTCGCCCGGTAGCAAGTTTCTTACTTGTGATTATTTTTGATAGCTTGATACATAAAATATTCCTATAAAATATTTGCTGTATTTACGAATCAAGTTTTATTTTTGTTTCCTTGTGAATATTATTGAAAACTCCGTACATAAAACTCGTTCAAAAATGTATTTGAGAAACAAGGCTCTATTATTTTTCTGCTTTTTTTCTGTGTGTTAATATCGTCATTAGGCCTATAAACGAATGTTTGCATTAATAGTTCTTCATTTCACATGCCTGTGTTCATGTTAATCATGTCGCCACCCCCCCCCCCCCCTCCCACCCTCAAATACCTGAAGTCGACTCGCCTGTTTCGAATCTTACTTGTTGGTGCATGTGTATCTCCAACCCCTGCCCAGTTTCTCTACAAAGTGAATATGAGGTAAGATTAATCTTCGTAGAGTTTTTACAACTGGCCGGATGCCTTTCCTAATGTTAATCTCATTAGAGAGGAGTTAAGATGATGAAATGAATGACGTGATTATACGACAGTAGGAGATTATGAAACCTAGTTCCGGCACATAGCCTACTCTTGCCGAAGAGCGCCAAGGGGTCTGCTAAAGGCTTGCACATAGCTATCCGACGAATTCCATCCGCAGCATCATATGCCCTTACTTCATATGACACAACAGAGAGGTTTGGAATTTAATACGAAAAATTAAAAGTGACAAGATATTACCCTGCTGGCCAAAATTCTGATAAAATGTTTTCGACCAACGGGAGTCGAACCGGCTAACGAAGCCTTAGCAATCATGGCCACCAAGTGAGCTGAATCTCGTTAATGAATATGGGGATTTTTGGAATGAATGACCACGCCCCTGTGGTTGCATGTAAAAACTAATGGGCCCGAGGCTTCCGATATCAACAATTATGAAAAAGTGCTTGCTTTTGCTTTACAAAATAGCAAGCCCAGTGCTGCTTTTATTTCAGTGCTATTATTCAATTTTGCAATACGACTCCATTGCTAAACGAACTTCGGTTCGGAGAGCGCCGGGTTAGATTCCCGCCCGAGCCGAGGATTTTGATTGCGTATACTTAAAACCTCTGGTTCGAGGACTCGGTGCTATACTGTCTAATAAGTTAAGTGACAGGATATTACTGGTAGCAGCCCAGATTTGACATACTAGACAACAACAAAACACTAGACTTCCAGCATGCAGGCTGTAACTAATGTGTTTCCAAAGAGTCCTAGATTTAGTTGACATTTCATATTACTATATGCTATAAATTTCTCTTGTTGGTTCTTCACATCTTTATCTTCACAAGTTTCATTCTCAAGTTAAATGTATCTTACCCAACTTCTTGATTTTATTTCACGTAGAATAGAATTCCTTTCATAACCTGTCGATCTATGTCAACAAGTGGCCAAAAAAAAAAAAAAAAAGCCCGTAACCCCATGAGACCATAATAATGGACAATAAATTACAATATATATTTTGTGGTGTAGATGAAGTGCCGTTTTTTGGTTTTACAAATCTGCCAACCCTGACTGAGCATCCGGGTTCGATCCACAACCCCAGCCACAATAAGACACGTAGAATTTTATGTCAATTCAAGGTTGACAACAGGGATATCCATTGTACTGACAATGCATCTGCTGTAATTTGAACGCTACGAGTTGAACAGTAAGGACCAACAAGGGCCCTCAGAGCCTCAGAAAAGCCACTGACTTAACGTTTCTACTTCCCGGAAACTATCGCATTAATCTGTGGCTATATATCCTGAAACTAGTAAGCGTGTAACACCAACACAATGCTACGACCGCCAGTGACTACACTTGGAATTACACATTAACAACTGGCATTAATGCACGAGACTAAGCTAATTTTACTAATATGGACTTAAAAAGCAAGCGTGCATATGCACAACAAACTTTCGTTCTCTGACAACTGAATTTCATTTCGTATTACAGTAGTTTTATCTTCCCTAATTAGGGATCGTAAACAGATATCCGACAGTATCGCGAATCCGTGCTTGGACCTGGGATGGTCTGGAACGCCGAAAAGTGGTCCAAACGTTTTTTAAAGCGTTGACATTTTTCTATTAAATGCCATTCAAATTAAACAGTGTGTTTTCAAAGAGTCCTAGATTTAGTTGACATTTCATATTACTATGTGCTATAAATTTCTCTTGTTGGTGCTTCACATCTTTATCTTCACAAGTTTAATTCTCAAGTTAAATGTATCTTACCCAACTTCTTGACTTTATTTCACGTAGTATAGAATTCCTTTCATAACCTGTCGATCTATGTCAACAAGTGTCAACAAGTGGAGAAAAAAGAAAAAAAAAAAAAAGCCCGACGTTGCCGATGAAGATATCGGTTGGCGAAACGCTAAAAATTGGTCCAAGTGCGTTTTAAAAGCTTTGAAATGTATCTATTGAATGTCATTCAAATTATACAGTGTGTTCCCACCCTGCGGGTAGGGCGGTAGAACACCCACGGCATCCCCTGCGTGTCGTAAGAGGCGACTAGAAGGGGACCAAGGGGCTGTGAACTTTGAGCGTAGGTTGGCGACAACGGGGCCCTTAGCTGAGTTCTGGCATTGCTTACTTGCGCCAGGCTCCTAAATTTCATTTGTTCTATCCTTATTTGGTCAACTCTTGTTCTTTTCCGACCCCGATGCTCTCAGGTTTCCGAGGGCTAGGGGGCTTTTCATTTTCACGCCCTTGTGGCCTTTTTCTTTCTTTGGCCAATACCTTCATTTTTCTTAGTGTCGGATGCCTTCCATATTTTCTCTCTGATTAATGTTATATAGAGGATGGTTGCCTAGTTATACTTCGTCTTAAAAACTATCACCACCACCACCACATTTACGAGCCACGCCTGTTTTTGTTATTAGCTGGAATGATAGGATAGTTCGGATTTAGGAGGATGTTTGGAGTCAGGCATACAGTTACGGACATTTCTGCACTGCCAAATCGGTTCGATTTCCGACTGGCCGCGCCTGGAGTTGGCGCTCGATCCGCCATATTCCTCCCTAGCACTGAATTGTAAACGCGTTGTTTTAATGGCCGTAGCTCGCAGAGTTGGTGAAAATGCCGTGTTGTTGTGCATTCGGCTGTACCAACAGGATTTATTATTAAGGGATCCAATTCGAAGGAAGCGATGGGCTGTCATGGTTAAAAGAGAAGTGTCTCTCCAACGCTGTGATCCCAAACTCTAAGACAGTGCATGACAAATCCCGGATGGAAGACCGACCACCCTAACGTTTAAAATTAGTGGGTCACAGCTAGTTACAAACTTCCCTCACTTTGTCATGAAGACATTTTTTGACAACGAACAAATCCTTATTTGAATGCACCAGTTTGAAAGTCTTCATCCGTTCACACAGTAGATTTCTACTGCACCTACTTCCAGCTATTTATTAAAAAACAATCCAAGGTGCCTCTTTTCATTCGCAATCACGCTTTTCACTGGAACAAACTCTTGAACTGGTGTGTGTTTCAGTACGGTGGTTTTTAAGCCACGTCTTCAAATACAGTATTTCTCAGGCTTAAATTGGTCAACTGGAGAGGCATTCTAATGTATGAACATGTGGCGAAACCACGTCATCCCTCCGCCACAGGAAACTAGAGGGCAGCAGCTGGACCTCGCCACACTAGGCAATGCCGGTGAAAGCGTGTAGACTGCCCGTCTTCTTTATATCCACGGCAGCATGGCCGACACTTAGGATGTAGTAAACAAATACATCGAGTGCCTTTCTAGATAATGTTATCTATGGACGTTATTGTAGGAAACAACAATGTAAAGTTCCGTACAGAATACAAAATGCAGTTCTATTCAAATATTGTGTTTACTGTAGCTAGCAAGTCAGTAAGTGTAATGTTCCCCATAAACATAAGGCTGGCGACGCAAGCAACGAACAGTGGTGACCTTAAATAAGCGGTGGCAGACGACGTTCTTCATCAAGCTGAACCTTTGATGTTCACGATTACCACCGTGGCTGGAGAGTTAAAACTCGCTGATAGAATGGCGAAATTAAAAAGAAGCCAAAGTAGAAGGTATACGCAAAAAAAATCAAAAGGCATACTCTAATAAGCGGAGTTAAACCATGGCGTATACCCTTGACTACAGCCCTGGTCTCCCACAAGTCCATAATGCTTAACCCTCTGACTGCGCCTTGGGGGTAATTTCTGATATCGCTGAAATAACTTGCTCTTATAACGGGTAATAGTTTCGCATGCTATTGTTGGTAGTCGCTGTGCCTTCTCGCCTCTGTGTCGATTAACTGCTGCTAGGCTAGCAAAGTTCTGCTCAGTTTAGATCGTTTTGTAACAGTTTGATAATCGTTGGTGGTGCAACATTCAACCCCACGACGCAGTTTATATCGTAAATGTTGTCATGCGTGTTCGTTCATTGTAATAACTTTTGTGATGTGACTGAAGGAGTCTATGGGTAGGTTATGTGAAGGCGTCTGTCACAGAAGCTCGTGTTTCAGTTCTGGACCCTAATTTTTCGGAAATTATTGAAAATGAATTTGTCCTCGATGAGGATGCTGGTAATAGTGAGCAAAGTGAACGCGCGATGATGACTATCCTGATTTTAATTCTACACATGATCGTGTGTCTGAAGAAGAGTTCGACTGAAATTAGGAGAGAACACCAAATTGACAGGAAACTTTGCGGTCCATATGTGGCGAAGTCATCAGCTGTAGGCCTATAGGGCAGAAACAGTTATAAATGGTGATTTGCCAAGAATGCAGAGATAAAGATGTGTAGTGCTAATTGAAATGTTGTGAAATAAGACTGTGGGAAACATGAACGAAATTTCTATTTGTCTAGTTGCTATAAGCTTTGCCTTTTCCGTGAAATACGACTTCATTTAATTTATGCTGTCATCTTTACATAAAACTCTTAAGAAATTTCTTATGTTTGAATTTGACTTCGTGATGTAATAGTTGTAAAAGAATCAGTATATAAACAATACCATTGTTAAAGAAGGCGCGTCTTTACGTGCAAATTCTGTAAGTACCGTAATACATCATAGTAAAATAGCCTAATATGGTGCAATCAAATTTCAAACGACGCCTATCCGTGCCCGGTGCCATTGATGACCCTACGATGCAGTTTATGCACCGGAAATGTCACGACGCGGTTTGAGGGTTAATGTTTCTAATTGTAATCTAAGTACCGGCATGTTGTTTTATTTCACTAGGCATTTCGAGCCGCATTATGGGAGAAAGCACGAAAGGACTGAAAAATAATTCTAAAGTGAAACGCCGTGTACACAATTTTCTCGCCGAGAGCCTCTGAAAAGAAGGAAGCCTCCCATCACTCAGAAACCACGCAGTCCGGGATAAAATAAAAAGGGAATGTGCAGGAAGAGGAAAATACACCCATGTTCTTACCTACCAGATATTACAGTGACACGTACGGAAGATAATGATCTGTTTCTTCACCCACCGAACGAGCCTGCCTCATTCAAATATAGATATAAGTTTCAGTTTGTATTAGAAACATAACTGTTTTCTAACTATAGGCCTATAGATATACTGAAGTCACAACGCAAGTCTACTGACATTAATAAGTTTTTGGTATATAAAGTGAAGAACGAAATTTCTGCAATTCCGGTACGTGACTTATGATTTATTGAACACATTTATAATGAGGCAACATTGTATTTAGGCTAGAACTTTATTCGAGACGAAAGAAAAGTAGAACTCTTTAGCAGCAAATCTGGAGCAGCACACATCTGTAATTTAAATTGGGTTTGATACACTAAGGCGACCAGAATTATTTAGACCAACTACATTTATATTAATGTGGAAGAGTCCACGGGGCCCTTAGCTGAGTCCTGACATTGCTTCCACTTGTGCCAGACTCTCACTTTCATCTATCCTATCCGACTTCCCTTGGTCAACTCTTGTTCTTTTCCGACCCCAACGGTATTACGCATGGAGGCCTAGGGAGTCATTTTCACGCCCTTCGTGGCCCTTGTCTTTCTTGGCCGGTACCTTCATTTTTCGAAGTGCCGGATCCCTTCCATTTTTTCTCTCTGATTAGTGTTATATAGAGGATGGTTGCCTAGTTGTACTTCCTCTTAAAACAGTTATCACCACCACCACCAATGTGGAAGACACAAAATAAGGTAGAAAATCACTTCATAGATTAGTTTTATCTTAAATTTAGCTTTAATCACAGGCCTCACTGTCGATTACAAACATTCCACTACTGCTGTACAGTAGGTAAAATAGTGTAAAAGGTTTGAACAGATATACAGAAAAAATTATCTTAAAGATAATCCATCTCGTCACCGTATGTTGAAATCGCCTGTTTCACGGAATTATGCGACATATACTGACGAAATTTTTACACAAAAAACGCTTGTGCAATAAGAGAAAAAGATGACCGATTTCATTCGGTGTGAATCTTCCACCCGCCCCACCTGTGGGTGGGGGCGGTAGGATAACACCCACGGTATCCCCTGCCTGTCGTACGAGGCGACTAAGAGGGGCCCCAGGGGATCTGAACATTGGAGCGTGGGTTGGCGACAGCGGGGCCCTCAGCTGAGTCCTTGCATTGCTTCCACTTACTTGTGCCAGGCTCCTCACTTTCATCTATTCTATCTGACCTCCCTTGGTCAACTCTTGTTCTTTTCAGACCCCGACGGTACTACGTATGGAGTCCTTCATTTTCATGCCCTTCATTGTCATCGTCTTCCTTTGGCCGGTACCTTCATTTCTCGAAGTGTCGGATCCCTTCCATTTTTTCTTTATGATTAGTGTTATAGAGGATGGTTGCCTAGTTCTACTTCCTCTTAAAAGAATAATCACCACCACCTGAATCTTCCATGTCATCGCCTCATGATTAGGAAAGGCAGATGTCCGAGAGACATCTTTCAATTCAGCATTTATCTGGCATCTAATAACTTGTGTCATCTATACAGAAAAATAGAACATTTTCTGATATTACTTATGTAAATACAGTACGTAGCCTACAGTGGAATCAGTTACAAGCTCATGCAATCTGTGTAAACAACATGCTGGCAATGTATACTAATAGAGAACTTGGATGTTATAATGTGTGTCTGCTAGTATGTAACAGAAATTCTAATTTGAGATTCAGTGTGTTTCTTTTTAATTTTCTTCGCTTTCCTTGATCCTAAACTTGCCGTGGTACATCAGCTGTTGGAGTGGTTGGGAGCAGTAGCGGCGATTGGGGGGGGGGGGAGAGGGGGTGTCTCGCCAACCCACTTTGCAGAGAAAAGAAATCATGTTTTATTCTATTTTAGCCGCCCGAAACTAGGAATTATAAAAAGAATGTGCAAACCCTGTTGTCTTTTCAGCTAATTCTTTCCCTTAGTTTCATTAATTATTAAGAAAAACACTTAGCAGAAATACGCACAAAAAGTCGTTCGTCACGGCTAACCGAATTGTACAACGCCAGAGCAAGTACTGGAGACCCACGGAACAATGTGTAGCATGTTCTAGTGTTGGCTACTGAATGCATGATTCGAAGCAGTGTATCGATTCATTCAAGTGTCCGAGTGAATCGATTCACAGGAACGGCGAGCTCCCAGCGGACAGTGCTGAGTGCCACACTCGATGGACGTTGACGGGGAGCCGCCGAGCTTCCGCTGCAGCGAGACATACCGTGAGCCATGGCACACCGAAAGAATCGTGAACGAGCAGGGCTCCTTATCGGCTCACTGGACATTGGCGGAGAGCCGAGCTTCCGCTGCAGCGAGACATACAGTGAAAGAATCGCATGCTATAATGGACCCTCGAGCTCAGCTCATTTGAAAATAATACCCATTTGCATTCAATGTCCTCTTCTTACAGGGAGGTTTGATGATGCTTGTTGTTTTAAGGGGCCTAACATCGAAGGTCATCGGCCCACAGGGAGGTTAAAATAATAGATGTATTTATTAGTTTAATGAATCTTAGTATTATAACTTAGTTGACATATGACTAACTCGACTCTAGCTTGCCCTATGACAGTCATGCTCATGACCACTCAAAAGTACCTGTTTTATATTGGGAAGAACGGCTCAGTATTCTCAGTTCATATGTCACATCGTCGCACAAGACTTCAATCATATGTGGACAGACGCAATAACTTAACCAACAGTATGTTGAATCAGAAAACCAGCGGGCTACTGTGCATCTCGGGTAGCCTGTACAAAATATGACGATTTAAAAAAATCCTCAGCTGATAGAAAAATACATATTTTCAAAAATGACTGAGCGAGTTGTCGTGCGGTTAGTATCGCGTAGCTATGCGCTTGCATTCGGGGGATGGTGGATTCGAATCCCATCGTCGGCAACCGTTAAGATGGTTTTCCGTAGTTTCCCCATTTTCACAACAGGAAATGTTGGAACTGTACCTTAATTCAGGCCATGGCTGCTACCTTCCTAATCCTAACCTTTCCCACCGTGCGTCGTCGGAAACCTTCGATGTATTAGAGTGACTAGCATTTTTTTTTTCCTAAGAAAGGAGTTCATAGTATGAAGACCAGATGGCAGCTGCGAGCACTGAATGCTGTTGCTGCTGTCTTACCAGCACATACACAGCTGCAGTAGGAGCAGTGACTAATGTGCTGTGAATCGGATCACTATCGATTCAGTAACGTGAACGGAACCAAATGAATCGATTCAGCAAAATGAATCGAATGTCCCATCGTTAGCATGTTCTGCGACGAAGGGTAGCAGGAGTACATTTTGCCCAGGTTACCCAATTGCCGCGCGCATTCGTCAGTCTGGCAGTCTCACTCAGCCATGTGCCTGTTCAGTTCTATCTAGTGTGTGTTACTTTCCGTGTAGTCGAACACCAAATTACTTTTAAATTGTATAATCACGCCGTACTTACATTTAATTTCAATAGATGCGTAATTATTGTTCCTTTGGTGAAAGTTTTATTGTTTATAACTATTATTACTATCGCATTTAAGTTGGCAAACTTAACCTTTATGTCTATATCAAAATTCGCTTTAGAAAGCATCAAAACTTACCATTTTATGGCCTTTTTAAAAATTTAAATTAATCATGTCTACCACATTTACCACCCTCCCCCGCTTTATCCACAGACCCGGGAATTTTCTGTTGCCTATACATTGTACCCCCCTCCCCCCATTCTTATTATTCCCAATCACCGCTAGTTGTTGGGAGGAATATGGCGGCCGCACGGAATTTGCCTCACTATGAATATAGTTACTGCAGCCAGCATGAGGAACTAGGCTGCCATCGGATACGTGCGATGACTGAAGCGTTCGACTGTACGAGACAATCCGGCATGTATTCGACACATGGTGAACATTGTGAGCACTTGTATTAGAATGTAGTATCCCTGCTGGTACACCAACATGGCGAAAGGTATTCCAAATGCCAGGTACGGCTATTAACAATACTTCCTGCACAAAGTCGAAAAGCCTGCAACTCGGAAACGATCGACCGTAGGGCACGTACACTATACAGTTTTCTCTTTCTTTCTCTATGTGAGAAACAGGAACCTTTGCTTGTCCTGGTACAAAACCAGGCGCGCCGACTTCGGGTTAATGTGGGGGAGTGGGGGGGGGGGCGTGATTAACATGAACACATATATTTGAAATGAGGAATAACTATTAATGCAAACATAAAAACAATATTCACAAACAGAAAAACCAAAACAATAAAGCTTGTTTCTCAAATACATTTTTGAACAAGTCTAATGCACACAGTTTTCAATAATATTCACAAGTAAAGAGAAAAATAGAACTTTATTCATGAATATTTTGAAGGAATGTCTTATGTACGAAGCTATCGAAAATAATCAAGTCAAAAAAGGTAGAACTTGCTTCATAAATACATAACTGTATATTGTTCATTTCATGATAATAGCTTTACCACCAGATGTAGCACGTGAAAAGTCTCCAATGGGAAATTAGTTCTTTGAAGGGATACCCGGTTAACTAATTTCATTCCTCGATATAAAATCATCTACCGAATCCATTGGGGAGAGCTCACCGGACTCCCTATGTATAATTATTCCCCCTGTGGGTGGGGGCGGTAGAATAACACCCACGGTATCCCCTGCCTGTCGTAAGAGGCTACTAAAATGGGCCCCAAGGGCTCTGAACTCTGGAGCATGGGTTGGCGACCACAGGGCCCTCGGCTGAGTACTGGCATTGCTTCCACTTACTTGTGCCAGGCGCCTTACTTTCATCTATCCTATCCGACCTCCCTTGGTCAATTCTTGTTCTTTTCCGACCCCGACGGTATTACGTATGGAGGCCTAGGGAGTCTTTCATTTTCATGCCCTTAGTGGCCCTTGTCTTCCTTTGGCCGATACCTTCATTTTTTTCCTCTGATTAGTGTTATATAGTGGATGGTTGCCCAGTTGTACTTCCTCTTAAAACAATCACCACCACATCTCCCTGGGTATAACCCCATCAGCGCAGTTCAACCCTTCCCGCAGCAAACCTGAGAAATCTTTTTACGCTGTAGTTCTCACTCGGGGCTCCGAAGTACCGAACTCCGCGTTTATGGGGACTTGAATGGGGGGGGAGGGGGCAGAAAAGGCCTTGCACACACACCCCCCCCCCTTCGAAGTCTGTGCCACTGCACAAAACTCAACAACAAAATGCAACTGCAACTGATCTTCAACGAAATTTGTCGAGTGAGCTGAATGTCACCCTGGAAGTGGTGACAACGCCAAAAGCTTCAAAGAGCAAGTCTATTCATCTGTGTCTTGCGGCTTTTAGTGTCGGCGGGACTGTGTCAGGACATGTTCGGCACGCCTGGTTTATATCTTACAATTTGAAACCCATGGGCGACCTGCGCGTTTGCATGTAGGATGATGAGGTAGGGGCAGTGTCTGTACATAGCCTACTCCTGTCGAGAGTAACACCTAGGGCTGCAGGGATGGCAATATGGTTTTACAAGAACAACAAGTACAATACTCTTGAAGACACACCCTGAAACTACAAAGCTATACCACGTCAACACACCCTTAAACGTTGTTGACTCAGGAATTCCAAAGATTAAACATCCTGACAGTTGTAGAACATAAGTTGAAGATGTTTTATTCTTCACATCACTAGCTGTAAGATCAGCTGGGAGCTGCTTGAATCTTAGATCAAACTTTAACACTTCCAAGTTACTAAATCCACAAATCAATGCATGGCATCCTGTAGTCACTGACTTACACTCTAACAAGCCAAGGTGTATCAACTGAGGCATCAGCCGAAGGTGTTCCAATATCTTTGTCAGTAAGATAATGTAGTAAGCCTGTTATACATAACTTTCGAGCATACACTTACCAAGAATCCTCCGAGGTTATAATAGATAACTTGTTCAAGCGAATCGACATGTCGATCAAACATGCTAACCTGGTAAGCAGTCACAACACTGCTCAAAACATATTACAGTACTTCAAAACATTTATTTGATACAATGCATACAACAAAGAGAAGGATGGATGGAAAAACTTCATTTCAAACACTCACAAAGAAAGGATGAGACTTTGCTGAGGATACACTACCAGTAAAAATCAATACAAGGTTTTCCAGATTTAGATCTTACAATGAAACTTTTCCAATTTGTTTTCCATTTCATTTGAGCCTACAGTTTGGGTTAAATTCGTTGATATATAATATCGTAAAAGATACTCAGTATTAACACATTGACTGTAACCGCCCTACGGTCCAAAGGAACTTTTTCACAGAAAATCGTGGATAGTATCGAATGAGACGATCCTATCTGTATTCCGCATGTTTATTTTCTCAAACAAATGCGACTGACGGTCTCATTTCAGGAAAGGCTATATCGCAGTCATGTCAGACATAATGACATCGAAAAATGCATTGAAGTAAATTCTGAACCTAATTCGTCACCTAGTATAGCTGATGATATGACTGCTCTCTCAGCCTCATTCATATTGGTTACAGATTGCAACTTCAGATGTTTTCAAGTTATCTGTAAGATGGCTTGTGAAATCTGACGCGGAAAACGTGCGTAGCACGTAAAGGAGACAGTAGTTGAGGATTTGCCTTCTGGCGATATTATGTGGATGCAGTCTGAATAGAAAGGAAGTTCCAAGGTGTACAACATTACTGTTTTACGTCAGCTAGTGGAAACAGGACACAAGATATGACGGACCTCGATGTTGCACAAACTAAAGATGATGCCTCTAACCCGCTGTGGGTGGGGGTGGTAGAATAACACTCCCGTTATCCCCTGCCTGTCGTAAGAGGCGACTAAAAGGGGCCCCAGGGGATCTGAATTTTGGAGCGTGAGTTGGCGACCACGGGGCCCTTAGCCGAGTCCTAGCATTACTTCCACTTACTTGTGCCAGGCTCCTCACTTTCATCTATCCTATCCGACCTCTCTTGGTCAACTCTTGTTCTTTTCCGACCCCGACGCTGTAAGTTTGCGAGGGGTAGGGAGTCTCATTTTCACGCCCTTCGTGGCCCTTGTCTTTCTTTGACTGATATCTTCATTTTTCGAAGTGTCGGATCCCTTCCACTTTTCCCTCTGATTAGTGTTAAATAGAGGATGGTTGCCTAGTTGTACTTCCTCTTAAAACAATAATCACCACCACCTGATGCCTCTAACGAAAATGTGAAATCTATGTAATATGGAGGGACGTCACAAGTCTTACTTTACAGGCAAATCGAGGTTACAAAAATGAATTTCGAAAGACATCTCACAACTGGATGTACTTATACTTTTCGCGGATGATGATTTAGACCTCGTAGCATATGAAACTAGTTTTGTGATATTTCTGATTTTTTTTTTTTGCTAGGGGTTTTTTACGTCGCACCGACACAGATAGGTCTTATGGCGACGATGGGATAGGAAAGGCCTAGGAGTTGGAAGGAAGTGGCCGTGGACTTAATTAAGGTACAGCCCCAGCATTTGCCTGGTGTGAAAATGGAAAACCACGAAAAACCATTTTCAGGGCTGCCGATAGTGGGATTCGAACCTACTATCTCCCGGATGCAATCTCTGATTTTATTTTCAGTCGTTGATGAAGTCTGGCCATGCAACATTAATAATACGATGTCTTGTCCGCCTGACGCAACTGACGCTCATATATTAATATAGCAGGAATACAATAGTGTGTGTCACATTCGACTGGCGTGGCATTCAAATGTATTAACTTATATCTAAACTGTATACGCTGAGGTTTTTCTGCACTTTGGCCACTGGATCTGTTTACTCCATAGTCAAAGTCAATAATAACAATGATAACGAATTTCATGTTGTTGCATCCAAGAATTAAGAAACATGAATGTTTCGCGTTAACAAACACCGCACGACTCATACGCCTGCTGAGCTGCTGGACTTTCGAAGGCAGTGCTATAATCCCCCAGTGGGTGGGGGCGGTAGAATAACACCCACGGTATCACCTGCCTGTCGTAAGAGGCGACTAAAAGGGGCCCCAGGGGCTCTGAACTTTGGAGCGTGAGTTGGCGACCACGGGACCCTCAGCTGAGTCCTGGCATTGCATCCACTTACTTGTGCCAGGCTCCTCACGTTCATCTATCCTATCCGACCTCTCTTGGTCAACTCTTGTTCTTTTCCGACCCCGACGCTATTAGTTTGCGAGGGCTAGGGAGTCTCATTTTCACGCCCTTCGTGGCCCTTGCCTTTCTTTGGCCGATACCTTCATTTTTCGAAGTGTCGGACCCCTTCCATTTCTTTTCTCTCTGAGTAGTGTTATATAGAGGATGGTTGCCTAGTTGTACTTCCTCTTAAAACAATAATCACCACCACCACCGCAGTGTCATAACGTGTAATAAAATTTAACAGGCCGAGCTCGATAGCTGCAGTGCGGTCAATATCCAGTATTCGAGAGAGAGTGCGTTCGAACCCCACTGTCGGCAGCCCTGAAAATGGTTTTTCCGTGGTTTCCCATTTTCACACCAGGCAAATGCTGGGGCGGTACCTTAATTAAGGCCACGGCCGATTCCTTCCCACTCCTAGCCCTTACCTCTCCCATCGCGCCATAAGACCTATCAACTGGGCTGGCCACACAATTTCAAATGTTATGTTCAGTCTAGTATGCACCATTCTACCTTATCTTAACACCTCTGCCCCTCCTGCCAATTATGCTAAAAAAAACGTTGCCTAATAGTGTGAGTTTCTAATTATTTCTGTAAAATTAAAAATTTAGTATGCAGCAAAACAGTTTTTTTTCTGTTTTACTTTAAGTCGCACCGACATACATAGGCGACGGTGGGATAGGAAAGGGACAGGAGCGAAAAGGCAGCGACCGTGGCCTTAAGGTAGAGACCCAGTATTTGCCTAATGTGACAATGGGAAATCACGACAAACTACTAAAATTACAACAGCGAATATCTTAAAAAAATCTATCATATGACAATGGATGAACAACAGCCCACATCTTCTTCCCCAGGGCACAAAATTGCCGTGCCCTTCGGCTCCCCACTATCCTGTATCTCACGCCACCAGATGCCTACATACGGGACATGCTGAAACAATCACTTTTCGTGTCGGCTAAATGGCCCCGAATTACGAGAGAAGATGGTCATTTTTGTGTCTTCGCGGCGAACTATGTTCAACATGTTGGATAATCTACAGGACCGTTATGAACAATGCGGAGACGTGAGCGTGCACATTTTGAACACATGCTGTAGCATGTGTGTTACTGTCGTCACATTGCATGTTTTACTAACATATCCTGATGCAGTACTGTTTATCAGTTTGTAAGAATTTTATATTTGGATCAAAACTAACACTAAATTGATTATTCATGTTATTACAACATGAATTCCACAGTTTGTTCCGTACTGACATCAACAATACGCAATATCCCAGTCATCATCATATTCTAAAGGCTAAGCCTTGTCGCTGCAGCCACAGTTGTCTATCTTGAGCCAGCGTAGGTCTTGCACTTCATCCTCAGGAGCAGGTTCTTGAAGTAAGACACTCTGGGTCGTCCTCTTCCTCTTTTTCCAGCAATTCTTCCTTCAATGACATTACAAAGGAACTTCTCATGGCGCAGAATGTGACCAATAAATTTTATTTTCCGTTTTCAAGTTCAGTTATCAGATTCCGTTCTTCTCCTATCTCTCTAAAGACTTCGGTATTGCTCTTCATTTCAGTCCAACTTATCTTCTGCATTGTTCTCCAGATCCACATTTCAATTGCCTCTAGTTTTTTCTTTTCTGGCATTCCTGATGTCCAGCTTTCGCAACCATACAGAAGCACATTCCATACAAAGGTTTTTGCAAAGGCCTTCCGAGTTTTAATATCTGTATGTTTGTTGGGCAGCAGATGCTTTTTATCTTGGAATGCTCTCTTTGTCATGGCTATCCTCTGATTTTTTCCGATTATCACTCGTGATCAGGGTTCCTAGGTAGCAAAATTGTTTCACTTGTTCTATTTTATCAGGGCCAATTTTGAAGTGTGTTATAGGTGTTTTCTTGTCTTTACATATTGTCATGGTTTTTGTTTTCCTTGTATTAATTTTGAGGTTCCATTTGCCTAAAGTTTCTGCTAATATGTTGATCATTCTCTGCATACTTTTACCTGTTTCTGCTAGTATGGCAATATCATCAGCAAATCTTATAGTGTGTACTTGTTTGTCATTAATTTTGATGCCCGTTGTTTTCTCCTTCATGACTGATGGCTTCTTCGACGAACATATTGAAGAGATAAGGAGACAGTGGACATCCTTGCCTAAATCCTCTTCTTATTTTGGCATTTTTCTTTGTCCCACTGATTTCTAAATCAGTGTTCTGCATTCTGTATAAATTTAGTATGAGGCGTCTATCCTTCCAATCAATTCCTGCATTTTTCATGCTAAGGAAAGGTTGTTTCCAGTCTACTCGATCAAAAGCTTTCTCTAAGTCGACAAAGGTCACGTATACTTTCCTATTCATCTCAATTCTTCTCTCCAGAATTAAACGTATTGCCAGAATTGCTTCCCTAGTACCCCTCCCTGATCGAAATCCAAACTGGCCATTATCAATATAGTATTCTAACTTCCCTTTAATTCTATTCTTGATGATGATGAGCAATATTTTTGAAGCATGAGACAGGAGAGTGACAGTTCGATAATCTGAAGAGTCCGTGGCATTCCTCTTTTTTGGTATTGCACCAGTTCTGGTTTTACTAAAGTCAGGTGGAACTATGCCATTCTCAAAGCAATCTGACACCAGCTGAGAAAGGTAACGTTTCATATCGTCAGCCAAGTGTTTCAGAAGTTCTGCTGGAATGTTATCTGGACCGGGTGCTTGCTTTTCCTGGAGACTGTGTATTGCTGCATTAAACTCTGAAGATGTGATTGAGGGACCCTTTCTGCATTCGTCTATCTCGTGTTCTTTTTCAATGTACATGGTTGTATTATTTACATCATTTCCTTAGTACAGGTCTTCAATGTATTCTTTCCAACGTTCACAGATTTATTCGGTGTTGAACAAGAGGTTTCCCATTTTATCTCTGACTAAGGAGCTTCTGGTTTTTGGTTTGTGTTGTAGGGTTCTGATACTGAAATATGCCTTTTCCACCTGTCCTCTGATCATGTCCTTTTTTATAATCTCGCTTGTCTCCATCCAGTTCCCCTTTGCTTCGCGACACTTTGTTGTGATCTGATTTCTAATTTCTTTGTACCGTTCTTTATTCCCTACTCTCCTTTCCTTAATTCCTTTCGCGAATAAGGTTTATGATTTCATCAGTCATCCATGGCTTCCTCGGCTGTAACTGTTTTCTTCCCAGCACTTCCTCAGCAGCTTCAGTTATACCATTCCTTATTTCCTCCTATTTTGCACTGTCATGAAAATTCTCTGCTAACTGATTAGTTTTCATTTTGCATGCCTTTTGTATGCCATTGTTCTTTAAACTTTGGTTATTCCATTTGTGCTGGGTCAATTTCGTATTCTTTAGCTTAATGTCACACTTGGCTATTGCAAGATTGTGGTCGCTGTCCAGATCAGGTCCTGGATAACTGTGGCTGTATTTAATCTGGTTTCGATATCGCTGTCTTACTAACATTATAATAAATCTGATATCGTGCATTATATTCATGTGCTTTCCATGTGTATTTTCTTTGGACAGGTACTTCAAAGAATGTGTTTATTATGACCATGTCATGCTGTTCACAAAATTCTAGAAGTTTCTGACCTCGTTTGTTCATGTTCCCTAGTCCGAATTTACCAGCATATTTCAAGTTGCTATGTGAACCAGAGGCATTGAAATCGCCCATTATGACCACATTATCTTTATTTCCTATGAGTTCAACAAGCTTTCAATTTGCTCGTAGACTATCTCTACCTCTTCATCGGAACTGTTTGAAGTTGGGCAGTATACCTGAATGATCACTAGATCAACTGGAATGGCTTTCACTTTGATCATCATCAATCTGTCACATGATATGTGTTGATCACGTGACTGGACCATTTTCTTCGCAAGATAATAGCCACTCCATTCATTCCGACTTTTCACTTCCACTGTAAATTATTCTAAATTCGTCTGGCCAGGTATATCCTGCTATGGTAATTGAGTAGGCCATACATCCAGCGTCTCAACGCCGAGTGTTGGGCGGCGGGAAATAACCCAGCCAAATGAGGGGACCAACGGCTTCGGGCGGAGGAGCCCTCTTAGTAGGGCGATGACCCCTCAGTGGAGGCAATGTCACTGGAATTCATAACTGCAAGCGTCTGATCCCTAGTGGGCGGCTTGTGGGCAGCATCTGATCTCCAGGTTAGGGGCGGCTGTTAACCTGATGTGCAGAAGGCAACGGGAAACCACTGCACAAGCAAAATCCCAAAATTAGTAGTCGTGGATAGAAGCTTGAGCGAAACTGTAAATACTGATCATGGGCTTCGGAACCCAAGATCCGGCAGGAGAGAGAACGGCTGCAAGACCTCTCAGGTCGTCATCCAACGAAATCCTTGCAGGAAAGTGCGTAATTAATTCAATGTAGGGACTTGGAATGTGAAAACGTTGCTAAGTATAGGACAACTAGTTGTTTGTTTAGTCCTCAGCCCGAAGGCTGGTTGGATCCTCAACAGCTCTGCTATCAGCTGTCATAGATGGCTTAGGCATCACTGAAGAGGCATACTAGGGAAATGAGTGAGGTAGTTTCCCGTTGCTTTCCTCACCGAGCCAGAAGTTGCTATTACATATCAGTCTGCCAAGCCCACTGAAATGCAAGCACCAACCAACCCTATGAGCAATATTTTCACGCCATTCATAGCAGGGACTGGCTGCAGAAGGAATGGCATTACTAACATTACTCATACCTCAGTCACCTTCATTTTGTCAAAGCCAAGGATAAAGCTGAGACAGATTAATGAAAGTAACAAAATTGCTCTAGCCCATACCAGAAGACATAGTGCACTGAAAACGCTAGGTCCGCCAGCAAAGGCATAGGAAGACTAGTACAATTTTTTAATTTCTTCTAGGAAAACTAGAAGAAATCAAAATCGCAATGCAAGAAACAGCACTTGATATTTTAGGAATATGTGAAACAAGGTGGTCAGGAAACTGGGACTTCTGTTCAGACGAATATCCCAGTAGGGGTTTAAAATGTCTATGAAATAGTATCTTTCCTCGGCGTTGCCTACACGCACGCACGTACCTATTTCGAACACCAGGCCAGGAGCCTATTCTACTGTAGAATCCTCGAGTTGACGTTGCCATCGTCACGGCCGTTCCTACAACGGGCGTAGGGAGGTGCCAATATCTCGAAAACTGTTAGTTTTAGGACCTTAAAACATGGTTTCCGGTGTCCCTTGGGACAAGCAGTTTTGTTCTTCGCGACGTGAGGCTTTGCCCCCCCCCCCCCGGCCTGTGGTCGTAAGAGGCGACTAAAAGGGGCCTCACGGCTCTTAACTTTGGGGCGTGGGTTGGCGACAACGGGGCCCTTAGCTGAGTCCTCGCATTGCTTCCACTTACTTGTGCCAGACTCCTCACTTTCATCTATCCTATCCGACCTCCCTTCGTCAACTCTTGCCCTTTTCCGACCCCGACGGTATTACGTATGAAGGCCTAGGGAGTCTTTCATTTTCACGCCCTTCGCGGCCCTTGTCTTCCTTTGGCCGATACCTTCATTTTTCGAAGTGTCGGACCCCTTCCATTTTTTCTCTCTAATTAGTGTTATGGTTTCCCAGTTGTACTTCCTCTTAAAACAAAAATCAGCACCACCACCACTAGCATGAGGCTTTGTCCCACCCTTGTATATATTTCGCCTATATTAGCGTATTCTAATGTGCCAACGGGCGTAAATCTAGCCAATTGAGAGAGGTGTTCAAGTTTTTTGTAGACATGGTGACCTAAAAGGTAGGGTGTGTACAAAATTTGGTTTAGACTGATGGACGGTGTGAATTTGTATAAAGAACAGACACATACATTCTGCTTTATGTATACAGAAGATAGATGAAAAGTGCATCTGCCTCAAATTATCATCCAAAAAGTAATATATTTATAAATACCTACAAATTAAATAACATAACAGGAAACAAAAGCTTAGTTCATGATGAGACATTTGCACGTCTTTTGTACACCAGTTCTTCAATATGGGTTTTCGTGGATGGTGTTGCCGGGAGCTGCAGGCTTTTAAGACCCTCATCAATCAGTGTTGATCGATACTTGAGGGAGTAGACTGACCTCGTAGAGAGGAAGGACTGAGGGTGCTCTACTGGAAACGAAGAAAACTATAATAGTGGTGGCACATACAGAACAATATATTTAGATAAGCAGGTTTTATATATATATAATTTAAACTGGTTACGTGACCACCTTGCACGTCAGTGTTGCCGACTCGTAAGTCGTGTCCCTACAACATTTTTATTCTAGTCATCAAAACTTATTTCCTTTCAGCAAAACGATATTATACACTATTTCCGGTATTATTAGATTACGTAAGTTACATATATATTTTTGTTGTGTATGCCGCAAGTGAATTAAGGAGTTCTAGTCCAATTTATTCATTTTTTTGTTGTTGTGGTGTCGTCCAGCACAGAACAAAAAATAGCTTTGTCTCCGCATTTGATCAATCAATCAATGATCTGCATTTAGGGCTGTTGTGCAGATAGGAGATTCCCCATCAAATGTTTACCTAGCCTTTTCTTGAATGTTTTCAAAGAACTTTGAAATTCATCGAAAATTTCCCTTGATAAATTATTCCAATCCCTTATTTCTCGTCCTATATATTAATTTTTGTCCTCCTGAATTCCAACTTTATCTTCATATGAAGATCTTTCCTTATCTTTAAGAGCTCCACTCACGTTTATTCGTCTACTAATGTCAGTTCACGTCATCCTTCCACTGACAGGTCGGAGTATACTGCTTGGTCGAGTTAGCACTCTCCTTACTCCAAAATCTTCCCAGCCTAAAGCTAGCAACATTTTCGTAACCCTACTCTTATGTCGGAAATCACAAACAAATTATGCTGGTTTTCATTTTTAGTTTTCTTATCAAGTAATCCTGGTGTGGGTCCCATACACTGGAACCATACTCTAATTGGGGTCTTACCAGAAACGTGTACGTCCTCTGCTTTACATTCTTACCACAACCCTTAAACACCCTCATAACCATGTGAAAAGTTCTGTATAGAAATACTTTTGCAAGTATAAAATGCAAATGAACTAATCTGACAACTTGTACAAATGTGAAACCTAGCATATTCACTAAATCAAGATAATCATTGTTACATACATAATGTTAAAGTATATTTTTTAAATAAATATTTTCGGCAAAATGTAAAAACTACAATTCAGTAGCTTGTCTCATGGAATAAAAACAAAATTAGGGCACAGATGTGTATCTTCCACAGCTATTCCCGCGTGTCCCCACCCCCCTCCTCTTCCAACAACTTTTCAAAGAGAGTAATGAAGTTGAAGATTGTAAGTCTAGACAAGAATAAAGTAACAGTGGGAAATCAAAGTCAAAAAATGTAACAACATTTCAGGGTCTAAACCATACACCAGAGGCATTCCCTATTGCATTTACAAATCATTTGTCTCTAGGTAGGTAACCAGTAGCCATTTATAGAATGTACGTTCACTGGCATTAGCATGCATTTTTCTGTTATTCAACCCCCTAAAATCTTTCCTTATTTAATATCCAATACATAAAAGAGCAACCATTACATGACATTTTAACTTGAAATTTAATATTGTTGGAATTAATATTTTTGCTTCTGGAGTGAACTTGCATTTAAACCTCTTAGCAGTGAAAAGTCTTAAGTCATCTGCCATTTAAAATCTAGGAATAAAAGAACCATTATGTGAAATTTCAACTTCATATGACAAATTGAATGAATAGTTCCAATTTTTGGGGTTCAACCCTCATTTCAATCCTTATAAATGTGTTTTTAACCCTTTCTTTGTAAGCACTTAAGCTATCAGGACAACTACTGTGCGAATTATGAACTTCCAACATTAGGCAGTGTCAGAGATATGGTGATGAGTCACTTTTTTTTTTTTTTTTTTTTTTGCTTTACGTCGCACCGACACAGATAGTTCTTATGGCGACGATGGGACAGGGAAGGGCTATGAGTGCAAAGGAAGCGGCCGTGTCCTTTAGGTACAGCCCCAGCATTTGCCTGGTGTGAAAATGGGAAACCACGGAAAACCATTTTCAGGGCTGCCGACAGTGGGGTTCGAACCTACTATATCCCAAATACTGGATACTGGCCGCACTTAAGCGACTGCAGCTATCGAGCTCGGTGGCAGTTGTTTTAATTAAGGTACCGGTACTATAGTACTCTCGAAATTTTGTGTAAGCAAGGGAATAATTTATACATGAGAATAATAATCATTATTATTAAAACAATAATAATATATTATTAGATTTGATTGCCTGGTCACTATTTTTCAAATATTTTGAACATTGAAATTCAATGATTGAATGAAGCACCAAGACCAGGATTCCTTCCAAAATTTCTGTCTAGTTAAATTGTGTTGCCTTAATGTATTTTATTTTGTCCAGGCTCAACCCTCATTTGCATTATTATTATTATTATTATTATTATTATTATTATTATTATTATTATTATTATTATTATTATTGCTGAAAAATAAGGAGTACAGATTTTTTGTGAAGGGCAGAGACATAAATCAGAGCCCATTTGTCAAATAAGGATCACTATAATCCTGCTCTGCAAGGTACCAGTTAAATACAGAACATCTCAATATAACTTCAATCGTCATTTCCCAGATTTGTAAATTCTGATTAACAACGCAACATTCTTGTGACAGTCCATTTCTCTGCCACTCGTGGACATTCAACATATTTAGTGGGACTAAAAAGAGGAAAAACAAAAACAACAGTATTTACCTTTTCTTTGAAAGTGGAAGTTGGAGATCATCTCCAAATCAGTGGTAAAAGTAGACATCATATTGCTCCGTTGAATCATACGGAAGCTGCATCCGACTTAAACTCTGCATTCTCAGTTCGACTACAGTCCCAATGACTGGAAGAAAGGAGAAAAAAAAACATACAATGAGTGTAAAATTGAAGTTGAAAGACTAACAAAAATTACTTTATATATTAGTGCTTTTTCTTCCTAACAGTGGCAATAGCAATAATTAAATGTTACTAAAAATTATACACTTTACACACGAACAGAAAATACATCTTCCTGGTATTTTGCCTTCTATGTATTGGGGGCCGGCACCGGGTATGGAACTGACTCAGTTTTACAGCCCGATGCCAAGCCTACTACCAACACTATTGAGTGACTGCGAGGTGACTGGTACTGTGATGTACTCTATGTACTGCAGATTCAAATTGCACTGTGACGAACACAAATACCTTGACTTCCAACCAGAGGAATTAACCGTACGCAGTTAAAAAGTCTTCTCGATCTGGCCGGGAATCTACCCTGGGGCTCTCTGAATAACAGGCCAATACGCTACCATTCGCCCAAGGAGCCGAGCGGACAAAATACAGTCCCCCAGGCAGCTAATGTTCCTCGCTGACGCGGTGACAGGATATTCGGGCCCCTGGGCAACTGAGGGGTCCGAAGCCCTAAATCCCCCCCCCCCCCAACGTAATTTAGACTAGAACTGCGAACTTGCAGGTTATTTTATAACCATGACTTACCTGATTATCAGCTCCTGGCGACAGAATTTGCATAAACATTTCGCCCCAAAAATATACCAAAGTTTCTCTTTCAGCCTTATTTCTTGGCAACACTGCTGTTAAATCAAATTTTTGACTCTCTGTGAGTGGGGATGATAGAGTAACACCCTTGGTATCCCCTGCCTGTCGTAAGAGGCGACTAAAAGGAACCCCAAAGGCTCTGAACTTTGGAGCGTGGGTTGGCGACTTACTTTTGCCAGGCTCATCACTTTAAGCTACTCTATCCGACCTCTCGTGGTCAACTCTTGTTCTTTTCCGACCCCGATGCTATTAGATTTCCGAGGGCACTGTGCAAAAGACGATTTCGCTTGGTTGACCAGAGTGCAAACCCCCACTCCTCGATTTGGAGTAATAGCGCTGTCTCTCTTTTTCCCCACGCCTGTCTCGCTCGCTCCGCTTGTCTCCCACTTCCTCACTTGCTCCGTAGCGCTCCACATCCGAGCCGAATGGGACCGATGCACTGTGCACAGGAACTCGGCGCCCCAGTTTCCACGCGTGATATATTGGGCGTTTGAGAGGCCCTGCTTTAGACGTTCCCACTGACAGTGGTAGGATTCAGTCTTCTCAGTTTAGAGGACAACAAACAACCGCCCTCGAGCACTGCCATGTAAAATTTTTCGACAAGCAGGTCGTTGTCGCTCATTTGAATACCAAAGAACATCCGTCTTTTACCTATTTATGTGAGAAACATGTTTCAAAAAACGTGTATGGGTAGGATTCCGAGCTTTGAAAGTAAAGTACTTGAAAACATGAACTATTCAATTCTGAATTTCCGCTAGTCTCATATAACACACCTACCAAGCTGCCTCGCCACACAGTACACAATCCTCGCTATGACCTCTTTAAAGGCCTTGGTCCTCTCGACAAAGGTTCGCCATTACGATCGATCCCTGGCATCTTTTCTCCATCCTCAGAGGTCCCAAGCTTCCAGAGCCCTGCCCGTCTAGTTCATCTTCCTTTTAGAATTAGTTAAAGCCGCATATCAATGGATACGATGTTCCTCCACAAGTTGGCAAGTCCATATATTAAAAAATCAGAAATGTTAAATAAAAATGTCGGATACGCAACGATGGGCTCCCCAAACCAAAGATTCGATCAATTCTTGCTCAAGACAAGAAATGGCAAGTAATCTGCTGACCAGTAGGCCTTTGCCCGTACTGTTTCAGTTTAGGTAGAAAGGATATTTTTTGCATATACGTCCGCAATCGTCAAAGAGTTCCTTTTGAAAGCTTAATTTATAAAACAATTCCTTAATACATAGACAACTTTATAAAGGAAACTTATAGAAAAGAAATTACGTATAAATATCAAAAATATATATAATCTGGTACATGGAATTACAAGTCTATTGTTTAGATAGTGTCAGTTTTACAAAGAAAATGCTCAAATTCGTTATACTGCAAATGTGCAGCTATTTCAGACATTCAGTCGCCATTTTACGATGCCTGGCGCTCTATCTTGGCATACCGCGGCCGACCAACCCTCGTCAGAGAAACAGGGTGCGGTATAAACTGCGCAGTTACGGACAGACACATTCGACGAATATAGCAATAGATTTTGGAATCATATCACAGAAACATAAGTCATGTTTCCTTTCCGCAGGATTAGAATAAGTCCTGGTGAGTAGTTACACTATTTTCTTCTGATGTGTATTTTTTTCCATTCATGACGAAAGCTGAAATTGTTTCTACGTTTTTGTATTTCTTTGAATCTAAAAGGAAAGCAAGGATATTGGCAATCGTGCAAGTTACGCCCGGAAGTCAATTTTTATATTTATTAGTCTAAAACTCCACAGTAGGTTACTCAATACAGTTAATTTTCAACTTCCTGTTCATTAAAATGTTTCACTCCTTGTCTTTGGGGAGTGACGGTCCATCAGTTACCTCAAAATCTCACTTTACACATTTCCAAGAAATTTGCCGTTTATTATTTACATTGATTATTTTCATGAAAAACCGATCGAAGTAATGTTATCTAAACAAAATTTAACATGCTTTTTCTTTTTGCCAGTCAGTGTATTTCCGTTAATACCAGGCTTCTGCCATGTAGAAGTTTCGTTGTAAACAGATTTCCCAGTAGAATAATAGTTCTGACTAATGCACAACCCGGCTCTCGCTGAATTCTGCCGAGCCGTTTTACCGTGATGTATGAAAAATCAAGGAACAAAATGACCTTCAAATTTTGTATATGCTACCTAGACCCCACCCCCAGATAGAAACTAAGTGTGAGGCACAAGTTGGAAGTGTCTGGGAAAATCTAACTTTACTCGTATATATTTGACATTGAAATAATATACACAGTTCAATTGAAATGAAGGTGGATTGAAATTGGAAGAAGGGCGCCCGACAATGCCAGTTCATTTGAATTATTTTACAAATGAAAAAGGTAAAACATATATCTAAAGACAAAGTGAAATTAACAGTATATTCAAAACAAAACTTAAAAAGGACAATTTAGTGAAGTATTGTGAAGGGAACAATGATATAGAGTTGTAAGAGCCTAGGAGTACTCCCCTGCCTGTCGTAAGAGGCGACTAAAAGGGGCCTCAGGGGCTCTGAACTTAGGAGCGCGGGTTGGCGACCACGGGGCCCTCAGCTGAGTCCTGGCATTGCTTCCACTTACTTGTGCCAGGCTCCTCACTTTCATCTATTCTGTCTGACCTCTTTTGGTCAACTCTTGTTCTTTTCCGACCCTGACGCTATTAGGTTTGCGAGGGCTAGGGAGTCTTTCATTTTCACGCCCTTCGTGGCCCTTGTCTTCCTTTAGCCGATACCTTCATTTTTCGAAGTGTCGGACCCCTTCCATTTTTTCTCTCCGATTAGTGTTACATAGAGGATGGTTGCCAAGTTGTACTTCCTCTTAAAACAATAATCACCACCACCACCACCACCTAGGAGTACTTCTCTGAAAATTTCTTGGAGTGTATAGCACTGTGTACCAGCCAATTCTGCCTATGAGAGAAAAATTGAATCGGCTTCTTACACCAATGGCAATTCAAGTATTTCTTGGTATTCATTGAATAAAATGTCCACAGTGCGGTTGGCATGAAGTTCAAGAATTGGTATGGATCCCATAGCCATTTTTATAATGGTTATAATACTTTACGTCGCACCGACACAGACAGGTCTTATGGCGACGATGGGACAGGAAAGGGCTAGGAGTGGGAATGCAACGGCCGTGGGCTTAAGATACAACCCCAGCATTTGCTTGGTGTGAAAATGGGGGAAACCAAGGAAAACCATCTTCAGGGCCGCCGACAGTGGGGTTCGAACCAACTATCTCCCGAATATTGGATACTGGCCGCACTTAAGCGACTGCAGTTATCGAGCTCGGTAAAGACCCAGCACTGGCAGTTGTTAAGGCTCATTTTCCGCTGAAGTTTGTATTTTAATATTTTTAAAATCAAAAATATGTTCAGACCAAGTGAATACTTAAACCAGGACATAATATTAAAGAATGAATTAGTTCTGACTTGCCTATAAAGGGTATACGAATTGATACATTTTTGAACGAGCTATAAAATGAGTACATTTTCTTCTTCAAACTTCTTAAAGTATTTTTAAAAGCTACCGTGGGCCGCGAGTCGCCATTTGGAAACCCCTGATATAAAGGAAGTGGCACATTTTTTGTCTTGTAATGGTTTAACGTCGCACTAACACATCGAAGGTAGCGACCGTAGCCCTGACGTACAGCCCCAGCATTTGCCTCGTGTGAAAATGGGAATCCAAGAAGAAACCATCTTCAGGGTTGCCGAGGGTGGAATACCATTCCCCAAATGCAACATCACAGCTACGCGACCCTAACCGCACGGCCAACTCGTTCGGTGCGCATTGTTTCTTGCCTAATACGGAGGTATATCTACACTGTCAATAGAAGGGGTAGCCCGCCTGGTGGGCCAAGTCTGACACCGTGGTTGGCCTGTTCGAGCCCCGTTGCTCGAAAAACTTAACACCATCGGAATGTTGGTCGGCAGGGTAGGCGTGCAAAGCCTGAATTCAACTCCAAACCTCTACGCGGTGTTCATATGGAGTGAAAATGAAATGTATGGCTTTTAGTGCCGGGATATCCCAGGACGGGTTCGGCTCGCCAGGTGCAGGTCTTTCTATTTGACTCCCGTAGGCGACCTGCGCGTCATGATGGGGATGAAATGATGATGAAGACAACACATACACCCAGCCCCCGTGCCATTGGAATTAACCAATTAAGGTTAAAATCCCCGGCCCGGCCGGGAATCGAACCCGGGACCCTCTGAACCGAAGGCCAGTACGCTGACCGTTCAGCCAACGAGTCGGACTTCATATGGAGTGTTGTCGTAAGAGGCGACTAGAGGGGGCTCCAGGGGCTCTGAACTTTGGAGCGTGGGTTGGCAACCACGGGGCCCTCAGCTGAGTCCTGACATTGCTTCCACTTACTTGTGCCATGCTCCTCACTTTCATCTATCCTATCCGACCTCCCTTGGTCAACTCTTGTTCTTTTCCGACCCCGACGCTATTAGGTTTGCGAGGGCTAGGGAGTCTTTCATTTTCACGCCCTTCGTGGCCCTTGTCTTCCTTTGGCCGATATCTTCATTTTTCGAAGTGTCGGATCCCTTCTATTTTTCCCTCTGATTAGCGTTATATAGAGGATGGTTGCCTAGTTGTACTTCCTCTTAAAACAATAATCACCACCACCACCACTCATATGGAGTGAAGGCATATGACGCTGCCGATAGCGAGTCCTCCGCCGGATGGGGACGCAAAGGTTTAAGGAAACTCCTCGGTGTAATTCGACAGGAGTAGCCTACGTTCCGGCACTGATTGTCACCCTCTCCCAGCCTCAAACATCTCACATCCAGCTGCGTAGGTCGCCTATGAGAGTCAAACAGGCACTAGGCGAGCCGAACATGTCCTCAGACAGCCTGTGCAATAAAAGTCACGCGATAAATACATAAATAAAATAAAAGGGGTGCATTTCTCACGTTCTTAGAACGAGTTTAAATGGCAACATTCACTATAACTAGCCCCAAACACTGCCCTCACTTTCCTAAAGGCAAGTACGGACATCAGCTAGAAGCAAGGTCTAAGAAGTGCTGACATTGAGTCATTCAGGTGCTGATGGGTCTCCACGTTCATCTGGAGGAGCCATGCTGTCTGCAGTGCGTCCAACAACCGTTGAATACTTGTTATCGGTTTCACGTCCCGCTAACTACTTTCGACTATTTTCGAGGATGTCGAGGTGCCGGAAAAATTTTCCCTGAAGAGTTTTCTACGTGCCAGTAAATCTACCGACACGAGGCTGACGTATTTGAGCACCTTCAAATACCACTGGACTGAGCCAGGATCGAGCCTGCCAAGTTGGGACCAGAACGACAAGCGCCTCAACCACCTGAGTCACTTAGCCCGGCCACAACTGTTGAAGGGTGCGAACGGCGAACACGATGATCGAGATTATCTCACAGGATGTTCAAATGGATTGAAACAGGGACTATTAGGGGACCAGGGAAGAATGCTGAAGTCTTCATCGTGCTCTTGCAGCCAAGCGGCAAGGCACATTATCGTGCTGGAAGATCCCATTTTCCCGAGGAAAGGTGTACGTGATAGCCGACGATGGATTTATAACCACACCGATAAAAGTGCCTTCCACACCGATGACTGGACCTAGAGAATACAACGAGAACATTCCCCAGACAATAACACTGCCCCCATCGCATTTTGTTCGTTCAGCAATGGTTGTAAGCCGTTCGTTCTCCGACATTTCTCGTCGGACACGATGACGACTACCTGTTCTCTGCAGCTGAAAACGTGACTCGTTGGAGAAGGCTACCTGTTGCTAATCAGCAGCGATCCAATCGCTATACTGTCGAGCAAACCTCTGTAATTCTCGTCATTGCACCTATATTAGCATGAGTGAAGTCACCCCCATTGAGGTGCTGCGGTAGAAACTTGTCTGGATGCCCCTTTGTTGATTGGACGGTGAGATTTTCCACTGTAGTCAGTCTGTTGGCCTTCACGGACCGTCGTAGTCCAACATCAATGAGGCGTGACGATCCGCATTTTCCACGACGGTTATTCCCAATTGGAGATGGTAGGTTCGAACCCCACTGATTGCAACCCTGAAGATGCTTTTCTGGTTTCCAATTTCCACAAAAGGCAAATCCTGGGGCTGTACTTAAGACCAATGTCTAATCCTTCTCAATCCTAGGACGTTCCTGTCCCATCGTCGCCATAAGACCTGCCCGTGTCAGCGGGACGTAAAATAAACAGGAAAAAACCCACGAACCACTATATACAATACATCTCTATTGTGGCACAATTGCGTCTGCCACCATCGCCTTTCTTTGTTTCTTCACCGTCAAACACTAGTGAATAAAGATATACAGGGAGTATAATTTAAGACTGCGCACTTCTGTTCACAGGCCGCGGTAATCTCCAAGCGAGCACCATATGGCTTTAGGCAAGCTTGGCGTGAAAAGTCTCAACAGCTAAATTAGTAACTATTGGACTTTTAAGGTGTGTTGTGGGGTAACTGTAGCGATGGTTAAGTACACCACAACGAACGAAGAGAATATTTCTGGTCGAGTGTTATTTGCACAATAAGAAGAAAAGGTCAATTAAAGATGTCTTAGAAAATTCCGTAGACAGTTTCCCTGTTCTACAGTATCATCAAAACATTACATGCAACAACTTGCTCACAACTAATAAGAAGAAACAAGAGAACAACTCTCACATAGGAGAAGTTAGAAGATATACAGGCAAGACTGCAAGTCAGTCCACGCTTCGTAGAGTAGCTCAGGAAACTGCTATTTCGCATTCATCACGTAATGCAACAAAATTTTTACATTTATGATCTTACCGGACTCGTTCTGTGGTGAGTTCAGTTTCATTTACTAGTTTATTTGTTTCCTTTATTTATTTAATTACTTGTCCTGAACATGTACATAGCTGGCGAGTTCAGTTTCATTTGGTCTTCTTAGTCTTTTGAGACGACTACGTCCGCTCGCCATTGCGGGCACTGCGCTCTAGGGATGGGCTGCGAACGGAGTCGCGAAGAGTCGAGACTGCTACCTCTGGAACCAACACTCTCGACTCCAGTGTCGGCTCCACTGATGCACTAACGCCATCTAGCAACTATTGTGGGAACTGCTTGGAATTATAGTTCCACGTTTCTCCCTTGGTAACTTGTGATACGATGAATACAAGATGATTATTAGCCAGCAAACATTAAATATTGTTTCGGGATTTCATCATCGTTAGTGTTAAATGTTGTAGGTCTATTTTGGCGAAGATGAAGATCATGACGATAATAGTAGTGGTAATAATAATCTGAGAGTATACGTTTACAAAATCGCCAATATGAAGTTCCATGCGTTCAGCACCGCGGTATAGGGGGCAACGCGTCCACCTGTCACCCGGCGGCCTCGGGTTCGATTCTCGGTCGGGTTAGATTTTTTAAATTGTAAATGATAAATACCGGGGCCTGGGGCATAAAACAGAAAAAACGAAGCGAGTGCTTAGAGTATGATTTTACAACAAATATTTTACGTCATAAAAGCCGCCTCCGCAGTCTAGGGAGGCCCCGGGATCGATTCCGGCCAGGTCTGGAATTTTTACCTATATCTCAGGTTTCGTGATGACGGTGAGGTACAGACCGGATCTAGAAAGCCAAGAATAACGGTCGAGAGGATTCGTCGTGCTGAACACACGTCACCTCGTAATCTACTGGCCTTCGAGCTGGGCAGAGGTCACTTGGTAGGCCAAGGCCTACCAGGGCTGTCGTGAAGAGGGGCTTTTGTGTATAATAATAATAATAATAATAATAATATATTCTGACAGAATAATCTTCAATAATCGCCAACGTGAACTTGAAGTACATAATACAAACAACTTTCATGTACTAATGGAATATTACAACATATGTTTCACCAATTGTTTTTTATAATATTAATAATGTATTATGGAGAATCGTAAGTAATCGCCAATATGAAATTCAATTACTTAATAACAAAACACCGGCGAGCGTATTACGTATGACAACAATTTCTTATCAGTTATTGCTTATAATAATAATAATAATAATAATAATAATGCTACAAGAAAACGTGGTCCTTGAATTATAATGAAAACCTACATGTTTTCCAGTCAGTGACCGGGTCAGGAATGGAATGAATGAAGCCCCCATCCTGCGGCGAGGATAGGAATTATACCGGCTGCCGAGGCCTGTCGCACTCCTCTGGGGCAATGATGAATGACTGACAGATGAAATGAAATGATGTTGTAGAGTGTTGCTAGAATGAAAGCTGACAGAGAAAACTGGAGTACCCGGAGAAAAACAAATCTCTCACTGGTGAGAGGCCAACGCGCTGCCGCCTGAGCCAAGGAGGCTTTTGATAGTTTACTTTTTATGTTCGAATTATGTTAGTGGATTTACTCATATTTGATTTTTATTCATCGTTCATGTGCAATTCATAATAATTTACCATCGATATCTGTTTATCAATTTCCTGATCACGACAAATAAAGACGTGAAATTATATGTCCGTGGTCTGCTATGCCGATACTTTCTGACTTGACACGTTTAATTATATTTCAACTACACCATTATGCTCGTTGTCTTCGTTTACGATACCATACTTCATTCTACAATACCCTTAAACATCCCAATGGGCAAATGAGCAGCAATATGTATAATATTTCATGTTATTTTTCGCGCCTCGACACGCTAGCGGCCTCGCAATGAGAGTCAAGTTCGCCTGGAGTCGCAAGGCTTCATGCGAAGCGACCGTGCGGCCCCGCAATGCGTATCAGGTTAACTTGGAGTCGAGAGGCTTCATGCGAACCGAGACCGGTGTTCGGAGTCGATGGAGTCGACGTTCTCGATTCCAGGCTTCAGTCGCGCCCATCCCTACTGCGCTCGCTGCCACCGCTTCTCTGCGCTCCTATACCTCGGTACTCCGCTACTCCCTATATGCTTGGGAAGCCACCTGCAAAGTCGTGTTCGAATTGCGATCAGCGGAGTGACAGAATGGGTGAAGAGGCGCAGTGAGGCGCGCACTATCGTTACTAAAAATGCTCGCTACAGCGAAGTTGAAAGTTCAAAGTCGCTAAAAAAAACAAAACAAAAACGAACGACTGGTAGGCTCCTTTCACACTACACGGTTTCGACCGTACGGAAAAAAAAAACCACCGTACGGAACACGGAAGAGGACACAGACGCTCCGTTTTGCTGTCAGACTTGCGATCAGTTTTCGCTAGTCGTGGACGGATAACATGCTAGAGGAACTTCTAATTTACACCGCTCTAGCATTAGCTTTGAGATCAAAAGCTAAAAAGAAAAGGGCTTGATCAAAATGGGCAAAAGCTTGGTTACTTAAACGAGATACACTGTCGCATATAAATTTAATGAAAGATTTAACTCTTGAACCAGGTGACTGGTGCAATTATTTGAGGATGGACAGTGAAAATTATTTATACCTTCTTCACTTGGTAGCGGCCCATATCAGAAAGAGTGACAGTGCAATGAGACGGGCAATAACACCGCATGAACGACTCAACGTCACACTTCGTTTCCTAGCAACCGGAAGAAGTTACGAAGATCTGAAATTTTCCGCTGGAATTTCAGTCCAGTCTTTGGGAGTAATAATTCCTGAGACTTGCGCTGCAATATATAAGGTGCGCAAGAATCAGTTTCTCAAAGTAAGTAAAATTTATTTATACGTTTCTTGTACAAGGTAAAAGGAAATGTATTTCATGTTCATTTAATATAAAACAAGGTATAATGTATGCTTAGAGTACAATAAGAAAGAATTATATAACGGGGTGTGAAAATTAAGTCTTCGTCCAACCAACCTAAAAACAAAAAATATAATTAATTACATTGGGTTAAATTATAGTTTAGTTGCATGATTTAATAATAATAACAACAATAATAATAATTTTATTTTGTTTCAGTTTCCAACAAAAGATGAATGGATATGTATTGGACAGCAGTTCGAAAGAAAATGGAATTTTCCAAATTGTCTGGGTGCGGTTGATGGATAACATGTAAAAATAACCCTGTACCGTGTACTCTTTACTTTTGATTTTCCACAAGCACGGATTACAACGGTATAGCTGTATGAATTCCATTAGAAACGCTCGAGGCATGATTCTTAAATCCGACATTATGTCCTACGAGCGAACTGCACTGTAGGAGCAATTGGTTAAAACTGATGCTATGTCTGAAGACCCCACACACGCTCCAACGTGCTCGCCGACTTACCTGTACACGCACAGAAAAATCAGGCGCTGCCAGATTCACTTCCAGCCAAGCATAAGACGGTACAGGGATGAAAATTCTACCATACACGGTCCGTCTTACCTGTCGTCTTAGAACTGCGCAGGTAAGATGGACGCTAAGACGGACCGTCTATGGGGCCCTTTAGACGGCACGGCATGCCGTGCCGTGTAGCAGCCGTGTCTTGCCACTGGAATGGACGGCTGCGGTTGACTCAGTGGCGCACACAACTAAATGCGTGCTTTCACACTGTACGGTTTTTTATAATCGTACGGCAGCTCTCGAACAGCTGTAGAGAAGATAACGCGAGGGTATCTAGACAACTTATACGCATTAGTATCGTTGCGTTTTATTGTTTTACTTTGTTGTTAAAATGTTCAGTGCATTGCTTTGTAGGATTTATCGTTGGTTTTGTGAAATGGCTGACGTAGATTCTGAAATTCTTATTACTCTGGTCCATACTGGGACATAACTCTAGACATTTATACAATAGTGGCGATTGGGTATTGGACGTGTGTGTTGGGGGAGAGGGGCGAAATTTACAAACAAAACGTACCCGGGTTTGTAGTTTATAGGGTGGGGGTGGGGGGGAGGAGTTATATACACCAAAACTTTTAATAAAGCTCAAAGTGGTAGGCTAATTTCGACAGAGAGGTAAAGGTTGTCAGACTACCAACTTAAGCGCGGTAATAGTTTTTTTAGATATTGATTCAATACCACACAATAAAACTTTCAAAGGAACAATTTGATCTAATTTAAGACAAAAAAAATTGTTTGGAAATTTAAGTGTATTTTCAGTATATTATATATATAGTGTATATTATTACATAATACAGATTCACAAATATATACTTATGATACAATTTCACAGTTTAATGTTCAGCCACAAACTACTAATATTAAGAAATCATCCTATTATTAAAATACTCTCTTGTATGACTAGCATCAAGACATGCACTGAGCTTTCCACGGCAAAAAAAAAACCGTACGGCAAAATAACCGTTGTAGTGTGAAAGAAACATCTCCTCGGCAAAGAGCCGTACGGTTTTTTAACCGTACGGTCGAAACCGTGTAGTGTGAAAGGAGCCGTACTGTATGTTCTGTATCCAGAATGAGAGAGAGAGAGAGAGAGAGAGAGAGAGGAGAGAGAGAGAGAGAGAGTGTGTGTCCAATTCTAGCCGTGTGGGAAGGGCAAGGCATATTATCGTGCCAGAAGATCCCACGCTCCCGAGGAACGGTGCACACCGAGGATGAATTCGCAAACAAATCGATCAAAAGTGTCTTCCACACGGATGATGGGACCTACAGAATACAACGAAAACATTCTCCACACCATCAAGGCCACCAGACACAGTAAGTTAAGCTACGCTATGCTAGGCAACCCAAAGAGAAAATCGCTCCAATGAGGTTACATGGAATGGCACACACAGACTGCTACGCTAAGCTACACTAACCTAAGCAATGCCTAGCTAAATTTTACAGATCACCAAAGAGGCGATTTTCATAGCCGTAGCGCACGATCACATTTTTGCCCAGCATTAAGCAAACAGCCGTTTCATGCGTGTGGCTTTCGTGAATTACCTCAATGCAGTAGCTATTATATTGCTTAATTGTTTCTATCTTTGTTAATTATTACGGTAAGCAGACGAAATGAAGAAAGACTGATCCGTAATAAATGTAAATTCATGAAACTATTCCTGATCTATATGAAAAATTTTAATTAATCAAATGATGGAATTCACCATGCACAATTTCACGTATACAGAATCTTCCACGACAGAAGCCAATAAAAAAAGCCTTTACTTCAATTAATCCACCATCTTTCAACGGTTGCCTAGCATAGTTTAGCTGAACGTTTTATTCGTGACATAGCACAACATTACAATAGCTTAGCGTTCTGTGTGTGGTGGCCTTAACACTGCCCTGCTTCTCAACTGGGTCATGTATAAAGGGAGATAAGCCTTCGTAGCGAGAACATACTGTACGATCGAATGCCCTACCCGTCATCAGAGTAATAAATAAGTTACATGATTGTGAGCAACTGTAAAATGACCTCGATAATGTGAGATGAACAGTAGACAATGGTACGATGAGAAACTAGGTTATGTGTGTTTCACAAATAGAAAAATCCTCTCAGTTGTAATTACTGCGTTGATAGGGTGGAAGTTCCTTATGGGGATCACTGTAAGTACCTAGGTGTTAATATAAGATCTTCATTGGGGTTATCACATAAATGGGATTATAAATAAAGGGTACTGATCTCTGCACATGGTTATGGCGGTGTATAGGGATTGTAGTAAGGCTGTAAAGGAGAGGGCATTCAAGTCTCTAGTAAGACCCCAACTAGAGTATGGTTCCAGAATATGGGACCCTCACGAGAATTACTTGATTCAAGAACTAGAAAAAATCCAAAGAAGAGCAGCTCAATTTGTTCTGGGTGATTTCCGACAAAAGAGTAGCGTTACAAAAATGTTGCAAAGTTTGGGCCGGGAAGACTTGGGGGAAAGGAGACGAGCAGCTCGACTAAGTGGTGTGTTCCGAGCTGTGAGTGGAGAGATGGGGTGGAATGACATCAGTAGACGAATATGTGAGTGGTGTCTCTAAAAGTAGGAATGATGACAATATGGAGATAAAGTTGGAATTCAAGAGGACAAATTGGGGCAAATATTCGTTTATAGGAAAGGGAGTCAGGGATTGGAATAACTTACCAAGGGAGATGTTCAATAAATTTCCAATTTCTGTGCAATCATTTAAGAAAAGGCTCGGAAAACAAGACATACGGAATCCTGGACAACTGGCCGAAATGCAGATCAGTAGTGATTGATTGATTGATTGATTGACCTCATCAGAAGTTAATGAGACGAAGTGAATGATGTTACATGGTAGTACGAAGGGAGATTGTGAAACCTGGTGACGGCACATAGCCTACTCCTGTCGAATAGAACCAAGGGGTCTGCTCAAAGCTTAACGTCGCCATCCGACAGATGAATCAACATCAACAGCGTCGTATGCCTTTACTCCACACCAACAATTAGGAGAGGTTTGGAATTGAATCCAGGCTATTGGTACACAATCTAGTAATTATAAATTGTATAACACCACCTCTCCTACCCTGCCAGTCAACATTCTGATGGTAACATTTTTTCCGACCAACGGGCCTCGAACCAGATAATCACGATATCAGACTACAGTATATAGATTTGATGCCGTAAGGGTAATGACCACAGGTCTCGCGTAAGTTAATTATCGAAATATAGTCATTCACCTTCCACGTAGATCCAAATCCTGTGGATACTCACTAAAAGCATATCTTTAGGTTGTACTGTTTCACCTGCAAGAAACTGATAATACCATGCACTCAGGCTCGATTGTATCTGACTGGAGACCCCCTGTGGGTGGGGGCGGTAGAATAACACCCGCGGTAACCCCTACCTGTCGTAAGAGGCGACTAAAAGGGGCCCCAGGGGCTCTGAACTTTGGAGCGTGGGTTGGCGACCACGGGGCCCTTAGCTGAGTCCTGGCATTGCTTCCACTTACTTGTGCCAGGCTCCTCACTTTCATCTATCCTATCTGACCTCCCTTGGTCAACTCTTGTTCTTTTCCGACCCCGACGCTATTAGGTTTGCGGGGGCTAGGGAGTCTTTCATTTTCACGCCCTTCGTGGCCCTTGTCTTCCTTTGGCCGACATCTTCATTTTTCGAAGTGTCGGATCCCTTCCATGTTTTCCCTCTGATTAGTGTTATATAGAGGATGGTTGCCTAGTTGTACTTCCTCTTAAAACAATAATCACCACCACCACTCTGACTGGAGATCAATTAAGAACTTACAGATACTCCCATAAATATTCGGTCACTTGACACACATTTATTGGGTAGTTATTCTTACACTATAATAATGTATAATGCAACAAAACATGTAGGAAAACATAACACGTTCTACAAATATTGTGATGCAAGTCAAACTCTTCCCGACAGTCATTAGTACACCATCTGTCGTACATTAAATAAAAGCAATAATTTCAGTGCCACCTCAAAAATATTCGGTCACTATACAAAAAGCAACATAAACTCGCATAATTCACAACCCTGTTACACATATGGTACTTTGTAGGTCCACCTTGATGTTTTATAACATCTTCCAGTCAATTCGGCATTCTGGCAGTAACTTTCTTGATATAATCGGGACTTAATGCCGCCCATTCTTGTAGAAGTCTCCTCTTAAAGACTATGAGGGAACTTGGCAGCCGCAATTGTAGAGATGCCTTCATAAGACTCCACACATTCCCAATGGGGTTCAGGTCAGGTGACTGTGGTGGAGTCTCCAAAACTATCGGGCAGTTTTAAAGCAGCCACTTCCTGACAAGTTACGACTTGTGCTTGGGGTCTTATTTTGGTAGAACTTAAAAGTACGCTGTATACGAAGTTGTTCCGCAGATTGTTGCATATTATTTTTGAGGATAGCCAAATAGCCCTCTTTTGTCAAAATATGTTCACTGATACTCGGTGCACCAATCACGTTCGATGCAACACATCCCCACACCATTGGACTTCCTTCACCATGTTTTACCGGTGCTTGAAAATTGTTTGTTTTCAGTTCCTTGTGATATTTTCGCCACACCAAGTGCTTTCCATCGGACCCGAAGACGTTGTACTTGGACTCATCAACAAATAACACATCCTCCCACCAAGCACTGGGTTTGCTTACGTAGGTTTTTGCGAACTCTAGCCGCTTCTACTTATTTACTGCACGGATGTATGGTTTCCTCCTAGCTCTTCTTCCAAAGAACTCATTCCTTCGCAGTGCTCTTCGCAGGATTTCAGTACCCATTTTCTTTCCACACTCCTCTAAAACAGCTGCAGCCAGTTTCAGAGCACTAATTTTTGGATTTCGTTTCACATTCCGAAGCATAAACCGCTCCTTTCATTCTGTCAGCCTTCTTGGTTTGCCTGTCTGGTGAACTGAATTCTGTCTTCATTTCTGAATAGTCTGATTATATCTCCAACTATTATTCTGCTTATGTTAAGCATCTGCGATATCTTTCTATGCGATTTACCTCGAGCATGATGGAATATCACGAGCTGGAGTTCTTCAAACGTGGTATTGTGTTATTTTGCTCCCCATTTGATACCAGTCTGCAACACTGCAGAAAATTACTTCGGCACGATGTGACTACTGAACTAAACGTTTTGCAATACTATCTGCTCTGTCTCCATCAATGAACACAACGGCAATCCCGGCCTTTCCGGGTGACCGAATATATTTGAGGCGCGTCATTTCACCCATGTGCGCAATGTCCTTTCTTTTACAGCATACTGTACATCAATGCTCAGTGATTCCTCTTCGGCATAAGCAACCACATATTATTCCATTACTTAGACACATGTGGTTTCACATTCTGCTCATGGTGGCGTTACTGCCATCATTTTTTCGCGGATTTTATTGGTGGCGGAATATTTATGGGAGTGACTGTAGTTCTGAAAATGAACTGAGATTACGACTTCATCGCGTTATATAAAACTGAACTCTGTTTACACATGTGTAGTTCAAATGTAATCGGAGTTCAAAAAAGAGGACGTGGCAATACCGCAAAACAAATGAAATACGAAATAGCTCAGCCCGTTGGATAATACTTAAATGGTGGGATTGACCTGGCCGTGACTGTCAACAAATGAAATACGAAATTGCCGTGACTGTGGAAGGAGAAGATAATATTGTAATCTCGCGAAGTAAACACGGAAGGAACTTCAAAGAAGCGTTCTGCGAATTTCACATCGAAATAAAAGGATGATCTGGTGGACATTGTACTATCAAGGTACAGGCATATAATAGAAAATAAAAGAACCGATATGGTAACATCAAAGTTGAAAGAGAAAGCCGTTGACTTGTCAATTTAAAGAGATCTCCAACAACCATTTGAAGACTTCCTGTAGCATAAAACCTCCCATCGAATTTCCTCTTCCACAGAACACACGGGATGCCCGAGACGAAATTCATCATTTTCATCATCAGAAGGTATATCCGAGAAATCAGAGTAATCGGACATCTGTAAAATTCGAACGAGATAAGATAATAACGTAAGCAATTTATCGAGGTTATGTTACATTATTATTACATTACACTGCAGAAATAAAAGAATGTAATATTGCCTATATACGGACAACTATAGATAGCAATGTATGAGGTTAGACTTCAGTGTATTTTTTACCATTTATCGTAAAAGCCCGGGCAATATTTTATTAACAATCAGCTGTTTTTGTATCTCAAGTAGAAAACAACTCCTTGAACTAAGATCAAAGAGTTTGATCGGAGAAATTTCTCCAAAGTTGATCCTAGTTCAGTGCGAATTGATCTCAGATAAACGTTTATACAAAACAAATGTCCGAGTTTTGCGTGAACCGAGATCAATTTCGTCTCTGATCTAAGATCAAACGGTTTATACAATCGGCCCTAAATGTGTTCTTTTTGAACGACTGTACATTCTCGCAAACTGTACCTTAAGGCCACGGTCGCTTCCATCCACCTCCTAGGCCTTTCCTCTCCCATCGTCGCTATAAGAACTATCTGTGTCGGTCGGTGCGACGTAAAGCCAGTAGCAAAAAAAATTATACGGTGAAATCAATTTCCCGTTGCGGCACACAGTGACTGACACTGCGCGCACAATACTATGCACACCTCACAGACCAGTCACTTGCTTAGAAGAAAGGGTAACAACGAGCTTCAGAAGTCATTTGTTCTCGTGACAGATTATGCGGTACATGACAAATATGCAGTCGATGTTTAAGTAAGAACATGTTTTTCAGAAGTGTTTGAGATTTTCCTGAAATTTGAAATAGTAAAATTGCCTTCTGATGGAGCAGCGAGCAATTTGACGTTACTTTCTGCCATATTTGGATTTGAGATTCATTGAACGTTTTAGAATCATACCATGGAAAAGGGGTAGTAGATTCAACTGGAGGCAAAGTAAAACGAATGGCGTGGGTGGGTGTAAAATCTAAAAAGAAGGTACCGAGTACTTAAGATTTTGTTAACCTTTTGAGCAATAACACCAAGCAAATTGCTATTCAGAAGGTACCACAGTTCGAAATGGAAGAGGTAAAAGAGATATCCTGAAAAATGATTTCAATATATTTCAGTTATTCCGGCCAGACAACGTTTATTAAGTAGGAGTACTGGACGAACATGTTTTGCGTGAAGAATGAGTGAAAAGGGTTCATAAGTTTCGCAATTAAAACAAGAACCATCGGACAATAAAGTGATGCGTTGAAAGACAGGGCTGGCAGCGTTCGTCGCAGCAGTGCGAGTGACATAATTATGCTCGGGCGTTGCGTTATGTGTTTCAACATGCGCAGATAGCGAAGGTTAGAACTTCAATTACAAACTACAAATAAAACACAGCATTATGCTCGTCTGGCTGTCAATGTAGCTTACCACTAGCCTGCTTCATGATGTGTTGATATTTAAAATATTATTCTATGTTATTTATTCATATTTTCGTTTTTATTTTAAAGTGACAGTAAAATAATGTGAGTACAGAATTATAATCGGTAAACTAACTCGGTACGAAATATACAATTTCAGAGATGTTTGTCACATTACTAAGTCAGTCAGTCCTACACCACATTTTTATCTGTAACGTCCTTATAAATTGAGTTTCAGATATGTTCTTTTTATGAAGGACCATCTTAAACCTTCCTCTCCAGACAACATTTTCCGAAATTAAACTTTCAGAGAGTTATGTATTCATGCGAACAGAGAGTTGGTATTTATGTCAATCAGGTATAGGCTATGGAATTGTTCTATTATTATGAAAGCCATGCCGAGAAATCAGCAAACAAACACACCGCCGGATTCAGTCTGTCACCATAGTGAACTCGCTACGGGGCCTCCCTATCAGCACGAAGGTACAAATTCAAATCCCTCCCCTAGAAATGTCTATTCTACTGGCGCTCTCAAGCCGGTCTTAAGCCGCGTGCAAATTAAACAACACCGCTCACGAAGCTATCTGATTGGCTAACTTCAGTAGCTGATAAAATGACTCAGCGGTGCAAGATACCGAATTAATTTTTCACAAATTATCTGTATGATCAATCCTCTAAACGTTCATATACCCCGGTTCACGTTGTTTTCGACCACCCTGTATACGTTAGATACAGACTTTCTCGAGTGGAGGGATTAGCATCCCAATAGCCTTCGCCAGAACCGTGCCTCCACATTCTTTTGTTCCCGTGGGCTAAAATAATGAAAGGTGTTCCTTCTTGACGCCAAACACGTGTCTCAGGGCAGTATTATGAAAATAAATCTGTGCTAGACTAGAATAACTCGTCTTGTGAAGATTTGTCTTGGATTGCTCACTATCACGACTCCTGCAGTATCGGTCCAGCCATAGCCATTCTCCTGGCACGGCGCCTCAACTGCGCCGGCTGAGGGAGGTGCGGGGGGGGGGTGAGGAGGAGAAGGAGGAGGAGAGGGAGGGAAGACAGCGGATGAAAGGAAATCGAAATCTGAATAGTGCGCATTTGCCACTCCCACCCAGCGTACGCACGACCATTCCAGAAGGGAGCATCTCCACGAAGTAGTTCCAAACTCCAGCACAGAAATGTTGGGTGTGGAGCGCTTGCCGGCCAGACTTCAGATCTCCGGACCACGAGGAAACAAGTTAGGGTAGGACAGGGCGGTGTACTGAAGGGAGTTTTTATTGGCCATCCAGTCCATGACGTGAGAAACATGGGCGATGTAGCTGCTCAGATAGGCACTTCCAAGGGTAAACTGATTGAACATTTTGTTAGTCAGGCGTAATGTAAAGCAGAGTTTCTCAAGTGGGGGTACTTGGAGAGAACTGACCGGGTGCAGTTTCTTTCCCTCTGATATTGTTAATAATGCCATGGCGATACTGTGTTCAAAAACTTGCCCACCTCCTGGGGCACAACATTAAAAATCAATACTGGCAGCTCCGGACACCGCTTTGACAAAAAATAACTCCTTGCGTCGATATATTTGTTGGAGTCCAACTGTTCATATCTAACTGAAATAAATAAGTGTAAGGTCCGAAACCCTTAAACCCCCTATATGAAATCTAATAATTGTAGCTATTAGTGCAGTTAAGCCAAGAATTGATAAAATTATATCACGAAAACTTGCTTAGATTTCCCATCATGCCAACTTTTCTTAACCTCTCCGTATTCTTAATGCTGTACCTCAGCTTCCAACAAGCAAGGCTTTTAAATTTCTTTCGAGAAAGAAAAATTCATTTCTATATTTTTGAATTATTACAATAATTTCTTCTCACTTCATATGCGACCGTAACCAAAGAACACATTCTGGGGTTCCTGCAGTTTCTTAATGTGGAGAACTTCCTCTTTCAAACTGAATTTACCGCGCATTGTCATCTCAAATAACTGACAAATACGAAGAAAAATAAAGTAATTATGTAAGTATATAAAAGAAAACATTGTTCGTAGGTATAATAATTAATCATATTATTTTACTCTCTTCATCGGCTAATTCGTGAATTCTGTCCACAGCCGTTTAGATGGTCACCCTGTTTTTCTTCACAGGCTCTCGGCCCCAGGGGCTCTGAACTTTGGAGCGTGGGTTGGCGACCACGGGGCCCTTAGCTGAGTCCTGGCATTCCTTCCACTTACTTATGCCAGGCTCCTCACTTTCATCTATCCTTTCCGACCTCCCTTGGTCAACTCTTGTTCTTTTCCGACCCCGACGCTATTAGGTTTGCGAGGGCTAGGGAGTCTTTCATTTTCACGCCCTTCCTGGCCCTTGTCTTACTTTGGTCGATATCTTCATTTTTCGAAGTGTCGGACCCCTTCCATTTTTTCCCTCTGATTAGTGTTATATAGAGGATGGTTGCCTAGTTGTACTTCCTCATAAAACAATAATCACCACCACCTTCACAGGCTCTCGAAGAACTGTAGGTAATGCTGGCTTCTTCAGACGTTGAGGATAGGAATGGGGCAATTGGCCTGATCTTCAAACGCGATTTTCCTCAAAAAACAGGATTTCAGCCATAAAGTCCCAAACTATGGGCATGGTCACACGTTCGTATTTATTGCTTTGATCGCTGCATGTCCGACTCGTTGGCTGAATGGTCAGCGCACTGGCCTTCGGTTCAGAGGGTCCCGGGTTCGATTCCCGGCCGGGTCGGGGATTTTAACCTTCATTGGTTAATTCCAATGGCCCGGAGGCTGGGTGTTTGTGCTGTCCCCAACATCCCTGCAACTCTCACACCACACACAACACTATCCTCCACCACAATAACACGCAGTTACCTACACATGGCAGATGCCGGCCACCCTCATCGGAGGGTCTGCCTTAAAAGGGCTGCACTCGGCTAGAGATAGCCACACGAAATTAAAATTAATTAATCGCTGCATGACTAAGTAAGATGGCATAAAGTATATTAATTACTCTATATAAATATTTCTGAAAAACAAGGACGCCTGTCCGGCATTCCGGATGACCACAAGTGTCCTGAAGAAACGGAAACAACAGATGCAAACGGTGCCATACAAATGGTAAGGCAAAATATTTTGCGAGACTTTCAAAACTTTGTTAATGGTTGTTAAATTAGCTTGTTACAGTAATTATGATATTTCGGTTCAACATAAAGTACTAATTCACTCCCTGACATCACTATCGTGACGCTGTGTTGACCGAAATATCCTACAGTAACAAGAAATTGGACTGGAAGATCAAGAGACAAGTCATGCACTCTGCACTTCATACTTCAGTCGGTCATGCTAGGCCGTTTTTGGTCCTACCTTCGGATACATGGCACACATGGTTCGATGGCACTCATTGCTGTCGCACACTGTTGTCGACGCGTTGTAAAACACGTCCATACCATTCATCATCTTGCTGATTACAGCGGCAATAAATACTTCGTGAACGTACTGATTCGGAATTTCGTAAAATCTTGAGAAAGGGAATCATCTAGCTTAAGGAGGAGGTACGTACACCTTTCTAATTTCAAGTAACTGTCAGTTGCTGATTTATTTTTCTTAGTTTTATCGTTTTCAACTAAGTGGAGTTTGCACAATAAATGCTACAATTCGTGGAATACTTTCATTATTCTTTTGCTGAAATCTATAGATCCAGAATTTTTTCTTAGTCACTACCTTCCATGCATCGCTTGCAGTTTTTCATTACTAATTAATTTTAAAGTAAAATGTCTTGTGTCGAAGAAATGAGACTACAGCACGTTTATATGTACTGTAATACACTGCCATACACAATTTAGTGCAGATATCATCAATAGTTTTAAACGCTTATAACCATGTGTAAAAAAAGTAAGTTCTACAGTAGATAATGAACAAACATGACAAAGTGTAACGTAGAAGGTGATACAACTATTTTCTCCTGATATTTAAGGGGAAAGTGTATTCTATAAAGAGGAAAACGTTGATAAATGACGTATCTTCGACAAATAACGTTGTACCTGCCTCTCTTAAAAAACACACACCCCTCCATTAAACCTCTGTACTCTTACAGGCCGTATTAAAATTATTAATTCATCATGGAGTTCCATGTTCATGGAGATGAATACACAGGTCCACATGGAGTATATCTAGCTTACAGAAACTGAACCACGCACACTACTACCTGAGCCCGAGTTAATTAAATGAGGATCCCTTGGAGTGGGCCTCGCAGCTCCTTGATAATCACAACATTCCTCGAAGACCTCTGGAACATTCCCTTCATGTGATCGGCTAGAAGAGGTTACTAACGTGAGGAATGATGAACACAACACACTGTGCACTCTGAGGTGTGACTGCATATAATAAACACATTACCTTAATTAACAAAGCGTATCGGTAAGTTAGGAAGAGCCGAACGGTAAGCACTTTGAATTATCTTGGCAGTTGACATAAATAACACAAAAGTGCCCAAGTTCGCTAGCAATATTTATATTACACAAACATACTGTCGCTCAAAAATATAACTGGATGTATAGTATTGTCATGTTCCTTACACTTACTATTTGACTATCATCAAAATCTTATTCATCTAACGTATAGATAGAACCCTTGCAGATACCCACGACCATATCTACAAGCTTTCATTGTTTCTGAGAAAAACCCACCTGCGAGGAACGTCTACAATGCCATACGCTT